>NW_025335568.1:56271214-56387205 GCF_004798865.1 Varanus komodoensis
GGAAGGTCTTTTGCGGGTACTTAAGCAGCGAAGGGCATAATGTATTCAGGGCATGTGGTGAGTTCGGACTTCTGACAGCCAGTGTGGTGTCGTGGTTAAGGGTGTGCAGCTGGGATGCAAGAGATAAGGGTTCTAGTCCCCAATTATACCTCAGAGGAAGAGGAGAATTATGTAAGCCAACTGGAGTTCCTTGCGGGGAAAAAGGGTGGAGTATAACAAATAAATGATCTCCTTCGAAGCAGGGACAGGCACAGGTCTGTCCAGCCACCCTAAGCCTTTGTGGGGCAAGTGAGGCAGATGGCATTGTAGAGCAAAGACCCCTGGAAGGTTCCAAGCCAGGAGCCAAGCTGCAGGTATGGGAAGGGAGGGACATAGAAATTATCTGGATTATTAGCCAACCTTGCCTAAACAGGAGGCATTCCTTTTCTGCCACCGCAATGCAGTTTTCTGAGTGTGAATAAGATTTATTTCCAAGTTTTATTTATTATTAGATTTAGATAATAAATCTAGCACAGATCCGCAAGGCAGCATATAGGATCCTTTCCCCCCTCTCCATTTTTATCTTCACAACAACCCTGTGAGGTAGGCTAGGCTCAGGGCCAGTGCCTGGTCCAAGGTCACCCAGTGATTTTCATGACTGAGGACCTGAACCAGGGTCTCCCCAGTCTCAGTCAGCACTCCACCACATTGGCTTTGTTTTGGTTGAGAATTTCCGACTTTTATATGGCTCCCTGTGGCATTTTTCAAAAATCCAGCTTTTGGTGCTCCCATAGGAGCAGAAGGAGTACCCTTTCCTCCTACTTGATGGAATACAGTTTGTAAATTTTTAGAGGCATCAATCTGTACTCCTTTGCCTTTTGGATTCTTCAATATCACTAAAGAAATAAGCATTTCAAAAACTCATTTGGTTCTGGAAATTATTCAGAGGAAGAATGCTCTCAGGCACACTCCATGCAATTGCCTCTGGAAAGTGGGGAATACCAGAGCTTTCTTTTTAAGCGTGTTTGTGAAATCTAGTCTGAACAATCTGCAGTTTCTTTACAATGCATTCATGGCATCTATCCTTTATACAGCTTTTTCCCTAAGTGTACAAAAAGCTTCATATATCTCCTTATAAACAGTGTCATTATCTTCAGGTATTTCAGACAGAAAACCGAGGTTCACAAAATACAGGTTGGCAAAGAGGATTTGCATTCAGGCGTGAGCTGAGATTTGAATCCATGACCACCTTACCTCTCATGAAGCTTCATGCATCTGATGACACCTTAAAGTGCTCATATCATACCTGAGTTCAGGCGTACCTGTGCTCATGTCATCCCTGAGTCAGGGCTTGGATCCCAGCTTGGTTGTCCTTTGGTCAGACCACTTCTTCCATGGTAGCCATTTGTGCAAGTGCTCAGGACACACCTGTAAGCGCTTTGAGATCAGTTCTCCTTTCAGATCCAAGACAAGAGTCATGGATTTCATACAAGAAGAATGAATTCTCTCTCTACCAATCAGGAAGAGTGGAATTAACCCAAATATTTCTCTTTCCCAAGTCTTTGGTAGCTTCCAGGCCAGTGGGAGAGGCTGGGAGGGAGGGAGGAGGGAGGAAGCCGCAAAGATGCCCTACCCTTTGCATGGCCTGGCCTTACTGAGATATTCCAAAGACTAGATGAATTTGTGATCTGGAGGTCCATGCAACTGTAACAAGGTTATCTCCACATTTAATCCCTTTCAGCCTGGAAAAGAGGGCCTAGCACAAATTTGAACACGCAAGAATTTATTTGAAAGGTCTGTACCTTCTTTTGAAGCATGGACCTCACACCATTGAACTCTCTACAACACCCTTCCTATTGCATCAGAGCAAGGAACCCTTTGGTTCAGCATCCGGTTCACACCAGTTTCCCACCGCTAGGAAGTGAGATGCTGTCACACTTAGACCCGGCTCGTGGCTTCCCATGCAGCAGCTGCTTGGCCACAGTGTGAACAGAATGCTGAACTAAAGGGACCTTGGCTCTGACCCGGCAGGGCTCTTCCTACGTTCATGCCTTCTGCAAATCCATCAAAGAGTGTCAGATGAGCCGGTTTAAAAGGTGTGGAGCCCCCAGGCAGAATTTGGGCTTCTTCCCACCCAGCTGCAAGGACTGTGGCTGAAGGACCCCATCCCTGCATCTTCCTGGCCACAAAAAGTCACTTTAAATAAAATCATTGAAGCAAATGGGACATTTTATTTCCATTTTATTACAAGACAAGTACAATAGGCACAGTATTTTGAATGTATCCAGCCTTCGTTCATTTGCCAGTATAAAAATAAAATGCACACAGGTAAACATTTCAGGTAGTCTATCTGGAAACCCACACACACACACGATTACAACCAGTGAATTACTGGTTTCTTGGCCTTTAGTGGATCCTAATAGAGGTATTATTTTTGATTCCAAAAGGCAACCCGGATTTAACAAAGGCGCAGTCAGTACATCTTTTGTGGTAAGAGTTTTGGTGGCACGGTTTGATAAACAGCTGAATTATCATTCTTGCTACACACTGGTCAAGGGAATAGATCCAAAGAGCAATTTCCACAAAGGAAAAGAATTAAATACTTATGAAAATCCAGGTTTCTGCATGTTGACTGTTTTCTTTTTCTAAACCCAACATAACTAGGTGGCTTCTAAAAAAGACCAGAAGATCTGGCTGTGTGCAAATATATAGCTAAGGGTGCAGTCCTAGTTTAGACAGAAATATATCCCACAACTCTTAGCATTCTCCAGGCATTTGTTAATGCCCAAGTTGTCTGAACATGCATTAGATGGTGCTTTTTGGATGTTAGTTTCAGTAGCCTTCGAGTTAAAAGGGAGAGCAATGGCTGGAAGGCCTGAGGCATGGCAGAGGCTCCGGCCGCTTGGGAGAGCACCTGCTTTGGGCATAGCCACTCTCTGCTGCAGTCACTTCCAGATTCATTTAAACATGGGGGAGAGTCTTGTTTGCATCCAGGGCCACAGTTCCGTGGAGTAATCCATGCGGCAGCGGTGGGGAACCTCCTCCAGGCGGAGAGCCAAATCCAATTTCAGAGGAGCTTCACAGCAGCATTCCAGCAACAGGATGGGAAAGGGGCCAATGGGGCAGGGCCAAAATACAAAGCAAACATGCAAAACTATTGCACAGTCTAGCTTAAAACTCTTATACAAATAAAAAAGCATTAGGAGAAGCGCTCCAGCAAACCAGCACACCATTGGTAACTGGGCAACATGGGGTCATCTTTCCAGCAGCGCAGTCTGGTGCCATCCTGTGTGATAAACTGCTGATCTGGCTTGCTTGGCACTTTGAACTCTGCTGTGGATAAGCGGGATCCGGTGCACGCGGCAGACTCAGATGGCCAAGGTGCAGTGCTCAGAATGGTTGTCATCAAGCGAGAGGAGGGAACTAGTTCACATGCCACCCAGATGTGAAGCTCACTTCTGATGAGCAGAACTGCCTACCATCTTGGTGGCCAATAGCACATGTGCAAAGGAGAGAAGGCCTGTTTCTTGCGCAGGATTCGAATTGTTATTCTGTCAATGGCACACTTTGCAAGATTCTCTTAGCTCTCTTGCATGGAGCTCAGTGTAGCCCATTCTACCCTGCTGTTCTCTTCCACCTTTCAAGGCAGGTAAGGCAGAAAGCTTTGGGTATATGCTGGACTGATAGAAAGACAAACAAGTGGGTCCCAGATCAAATCAACCTGGAGCTTTCCCTAAAAACAAAACTGAAACAGTCATACTTTGGGCATATCACGAGAAGGCAAAATTTCCTGGAAAACACCATCATGCTAGGGAAAGCTGAATGCTGGAGGAGAAAAGGAAGACCAGATATGAGCTGGACTGACTCCATCAAGGAGGTACAGACCTGAATTTACAAAGCTGAGCAGGGCTGCTGTGAATAGTGCATTATGGGGCGCTTTCATTCATGGGTCACCATAAGTCAAAGATGGCTTGAGGTCACATAGCAACAACAAGACAAAAAGTTGTGCTCAGCCAGCCGATTAAGGAACTCCGGGAACTGATTTACACCAAATCAGATCCTTGGTCCTTCTTGGCTAGTCCTCTTGACACTGACTGCCAACATCTCTCTTTATTTGTAGGCAGGAGTGTTTCCTATTTTTTCTGGCAATGCCAGGGATTGAAACTGGGCATTCTCTTTGAAAAGTGGGTGTGCTTCCTACTGAGTCATCCCTCACACCCATGAATCCCAGGGATGATTGGAACTTAGGGGCACAGGAAGTTGCATGATACAGATTCAGGCCAGTGGCCCATCTAGGCTAGTACTGACAACACTGAGTGGCAGCCGCTCTCCAGTTTCAGGCGGGATTTTTTTCTAGTCCTGCCTGAAGCTGCCAGGTAAAAGCTGGCATGTTCTCCAGGCAAAACAGGTGCTTTACCACTGAACTCCCTCACCTGCTCCCAGAGGTGTGCCTTTCTCAACCCAGCACCTTCCTGGGGTGCTGGAATACAACTCCCACCATCCCCAGACAGCACAGTGACTGGGGATGATGGGAAATGTGATCAGGCCTCTCTGGAGGTGCCCAGGCTGAGAGGAAGTTGCAGCCAACTATCTCCTCCTGTCTGGTGAAGGGCTTGCTGTGAAGGCCACCAGATCATGTAGTGCCAGTGGGCTGGGGCTGGTCTCATTTCTCCTGCAGGAGCCGAAAAGAATAAACCTCCATTTCCAAGGTCAACTGCTGCTCGTGGCCTGGAGGGTGCAGGAGCAGTGGAACGAGTGCAGTTGCCTCGGCTGCTTAGAGAGAAGGGTGGCTAAGGTCAGATGGATGCTTAGCCTTCTGCATTCTGGCAACAAGGTTGCTGACCCTGCAACCTTCTCTCTTGTCTTTCCTCCTCCTGCTCAGCATCCTGAGTTGCTGGTGCTGGGGATATTCCCATCTCTGCAGGGAGAGCACAGGCCTCCGAAAAACTGCTCCCTGCTTTTGACCTTCTCTGGGATCCAGGTTAGTGCAGTTGAGGTAGTTTTAGACTCTGCGTTTCCTAGATTTAGGCCCACTTTATGGTGGAAATGGGCATTGCTTCCACTTTCTTAAAGATGGGGCAAGCTGGGCCTGCTGGCGTGGTTGGGGGCCTCTTGGGGCAGATGCATGGGGCCCTGGCCTCTGCCCTGAAGTCTTGTTGAACGCCCCTCCCAGTGCCAAAGCCCCCCCCCCCCTGCACCGCACACATCGATGCCTTCCCCCAGCTGGGACCCTCCAAGTGTTTCCGACAACAGCTTCTTGGCCACGCTGGCTGGGGCTGATGGGAGGTGAGTGCAAAGCGCCTGGAGAACGCCAGGTGCGAGCAGTCGCCGGGACCGATCCGCAACTGAACGCGGCCCCCGCGGCCCCCCTCCCGCCCCTGCAGCTCCCGGGAAAGGCGCTCGGAGCTTGCCACGAAAAGCGCAGAGCGGGCGAGGAAGCTGCCACTTCGCCAGCCAAGCGCAGGCGAGGACGCGCAGATGCCAGCCCGCCTGCGAGGCCACCGGGAGGAGGCAACCGAGGCTGAGCAGCGCGAGTCGCCTCGCCTCCCCGGAGCGAGGAAACAGCAGCGAAGGCTCCGGGGACTCGGCCGGGGAGAGGAGGCAGCCGGACGCGCGCCTGCCTCGCCGGGCAGCCGCGGTGGCGCCGTCCCAGGGCTCGGTCCGGGGAGCGCGGCGCATAGCGAAGCCCCGCCGCAGTGGGGCGGGCGGACTTCCCAAGGAAAGGATGCGGCCTGGGAGGCGACTCCAGCTGGACAAAACCGGGCGAAGACGTGGCGTAGCGCAGGCAAGCCAGCATGGCTGCGTGCCTGGGTCTCTCCTCTCCGCGATCCTGTTCCAAAGCGCATTTAGACCAAAGCGCTGCTTTCCTCTTAGTTATGACTGAGAAACGCCCCACAATTTCCTCGACGTGTATTCCTAGATCTGCCTTCTTCGGAATCTGAACTAATTAACTGCACTCCACAAGGATGGAGAGAAGGCGCGTCACCATGAATGCGAGCTATCGGAAGGGCCCCTGGCGCAAGGACTCCTGTGCGCGTTTCGGGGCGCTCGTGCTCCAGGCGCAGGCCGGCCCTCTCCGGCGCAGGTGCCTATGGAAAGGACCGGCAGGCTAGCACTTGCCAGCTGCAGCCAGAGCGGTGCACGTGGGGAAGGCGTCTCAGCGAGGGCAGCGGCCTTTCCTTCCATCCAGTGTACGGAGGATCGAGACTGCAGGAAGCATAGACAAGGCCAGATGCCTTTTACTGTCAGAGAGGATGCTGAAGCATCTCTTCCCTTCTTCCCACCGTCTTGGAATTGCTGCATGATGCAGAGAAGGAGGGAGGGAGGGAGGGAGGTTGAACTTTCCAGGTTGATTGTTGCGAATTTGTGAGCAACATTCTACCTGTATTTATTTGTTCTTCGTTATTCTTTTTTTAAACCCCAAATAACCTGAAAAAGCCAAAACACCACCACCAACAAAGCCGATCCAGTTTGTTGGTAAAATAAAGGAAGATCCATAGAGAGGCTTTGTTATTTCTAATTTCCATTGAAAGAAAGAATGACCCTTTTTGCCGGCCTTAGAGCAGGGATGTCCGAGGATCACGTTTTTGGTGTAGGGGTGGAAGAATGGTGTTTGCACCGCTTGAGACTGGCTTGCGAATGAATGTGGTCTCTTTAACCTGAGGCCAACCCTGCAACCCAATCTTAAAACATTGACTCAGGGCCCATTCACACATCCTTATCATCTTCGTTGATGCCGCAACCTCAAGCAAGTATTTGCCTATGTGAATGAACTGCCACGGGTCTTAAGAGCAAAGAGACATTCATCTCCACCCACACACGACTCCAAAGGTCAACCCTTTTCTATAGAGTCAGTTCACACGTTCAGCTGCCTGTCTCCAGTGAACCAGTGATGGGGAGGCACATGTGATCAGGTTGTCAGAAATGAACACAGAGTTTCAGCCATTCCCCAGAGCTGGCTGCTCGGGCTTCATTTTAAAAGAACTTGAATAAGGCGCAATGAATCTGTGTTCAGCCGCCCCCTCTAAATCTTCTGCCTTGCATGCACAGGAGAGGGGCTACATCATCCTCATGGTGTCTGATTAATTTGGCAAGGGCTTTGCTGAAGTTTATCTGCTTGCCTTGTAAACTGGTTTACGCAATTGTGAAATGAATCATAATCATGCCCATTGCTCAAGGCCACAGGGGACGCTGATGGCCAAGAGGCACTTGAGGCTGCCAGGGACATGCTGGTGGAACCTTTTTTTTTGGGGGGGGGAGTTCAAAACCAAGGATAGCTCCTATAAAGCTTAAAATAAAAGCTGCTTTGGATAAGGAACCCCACTGGCAGGGGAGCCACCAGCTTTCCCAGACAGTACCACAGTGGCAGAAGCGGGACTTGCATTTCCACCTACCTTACCCCAGGCCATGCTGTCTTATTCACGATCAAGTTGCATTCCTTCTGATGCAACTGATTGGTGCTGAATGTGGAGATGCAGGCTAATGTGTGAGCAGTGAAGCTTGCTCCTCGGTCCTTCCCTCTGAGCTACTGCCTTCTCTGTCTGAGAAACTGTGTGCCTCTTCTAAAGGCAGCATCGAAGCAGCACCGGCTGGCTTCCCTCCTCCTCCTGGCTCTGCCAAACCCAGCTCAGGGCCCCTTTACAATGCAAAGTGGGACACCCTACTTGGCCCACTGATTTGTGGCTCAAGTGAAAAATGATGGAGGAAAAGCAAACCTATGCCGGAGTGTGATTGATTAATCTCTGCTGTTAGTGATTATGATAGTGACATCATCATCATCACCATCATCCACAATCTCACTTTCTTGATAGCACTGTTTACTTACTGAATAAGTGGATGAAGGATCGTGGCTAATGTGTATGCTAATACAAGGATCATGACTAAATAATAATGCATTCATTCAAAAATGCATTCATTCAAAAGCGCATAAAAATAATAGAAGCCCAGCCAAAATTTGTTTGTGTCTGTCTGTTTGTCTGTCTGTTTTAAGTAATGGGTGTGGATTTTTCCTTTCCTTTCCCAAGCCCATTATGAATAGTGCTAATCAGGAAGAGGGCAAAGACAACAGCAGAGTGGCATATTGGACTTCTGCTGCTTCTTTGGTGTTGCAAGGATGACGTGCTGATCCTTCCTGAGCTGAGTCCCTCCCAGCATCGCCACCATCCTGATCTAACAGAGCGCAAGAGTCAGCCGCCGTGGCCATGCCAGTTAATTTAATTCTGGGGTTTGGTGAAACCCAGTGGATTGGAAATAGAAGACATCATTATGATCAGGATAAAAAGAAGGATTATTTCTAATCATTGCAATTAGACTGTCACTTCCGTTTCCGGAACTAGACCCTTTTTCAAAATGATTGTGCTTAGATTTCAGATAACTTCCTGCAATTCTGGACCAGTTGATTTTCATGTACTAGGAGAAGAGAATTGAAAAGAGCATCTCCTCCACCTCATTCCCCCCTCCCCCACCCTGGACTTTTCTGTCTTTCTTCCAGACACTCTCGGGCTTCCCTCTGACATCACTTCCAGTTGCCTTTTCCTCTTCACAGCTGGGGAAAAACTTGCTTTGCAAAAGGGTTTATGAGGTCTGGGAAAGCCATGGGCTGCCCACCAGGGCAGAGAGAAACTGGTGGGATCTGGCAGAGTGGAACCTGGTTTGATAAGCAGCAGCCCTCACTTAATTCTCTGCGCATACCCTTGACCCTCACGCCCATTTGTGATCCCCCCGTCCCAGAAGGATTCATAGCCTTCCCAATCACTAATAATAACAGTGATGGTGGTGGTGGTGGTGATGATAATTTGTCTGAAAACTTCTTTTCCAGGGAGCCATAGATAGTCACAAAAGGTGCGCAGAAGGTGCACATGCTTCAGCAGAATTCGGGAGGAAAAGAGAAACTCCCATGAGGCTACTAGCCAAGCTACCCAACAATAGACCTCCAACCTAAGCTTGGAAATCTGGCTTCCTCCCAATCCTTTTAGAACCATTGCCAGCCAGGTGTCCTGCCTTGGATCCACCCCTGGAGCATGAGCCTCTATAGGCTGAACCCAGCCCAGTGCTGTTGGTGGTACTTGACACCCCACCCCAACCTCCTGAGTCCCCCGGCTGGGCCTCGTTGATTGGAAAGGCGTGTGCACGCAGAGGGCAGATCTGCTGCATGCAGTAGGACCTGCACCAAGTCTTGGGACCTCGATTTGAGAGCCTGCCCCATCGAAACCAGCCGCGCTTGCCTTGCCTTATGCTGAACAGGCC
This sequence comes from Varanus komodoensis, assembly GCF_004798865.1. Lineage (NCBI taxonomy): Eukaryota > Metazoa > Chordata > Lepidosauria > Squamata > Varanidae > Varanus > Varanus komodoensis. The sequence goes on from NW_025335568.1 coordinate 56,280,440, forward strand.
AGGAGCAGCCTACCTCACACTGCTGGTTCGACTAGCCCGACTTCTATATACACCAGCGAGGGGGGACCTGCAGCCTGCCAGGTGCTGTTGGATTGCAGCTGCTTGTCGCTGTCATCATCCTGTCCCATGGGAACTGTAGCCCACCAATATCTGAGAACCAACAGGGACACCGTAATATATTGGGAGGGCAGGTGCTTCTTAGGTCTGTCCCCATAGCCAGATTCCCAAGGAGTACTGTCCAAAAATGCAGATGGCCATGTCTGCCCATATCAGACAAACACATGGTCCTAGGGGTTTCTTCTACCATGAGTAGAACTTCTATAAATGAATTGCCCCTTCAGGAGCAAGGCACCCCAAATAGTTTGCATTACAACAGAACAATATAGCAGTGCAGGTGGGATCCATTTTTCTTGCAAAGCATCCTCATTATCTCCTCCACCACCACCGTTTCAGGATCAACAGAAAATGCTGAGTGGAGATCACTTGATTCCAGCATCCCTGCTAAGAAAAAGTGCCCCACTGGCTCTCTGTGAGCCTTTGCTCCACAACACCATTCTCCTTCTTTGACCTACAAGGACCACCAGCAGCTGTCCAGCATGTCACACAAGGGACTTTCCAGCCCCACCTGGAGATGCCAGGCCAAGACTGAAGCTGGGACCTTCTGCAGAAAAAGCAGGGGCCGTGCATCTGAGCTACAGGCCCTTAGTGTCAGGCAGCCATGCTGTATTGGGAATAAGCCCCACTGAAATGAATAAGCTTCGCTACAGGGGAAACATGCATGAGATTTCTACTGCAGAAACTTTGCCAGTTGATGGTAGGAAGGTGATCCTCCAAGAGAACAGGAAGCATTGCTGAGTGGATGTGGGTTATGGGCTGCGAGCCAAGCCTTTGTGCGAGGAACGCAGGACTGGGTCAGCACCAGCCATGCCCCTTGAGCCCTGGTCATTCCTTGGACTGCAATATCTGGATGAATCCACTTGACCTACTGTACATTCTTGTGCTGAAGTTCTCAGGTGGGATGGAGGGCCACTGGGGCTCAAACAGATTCAGTAGCTACTGAGAAGAGGGCCTTTTTTGTCGTGGCACCTCGTTGTGTAATGAGCTTCCCGGTCTGCTCTGACTGGTACCAAGTGAAGACATTATTTTTCCAGGCATTTTAGTCCTTCATTTGCTGTTGTTTTAAATCTGTCACTGTATCTTAAATATTTGTATTGCTGTTAGGTTTATTTTATTTTATACTGCAGTTTTAAACTTTTGCATTGTATATTATCATGTTGCATTCTAGGGATTCCAGTTGTTGTGAACCTCCTGGAGAGCTTCAGCTGTTGAGGAGTAAAGTAATGTAACAAGCAAACACACAATAAAATCCACCAGGAAGCTGAATCCTTTGATCTGGAAGTCATTCCTAATACCAGATGCTATTTGGTGGTTTGTGGGGAGGCAGCAGATGCGTTCAAGGAAACTTTTGACATGATTGGAGTCTGCAGTTCCTATACTGAAAGCCTTCACTGCAACCCAGTGATGGTTAGCAATCAATCAATCAATCAATCAATCGATCAACATGCAGATTTAGAAAATGCATAAAGTGTCTGTCTGTTGGTCCCAGTTAGATATTCATTGGGCTGTGTCCAAATATAGTCATTGTTAGAGAAAGGCCCTTGAAATCTGTGGGACATACTTTAGTAATGACTAACTTCTCTGATTTTAGTGGTTCTAAGTCTGATTGCATCTGAATCCAACCCATTATCTATTATATGATTATCCCTCCTCCTCTCCCTCCTCTTTTCCTGTCTTGCATGTCCATTTGCAGAGTAACAAAGCAAAAGAATTAAGTAGAGGTCATTTCTCTGGAGCTCTCCAAACAAATCAGGTCTGGCAAAATATTTATAAGTAAATAAGTGTTCCAGAAAAAAATAAAAATAAGAAGGACTGCAGCATCATTTTGGGATAGCTGGGGAAGTTTGGATGAATGGAGGGGGGTTTGCAGTGGTCTATTCAGATTAGCAATTATCTGTTCAAGTTAATATTGGATGAAAGATTCCCATTCAAGAAGCCCAGGGATCAGACAGGGAACAGCACAGCTGCATGAAGTCTCCAGGGTTGCCAAGCGACCTCTGAACACCTGTGCACGTGAGAAGGTGCCATCACCCAAGATTTTCACATCATCTTTACAATGGGGGTGCTTTGCACACGCAGCTCATGTAACAGCCAGTGCCCAGCAGGCACGGAAACGGCACTCTAAGGATGGGCATGCAGTGCGTGATGCAGCTCTTGGCCCCCATCCTATACCAATATGCTCAGAAGTAGGTCCTACTCAGTCCAACAGATGCAACTCCCACAGAGTGCAGACTATACATGTGCAGACAGGAAAGAAGACGCTCAGCTTCCAACTTTCCCCAGCCATGCCTCAGATGGCCATGGTGGACTCTTCCTGGTCCAAATACGGGATCAGAAGCTCCCTGTTCTATGATTCAAGGATCCCAGAGTGATGCATCTCAGAAAACCTCCGCAGAAAGGAATTCCATGTGCAGCTTCTTCCATGCACAGTCTTCTCTGATGCTAAGTGAGCTTACTCAGGAGTAAGTTTCACAGCTTTCCATGGTACCTCTTCTCACAGCTGTGATGTTGGAGTGCCAGGCACGATCTGTGAATGTTTAAACAGAGAAAAAGACTTCATTTTCTGTCCCAATATGCGCCCTAAATTCTCCTTCCTGTACAGCCATAATTCATTGTTTCTTGTTTCAGGTCCTGCAAAAACTTGGGGTTTCTCCTCTTCTTTATCGAGATAGGCAACTCCGTTCCCTTTGGGCAAAATCTGTCTCTTGGCAGCCCAAATGGGGCGAAGTCCCCCACGCATACACCCTTAATGCCGATTCAAATTCAGCCCAACGTGGCCTTCCTTCAGGTCGAATGGGAGTGACTCCGTTTTCTTGCCCCCCTGGACCGGAGAGTGGAGCTGCGGTGAGTTTTATATTTCTGCTGATTGTGTGAAAGCCACACGCAAGGAATGAATCGCGCAGAACTTTAAAACGCCGCCTCTTGTCGCCCCTGAGAAGCCGAGCTTACGCCCGCGCAGAAGTTGGGAATATTACAAATATATTTAAAGAACCATTCAGCGGTTATATAGTCATTTCGTTCTTTTGTTTATACTGGGATATTGCATTACCCTCTAATAAGCCATCTGCACCTTCCACTCTCCAAACAGGGAAGACAAATATTGGATCTAGACAAAACTGTACCTCGCTCGCTTGAGCAGCGGGAGCGGCAGTAGCCCAAGAAAGCCCATTCCGCGTGTTTTTGCTGCCATCTACTGGTGAAACCATACGGAGTTCTGTCCTGCCTCCCCGAACACTGCCCTACGGAGGTGCCTTGTCAGAAAAAGCTTGAGGGAAAGACGAAAATACGAATTGCTCGGGCTTTTTAAGGGGATAGGGCTGCACCCCTCTACACCTTTACCTGAGAGCAAGTCCTATGAACCTCATCAGCAGATGGGCACAGATTTGTTCTGGAACTGATTTATGGAGTTTCCTTTCATAGGGAAGATTTTCCTTCTGGCAGATTCATAATGTGGGATCGAAAAAAATGGTGTAGTTAAGCATCACTAGAAAAGGAACATGCAAGCAGTGTGAGGAACCAGGTTGTTTTGTCCGAGTGCCCTCGTTGCAGGAGTGCCCGGGATCTGGAGGCAAGCGCATCACGCATTCCAGGCCCACGTCCCTTTGGGGTTAATGGACATACTCGCAGCTCTTGGTTCCTGGATGAACTGCTGGTGGCTGAACTGACTCCGTGGAAAAATATGGCAAATGTTTATCTGCTGTGTGGGATTGTGCCAATGACTGATTAGATAATATGTGTTTTGAACACTCAGAACGGACCTTATAAATGCTTATCATTCTTCACCAGCAATGTTACAAATATGAAAATTCTCTCTGGCATTAAATCTGTGACAGATCATTCACATACACAAATTTTCCTGGAATAGTTCACTTATCAGGTGATGAAGATACATAGGCATATGAGCCACCGATCAGTGTTGACTAGGAACATAGGAAGTGGTTTTATATTTAGTCAGCCCCTTGCTCCATCAAACTCAGTATTGCTGGCACTGACTGGCAGCTGCTCTCAAGTTTCAGGCAGGAATCTGGGGATATGGGGGACTGAACCAGGAACCTGCAAAGCAGATGTCCTGCCCCTGAGCCACAGCCCTGCTAGTGCAGATGGGAGAAATTCAAGACATACAGATTATTCCTCTGGGGTTGCTTGCTGGCATTTGGAAAAGACTGAGAATGTCCCCAACCTGGACTGTGAGGTAGGAACCAGGCTATTCCAGGGCCCATCAGGCTGCTTCTTCTGCAGGCAGAGCTGGACAGCAGCTTTCCCCAACTGCTATCTGTCAGGTGTGGACAACACCTCCCAGTATTCTTGGCCTTTGGCCATGCTAACTGTGGCTGATGGGAGTTGCAGTCCCCAGAATATGGCAGACAGCTTGGGGAAGGCTGCTGTACCGAGTAAGTGAGCGGCAGCTTATTCAGTGTAGCACTGGACTTTGTCAGTCTCTGGTGTCAGGCATCTTCTGACTTCAGCTGGACCCACATGCAAAGCATGTTTTGCTTTGAAGGGCATTTTGAGCCTCTCTGCCTGACAAATCAATGAGGTTTATTTGGCACTTTAAACATGCTGCATTAGGAGCATGATGCGTGGGACACATGACCAGTCTGAGCGCATCCTGATCGCCACTTCTTGGTTGCACTTGCCCAATGCATGACTTCATCTGCAGCCACTATGCAGATGGGCTAGAGGGGATTCCTCCAGCCCACATGCTTTTCACTTCTAATCCCTTGCAGGCTACATAGAGAGCCGGCTGCTCTACAATATCAACAGCTAATGTGTCTCTCTTACAAACCTGTACCGTGTGTCGGGGTTGGGAATGAGACTTTGAAATGGAAGTTTGGTTTCCAGCACGAGGGAGCGATTCGGAAGGCTGCTGTCTCCAAGAAGACTCGCCCTGGAGCAGAAGGGCTGACATCTCTTTCAGAGGAGGGTCCTGAGGCTGTGGCCAATTCTGCTCTCAGTTCCTGCAGGAGCCAGGTGAGAATGTGCTGCTACTATCGCACTTCTAGCTGAGATGGAGGGACACTGCAGTCAGGGGAGCTCAGAGATGGCTCTTTGTGAGCACAGATATGAATCAGTGATAAAGAGGATGGCTGAACTGCAGCATCTGCAAAAACCCCAGGGAGAAAGCGTTCACTTTTAAAATCATCTCCTCCTCCCTGCCTGTGAGCAGGGCTGCCACAGGTGCAGAACGTCTCAGTCTAAGGACCAAATTCTACCTGGGAGAAGCTCTTGGGGGCCACATGCCCGGAGTGGGCAGGGCCACAGGCAAAAGAAGACGGGGCCAAAATATCTAAAATCCCCGCTCCCTCCCCCCAAAATCAGCATATTTTAGCTTTAAGATCCTACTGTGGATAGCTAAGCCTTAGGAAAGGGGTTCCAACCTTTTGGCTTTCTCCAGCCTGGCATCCTTCATTCTTCTAAGCATGCTTATACACATTTACCTTGGAGTGATCCCCACTGAACTCAGTAGACTTTACCTCTGAATAGATATGCATCAGCTTGTGCTGCAAGTCTCTCTCAGCCAAGGTTTGCCTGACCATCCAAGCTCCCATCTACTCTGGTCTCCCTAGATGACCAACTGGCTGGAAATCCTGTACTTGCAGTAATATGGCACTCGGGCTGCATGCTGCTAGCCTTGGGGCTCATACACATGTACACGTGTGTGCTTGATTCTTATGATTCTACCTCCCCCTTCTCAAAATGGCCAAGGTTTCCAGCAAGCACTGATGAAAGTGGCCAGTATCAGATTTCTGAAGGAGAGTGTAAGCCCTGTGTGAGGCGGCACCTTCTCAACAATAACATTTTTCTCTGTTTGCAGAAGTTCTTCCATACTTCCAAATATTCACCTGCGTAAGTAAGAGCTGGATTAATCTGTCAGCTTTAATTCCACTCTCATTTTTATATTAAGTTAGCTCTGCCCTCTTTCTACACCACTTAGTGAATTAAAAAAAAACTGCACAAAAATGTTTACACATTTTCCTGCTATAATCCAGAAGAGGACAACGTTGAACTAGAGTAGAAATGTGCTCTAGTTGATGGGAAGTTTCAGGCACTGCACATTTGATAAATCCACATTAAAAGGTGAAGTAAAGGAATTTCTCACTGATCCCTCATTTCAGGTAATGAAGCCCCTTTCTTGGGTTATTTCAAGCCTGTGCCACTTAGGCACAATCCTATGGCCCGTAGAGGCAGTGCAGATGGCCCACGGAAAATCTGGGGCCCTGGCTCCAAGCTGGGGAAAGCGCTCCAAGGAGCAGGCGCTCTGTCTGCCCTCATGGCTGGTACCATTCTGCTGGGAGGCAAGATGGTGTAGAGAGGAGAGGGGATGAGCCAGCCTCCACTGGGTGAAGCAGAATCCTAGTGGGGCCCCAGCCCCTGCCCCTGCCCCTGCCCCTTGCAAGCAGAAGTAAAACTTGTAGCCTGCCAAATCAGCATCTTGCCAAATCACATCCGTTCTGGAGTGGGGCGGGATACATGGGAGGCATCCTGACCTCCATGCGCCTCTCACACTCCACTGGATGGCCATCATCCTCTCAGCATTCTGGGCAGCCATACTGGATGGCACCCTCAGGGAACATCCTGCTGAGCGAGCACTAAGAAAGAACACATGTCCCTTCCTCAGACTGAAGGCTTCAGTCCAGAGAGATGGCTTCTCAGTGGGGCCAGTCCTCATGTTCCCACGTGTAGGTCTACCCCAACCTGGTTGCCCCTGTTCTAGAGGGCAACACCCAGAATGCCTGGCCACTGGCCATGCTGGCTCAGTCCAGGGGTCACGCCCTGAAGCTGCTTGGTGGGAGGTTCACCACACAGAACAGCGAGCAGTTCACCCAGTGCATAGTTAAGCAACTCGTGACGGAGTGATGGCCACCCGTGGGGATGGCTTCAACAGGGGATTGGACAAGTCCATGGTTGCCCGTGGCAGCTGGTCCTGATGGCTCCAGGCTGCCTCCAGGATCACAGACAGCGTGCTGATGTACACCAGTGGATGGGGAGCATGGGTGGAAGGGTGCTGCGGCAGTGTGTGCGGGCTTCCCACGGGCTGGTCACCGTGTGACCTGCTTGGTGTGCCCCAGCATGGTTTTCCTTATTATGATGGGAACTGAAGTCTAACCACCTGGAGGGCACCAGGTGGGGAAATCGGCTATACACCTATGTAGAACATATTCGGGCTTCTCTCCACAAAAGGTGTAAATAAGGCAGGATCCTGCCTTTTCTGGCCTCCTGGTTGCTGCTATTTTATCTGCACAGAATCAAAATAGCACGCAAGGCATCATTTCTCTCAGCAGTGAAGTGCAGGCACCTTGAAGAAACCAGCCTGCTCTCAGCAGTCTTGTTGATGGTGAATTTCTTTTAATGCAGCTGCTGCTCAAGGTTCCAAACACTCCTGTTTCAGCATAAGAACCCCACAGATATTCAGCATGGGGGGAGGTGTTATTTCTTCTTTAACAGCCCATTCTTGCTTGCCTTGCTGCTTCCCTCCTGAAAAAAAGACATGCCACAGTGTTTGCTGCAGTATTCTCATTTTTTATGCAACCCCCTCACCCCCACTGCACACAGCACTGGTTTCTCATCTCCCTGAGTGAATCAGCCACCCAATTTCCATTTTCATACTTTCCCAAATTCCAAAATAAAGCTTAGCTAAGGACAGCCAGGAAAAAAGCAAAAGCAACGTACAAACAAGGCTAGGTTAGTGCCAAGAATTATTCCAGGCCTTTTTAAACGCTCGTTAAAGGCTTTTGCTGTATCTCACTTCAATAAACATCATGCTCCAGTTACTACTTCAAACCATAGGGGCATTATCCTGTGCAGCACTTATCAATATTTTAGCATGTGAAAGTCAAATGATGTTGAAACATTGAACTATATTTCCATCTGTGCAAGCTAAAATGGTACAAATGCATCTCGTGTAATGGAATCCCACATCCCTAGCTGCTTTCTCACAAGTGATACCCAATTCCTCACAATTTAATGCAGCTGTCTTCATTGACTCCAAGAGGGATCTGGGGAAGGTCTGACTTTCTAAACACAGAGAGAGAGAGAGAAAATGGGGGGGGGGGGGAGAGAGAGAGAGAGAGGATTGAAATATTTAAACAGCTTCAACCTGAATGAACAAGGAGGAAAAGGGTCTTTATAGTCACTTGGCAGCCTGTTAGTTTTGGGAATTCATTCCTGAAATTGGTTTGACTTAAGTCCTTATGGATGTTTATTATACATCTGTAAGCCTTAAAAGGGACTGGCTAAATAGGAAATCATTAGACGACTGAATCCAGCAATGGGTGATGCAGAGATGGACCTGCTACAGCGGCTTCTTTGACCTTGTTGACTAGAAGACCCAGCACAGCTTATAGCAGCCCTCACCAACGAGTGGCTTTCAGTTGAGCTGGACAACAGCTTCCATCATCCCCAGCCAATGTTCATCCATTTGGAGATAAAGAGAGCTGAAGCCCAACATATTCGGGGGCACCAAGCTGGATTCTGGCTTAAAACAAGGGCAAAAGGTTGATTCACAAGCCAGTCCCAGGTAAGGTTTGGACCCCATTGGATCCCCCCCCCCCGCTTCCATCCATTTGTAGTAGGAGTACATTCAGTTTTAATCAAGGTATACCAATATATCCACTGATGCTGTTGGGCGCCTGGCTACCGAACTGCCATTGTTCATCCGCTCTCCTGAGCGACATCTGTACCTGGGTTTCCATCCTCTGTTCTAGGACAGAAACAGGAGTTCTCATTTGGGAGGGTAGGGAAAGGAGAAGACGGCCAGGCCTGTCCATGCAACTGCCAGTCTCGAGGTGAGAGGAATGAAATTAAGACAATAGTTAGTACCTCTTTTGCACTTTCAAGCACTCAGAGCAATTCACACTCATTCATATTCCTGTAATCCTTACAATGGTTTCATAAGGTAGGTCTGTATAAGGATCTTCATATTTTATTAATTAGTTTATTTTACAATTATGCATACTTTGCCTTTCTCCATCCAGAATGGAATAAATCAGAGCAGTTTACAGAATGTAAAATGAGCAAACCAATGCCCCAAGGTAAAAAATAACAACAATCCATCATTAAAACATAATTGGTGAAATAAAGGTAGCATCAAGACAGCAGCCTCAGCAACACACCAAGAGCCAAACTGAGTGATCAACCAGTTAAGTTAGGTAAGAGCAGGAAAAAACGATTGGTGAGAAAAACGTGTCTTCTGTTGCTGATAGAAGATGACCTATTTTCTCATTTATCAAAGGTGCAGTCCTGTGTCTGTTTAGAGAGGAAAAACACTACAACTCCCAGCATGCCCCAGCCAACCATCACTGTTAAAAATCTCTGCATACATAGGATTGCTCATTCATTCATTCATTCATTCATTCATTCATTCATTCATTCATTCGATTTCTAAGATGTCCAATAGCCAAAGATCTCTTGGAGGATCACCTCTTGGGCAGGGAGATGGCTGATGCTCAGAGGAAGCCCTCTGAACATGCGAGCAACCCAACTATCATGTGCCCACAGAAGGCTATGGCTTGGCCACGGGTATAAAGGAGCCAGAACGCACAGGGATGCAGATTTTTGACAGGCAGGGATGCTGATGGCACCTGCCATCCCCATCCCCATCAGACTTCCATATTACCTGGTGATGGCCTGGTCTCAAACAGGTAACAAGACCCATTCGTTTTACAAAGGACCTGTTCATGGTGGAGAGGAACACAGTTAGATCTGCGTTCTGGAGGTGGATCAGCCCAGCTGCCTGCATTCTGGACCTTTCTCCGAGGATGTGGCTTTGGGGTCTGACATGATGAGCATCTGCACTTCGAAATGTACCACTGCACCACGATGCGTGACATGTGCAAGAGGCGTTTGGTAGGAAGAACAAGGCCACATGGGAAGCGGGGGCAAAGCAAAGGCAGAATACATTTCCTAAGGCATCACAGAGGGTTCACAGCAAAGTGAGACTTGAGTTTGGAATTTTTTTGACTCACAGCTGAATATTCTAGCTTCTGTGCCACATCAATGGGATGAAAGGAAGTGGAAACATCTGTAGTGACTTCCAATGGTCTCCATGCCACACAAGCGCTCACATTAGAGTCCACAAAAGAACACCTGACTTGAATGAGAATACACAGACTATGGCTGCATAATCAAATTATTCTTCTTGTTAAACAGTTACACATCAAGTTACATCTTGACTTCTCTGAGTTTTTCGGCCTTACATTTGCTTCACCCTGTTTTCACATCAGTTGGAGATTTTTAAAAACAATTATCTTTTGTTTGCATGAAGCACTGATATTGCCTCAAGTATCCTTGATAGGTTAAGAAGATAAGAAAAGCCTGCTGGATGAAGACCAAGTCTAGCTGGCCGGCATTCTGGTCACACAGCTGGCTGCTCACAGAATCCTGGAAGCTGGACAGGGGAGCAAGAGCTCCCTCCGGTGCACGACTGTAGCAACTGATCTATGTAGGCCTCCTGATGCTGGTACTGGAAGGAACTCAGAGTCTTCAGGAGGGTGGGTGACCCCACCAGACCCCTCCTCCATGAACGTGTCCAGTTCCCTTTTAAAGCTGCTTGGATTGGTAGCCTTCACTCCAACTTCTGGAAGCGAATTTAACTATGCACTCTGTGAAAAAGCTCTTGCTTTTCTCAGTCCTGAATCTCCCACCTATCAGCTTCATGGGATGATTCTGTGCTCTAGTATTATGGGAGAAAATTTAATATTTTTTTTAATATCAAATTTGTATGTCGTCCATTAGACGGCTTACAACATTATTTCAGAATAAAATAAGTTAACTATTCCACACTGGCTGAACATCATATAAAATATAAATAAATCATCTCATGGTTAAAATATATTAAAATATTGATCAAATAAAAAGGTCTCCCTATCCATGTTATCCATACCATGCACCATTCTGTAGACCTCCTAACACCAGTATTTTTCCTCCCTCATAGTACCAGAACTCTCCAGACTAGGGAAAGAATTTAAATAGGTCAGTGGGGTACAAGACAAGCCTCAGAAGAAAATGCCTTGGATACACAAGGTGCGTTATGGACACAAGGATGCAACCAGAGGTGTCATTTTGACAGCCTCCCCCTTGTGCTCCCCAAATTTGCTGTGGACGTGTGGGAGATCAGCTGGAGTCATGCGTAAGGGGCCACAGAGGGAAGAAGAGAAAAGGGCAGCCCCGTCGTGCAAGAGGAATCCCTGTTGCACAGTCGGGTTCCCTCTTCCGCGAGGGCTGGATCCAGCCCAGCATGTCCGCTGATGTTTCAGTCTGGCACTATTCCCATGAGTTCACCAGTGTCGATAACCACTGGCAATCCTTTCCCCTTCCCCTTTCATAGAAAACCTGATCTATGCCCCAGTAGCTGTGTGGGTGTCTTTCCTTCTAGGTCAATTGCAGCACTAAAACCATTTTTCACTCAAGGGCAATCTCACTCATAGAACATGTGGCTGCCCAGAGAGCATGTTGCCAATGGGTGACTTTTAATAAATACCAAATAAATAAATACAGGATGTTGGCCTGAACCCTTGTTTCTGCACCCAGGTGTGTCCTGGAAGGTCTGAGAGCTCTCTAGCTCAGGCTGAAGAGGATGTAAAGGGGAGGCAGCAGTCCCAGCTGCTACTGGGTCGTTGTTCGTCCAAGTCTACCTTGCAGAGAGTTTGGGCAACTTTATTCCTGCCTTCACTACTACTTGCACCTGCAGATTGCAAATCATTGGATGGGTGGGTGGATGTTGTAGGACATACCTGCTTGGCCAGCATTAAGCCTGAGCAGGCTGGTCTCAATGTGAGGAGTTACTCGTGTAACCAGAGCCGCCACACTGCCAGGGTTTAAGAGGAATCCTTCTATAGATCTTCCAGCCCAAACCCCAGGTAGTCCAGATTCCCAGGTAAGTGCAGGAATCACCTGTATTCAAATGAGCCACTCAGTAATCATGGCAGGAATCTCAACCAGGTAAGGGGCTGCCATTACTACCTGGTCAGCAGGGGTATAAAAGGGGACTCTGCCGTGCACTTGGGGTCATTTGCAATTTTGCTGTTATCAAACTTTATTCTCAAGAATAAAATACAATTTTGTGCCTTTCACTCACATCATACTTAACTGGTTGAAGTGAACCAGATCTGGACCCCTTGAATCCTTCAGTATCATCTGTATCTATCTGTACCTAATTGATACCTAATTGTCTACCTGGAGGACGACTTCCTAGTGACAGTGACGCACACATTGGTTACTTCCCGATTGGACTTCTGTAACGCGCTCTACGCGGGGTTGCCCTTGAAGACAGTCCGGATACTTCAGATGGTGCAAAACAGACCAGCCAGGTTGCTGACGGGGACTGGGCGTTGTTCTCATATAACCCCAGTCCTCTACCAGCTCCACTGGCTTCCCATCGAAGTCTGGGCTCAATTCAAGGTATTGGTAATCACCTATAAAGCCCTTAATGGTGTGGGACCTGGATACCTAAAGGAACACCTGCTTCCATATTTGCCCTCCTGCCCCTTGAGATCGGCAGCAGAGGCCCTCCTCCGGGAGCCCTCCGGGAGAGACATCAGGAGGCAAAGTACCCATAGGAGGGCTTTCTCTGTGGTGGCGCCCCATCTGTATAATGCGCTCCCCAGAGAGGTCCGCCTGGCATCGTCGTTATTTGTTTTTCGGTGCCAGGCTAAGACCTTTCATTTAAAAAATATTTTAATAATACTAGATAATATGTATAGGTTTTAATTGTGCAGCCAGGGTGTTTCTGGGTTTTAATTGTATTTGCATTATGTTTATTTATTTATGTGAGCCGTCCTGAGGCTATAAGCAATGGGACGGCATACAAAAATTCTAAATAAATAAATAAGAATAAATAATTGGTTATGCAGTTCAATGCATGACTTGGGGCCATTCTGTTCTCCACTGTTAGTCCATCTGCATGTCACCCTGGAACAGGAGCCTTATACTGCTAATTTGCACTCATGGGCAAGGGAAAGGAAGGTCTCAGGAGACGAGGCATAAACAAAGGTCCTTCATAGTCCTACTTGGAGAGGCTATGAATTCGAGCTGGGACTTCTTCATGAGGAGCAGTGGCTCCACCACAGCATCTCTCATTCACGCACACATCTGCACAGCCATTTGTTCACAAGCATGTCTCCACTTCTTACAGAAGATCCTCTTTTTGGGGAGTGTTGAAGGCAGAAGAAGAAAAGGAAGACCAAAGAAGAGATGGATTGACTCCATCAAGGACCTGAATCTAGAACGGCTAAGCAGGGATGCCATAGATGGGACATTTGGATGGCTTTCACTCACATGGCTTCCATAAGTCGGAGATGACTTGATGACACATAAGAAGGATCCAGCCATCCTCCTCTTCATACATATTCACTCTGGGCACACACATGTAAGTGAGACTAGCCAAGCAGAACGCCCAGTCCTTCCTTCGTCAGCCTCATCTATGTTGGTGTGGCCTGACTGGAGAAGCAGAGACAGGGGGCGCCTTTTCATTGGCCTCATAGAGCCAACAGAGGGTCTCACACAGACGCATTCCAGATGATTGTCATGTGCCGTTTCCCCAGCTTTTTCTTAAACACTCTTGACTAGTATGCATTTCACGGCCATTATTGAATCCCCATCAACATTCTGTGCCATATTTAATAAAATTGGTTTTCCTAACGTCAAAAGCATTTTACCCCTTCCACATTCTTTCCCATGCACTTAAGATTTCTCCAATTCCAATAACTAGAACCTTGATATTTTCCAGATACGCACCCACATTCATGCCATAGCAGGTCCGCTCATTACTATATTTTATTATATTTTCTCTAGATTAGCCACATGCAATGCTACTCAACTTCCCTGCAGTTTTAACAGAAAAATTGCCAGTCAGATGTAAGTTATTTCAAACAAATCAGCCCATGAGTGTGTTGAAATGTTGCAGGTATTACCCAAACGCCAAACTTGGGAAAATAGTCTCAGTTTCATTCAGCAGAGAAGTTTGCTAAACTTCCATGGTTCCCTGATTCTCATTCTTTCTTTACTTTGGTTCAAGAAAAGAGGCAAAGCATATGCAGTTAAAAAATCGCTTACAGATTCTGGGAAAGCCATTCCCAACCTCAAAAGTAAGAAGAAGCACAAACCCGTTTTTGGAATAAGCACCACTGTTTTACATGGGGGTGGGGAATCTCCCGGGGTCCCAGTCTGGTGTCTCTGCACCCGGGTCCCACCTCCTTTTCTCTAACCACTGATAATGTGGCAGTTTCCAGGCATTACTGCAGTTTTTTTCTCTACCCAAAAACCTGAAACCTTAGGGCTTTTCTTATGTTCTCATAGAGGTGATTAAAATAATGCATGGTGCAAAGAAAGTGGCGAGGGAGACTTTTTCTCCCTTTCCCATAACACTTGAACCCAGGGTCATCCCAGGAAGCTGATTGTGGGAGGTTTAGGATAGATACTGCATAGACTGTATAGTTAAGCTATGGAATTTGCTGTTATGGGAAGTGGTGATGGCTACCGATATGGGTGACTTTACAAGGGGATTGGACAGATTCATTAAGGAGGCGGCGATCGGTGGCCACTAGCCTTGCTGACTGCGTGCTACTCCTTTACCAGGGGTGGCATGACTGCCTGCACCAGCTGCTGAGGATCTGGGCAAGAGGAGGTCTTGCACCCATCCTGCTTGGGGGATCCTGTGGGCAGCTGGTTTGCTGCAGGGTGTACAGAGCGCTGGACTAGCTGGACCTTGGGTCTGACATTGCAAGCCTGTTCTTAAGTTCCCTCCTTTGCAGTAAGTGCTTTGAGCTACAGTTTTCTGGTATTGTCACTATTAGTAGTAGAAGAGGAAATAGTACAATTTTGCATTACACTGTCCTGCCCACCAGTGGAGTGCAACCTTCAAGAGCTCCTCCAGAATAAAATTGAGCCTTTGGGGTAAAAGATGTTCTCCACCAATGTTTTAAGTCATGCCCTTTCAGATGTTGTTGCGTCACCATTTTCACCATTCCTGACAACAGGCCCTACAAACTGGAGCAGCTTGAGTTTAACAACATCTAGGGGGGGCTGTGTTTCACACCCTATTTGTTGATTAACTTGGTATTTCAACCAACGTCCAAGGAATCTCCTATGATGTAAGGAGGAGGACCTCAATTATGGAATGCTCTACCACTGGAGACTTGCCAGGCACCGACCTTGTTGAGTTTCAAGTGCCCAGCAAAACCTTTCTTTTTCAGCACACCCATGGTACCTTTTTGACTATTTATATCAATGGCACTGGTTTTAATTACATTAATGTATGTCATATTGTTATTTAATTAGATTTATAGTGATTTTATCCTGTTTAGTTATCATGATATTTTAATTATATTATTTTATCAGTGTTACTTATTAGTACATAGCTATGTTGTTGTTGTTGTTGTTGTTGTTGTGAGTCGTGAAGTCATGTCCGACCCATCGCGACCCCATGGACAACATTCCTCCAGGCCTTCCTGTCCTCCACCAGCCCCAGGAGTCCACCGACTGCTCACGCCGACTGCCTCAGTGACTCCATCTAGCCACCTCATCCTCTGCCGTCCCCTTCTTCTTTTGCCATCGATTTTTCCCAACATTAGGCTCTTCTCCAGAGAGTCCTTCCTTCTCATTAGGTGGCCAAAGTATTTGAGTTTCATCTTCAATATCTGGCCTTCTAAAGAGCAGTCAGGGTTGATCTCCTCTAGGACTGACTGGTTTGATCGCCTTGTGGTTCAAGGGACTCGCAGGAGTCTCCTCCAGCACCACAATTCAAAGGCCTCAATCCTTTGGCGCTCAGCCTTCCTTATGATCCAGCTTTCACATCCATACATAGCAACTGGGAAAACCATAGCCTTGACTATACGCACTTTTGTTGGCAGCGTGATGTCTCTGCTTGTTAGTATGCTGTCTAGATTTGCCATAGCTTTCCTTCCCAGGAGCAAGCGTCTTTTAATTTCTTGGCTGCAGTCCCTGTCTGCGGTGATCTTGGAGCCCAGGAAAATAAAATCTATCACTGCCTCCATTTCTTCCCCATCTATTTGCCAGGAAGTGATAGGACCGGAAGCCATGATCTTATCTGACTTAATAAGATATGCCAGACTGTGTGTGGCATCTTATTGGTGAGACAGGTTTCATCCAAGATGAACAGGGCATGTTTACAATTTTGGTTCTCTTGGCATCTGGTGCATTACTCTGTTTGCTCTTTTGAACCGTCATTGCTTCATGAAGCCATCCTCTGTTAAGCAATCTGCCCTTAACATTTGACCAGCTGTTGATAGTGCCCTGGAGTGGAAGCTTTCACAAATATATTGCCCTTCTCTCATTTTCTGCTCCCTTTAAGAAAATGGAGCAAAGTCAAAAGAGCCTTCCAGATTTCAGCATCAAGAATATCATGCTGATGCTGAATAGTGAGAGGAGAAATCAGAAATTAGCTGTAAAATGCAGAGGCATGTCATTTTTCCTTTTTAAAAATGTAGGCAGTGCAACTTTTACCATTATGTAGGATTTGGAAAGCTCATAATACCTAAAGAAGAATCCTCTGAAATGACCATATTGTGGAGCACAGTTTCCAAAATGGTTAACCGCTAGCTCATGACAGACTCCCCTTTCCAAAAGATTAGCAATCTCATCAGTACTGGAACTAATCAAATGAGCGATTCCCACCTCTCACTCTCATTGAACTATGTGCAACACAGGACCCCTTTAGATCATGTCGGGAAAGCAAGTGTGATGCTGAAAGGATTGACATGAAAGAATCCACCAGTCCATCTACCCTGGAATGCATTTTTAAAGTAGTCCTAATTCTGTAACTGCATTGCATTTCTATCTTTCCCCTCTTGCAAGAAACTCAGGCTGGTTCCTGGTGATGAATCGTCTCCATGTCCCATTGACATCCATCATCTCAGTCCTGCCACTCTTTGTATTATTCAGGTGCTCTAATGTGGATGTGCATCTCCTATCCCATAAAGGCTTCCCCATTAATTTTATAGGAGAGGAAAGCTTGGAGGCAGCATGGCGTATTTAACTAGGCACAGCTTTATTCAGCTTTGGCAACACAATGCTCCTGTTGTTTGGCCAAATCCTTCAGCGTTGTTCAGCTTTGGCAAAGCAATCTGCTCTCAGTTTTGCGGGTCTGTCATGCATGTATCCTACTGCTCTCTTAATCTATACACAAATCATTATGATTTTGAGGTACTGATCTATTGTTGAAGAGGTCTATTAAATCTGAAACATGTGGAGATGTATGGCTTTATTCTAAGCCATCCTGAGATATTTGTAGGGGATGGGAAAGAAAAGTTTTTAATAAATAAATAAATAAATACTAGAGCAGACTCATTCATGGGCAAACATCACATGATGAGATCCACAATCAATAACCCAACATTTTATGGCAGCTGCATTTGATTGGAGGAGTTGCATGGGGGGGTGTGGGGGGTGGACTTTAATCCATTCCTTTGCACCATTTCCCTGATCTATCTTCCCCCCACCATGCCCAACAGCTGCTATTAAGCCCAGTGGGCGACATAAGTACATGCTTTTGTTTTTCCACAGCATTTTGACAGAGGAAGGTGCTAGGCCAGGAAAATGAAGCAGGGAAAGGAAATAAGCAGTGACCCCCCCCCCTGCAAATCTGGACACACAGAAACAGAATGTACAGCTGCACCAACCAAATCTGGAGACTCTCTGTTGCTGGGTTAAACCAAAAAAATTAAACACCTTGAGATCCAGGTGTCTATCTCCCACATCATCAGTAAGTAGGCCAGCACTGATGAAATACCTTGTTCCCATGGTTAATCCCCTCTTACTGCAGCCACACACCTTGCTGACTGATTCTCTGGGAAGGACTTTCTCCAGTGGCTCGATACCCTTGATCCACTTTGCTTCCTCCTGTCAATGTTGTTATGACATACCCTGATTTGCTCACAGGGATGGGTTTAAAGGTGGTAAATGTACGTATCCAATTGATGGAGAAATTCTTTTTCAGCTATGAAAAAACATACCAATATAGAATCATAGAATAGTAGAGTTGGAAGGGGCCAGAAGGCCATCGGGTCCAGACCCCAACCAATTGCAGGACACTAAGTTACACCATCCCATTTAGGGTTTCTAAGACCCTACAGGACACTTATTCTGGGTTTACTTCTTATTTATTCATTACACATGCCATTTTTGACCATTCCACAGTCAAAAAGCTTCCCAGGGCAGCTTACACAAAATCAGCAAGGCAAGACAGATTCTGCCTTCAGGCAGACGCTCTTAAAAAGGCAAGATGCACAAGGAAAAAGGAATGGGAGAAGAGGGGGGAGATTTGGTCTTTCAGCAGGCTGAGCAGCATGGACCAGCTTCTGCCTCTTATCTCCTTGTGAGGTGGGCTGCTCCTGCCTCTAGTCAGCAGAGGCTGATGGCTGCAATGTCAGTGTGGCAGTGTATCCACTCCGGCTTTTAGTCTGAACTTTATGGTGCACAACACCATCCTCAAAATAGCTTTAGTACCACGGACAGCTCATTTAAAGTTCAGACTGCTGCTCAGAGTAGAGACACTGGCTCACAGACCATGAACCCCCCAGCCCTCATTGAACAGCTACGCTTGCCGGGCATTTTTTCTGAATGTTTAGGTTGGCCCTAATCGAGCGTCATATGGGTTTCCCAGGGGTAAGTCTTCTGCAACATTTTCTGCAGACACATTATCTACATTTCTGTGCCCCCCGAATCTAGGCTGATTTGGTGGACACTGACTTGCTTGGGACAAATGCCAAAACTCTCCAAAGTGGCCCACATCAGCTTGGGATTTCGGATTTGTCTCAGCAGGGTCCAATCCCACTCCAAACAAGGAAGCAGAAGAGATCCAAAATGAAAACAAGGAGAACCATTCTGAGTGGCTGCAAAGGCCTGCCGAACACAGCATTCTGTTTAGGCTGGGCCAACCGGCTGCCCGGGGGAACCCAAAGCAGAACATCAGTGCAATTACACCTCCCACCTTCATCTCCCAGCAACATGTATATGAAAGCCCTTAACTTCTGTTCCTGGAGGTAGTATAATGCCATGCTATGCTTTATTTGTGCAATTATATGCCACCTTTTTTTCCTCCTACAAAGTACTCAAGGCAGCTTACAGGGTTCTCTCCGTTATATCCTCACAACAGCCTTGTGAGATAGGTTAGCTTGAGACCGGCCTAAGGTCACCCAGTAAGTTTCATAGCTGAGCAGGGACAAGAACACAGATCTTGCAAGTTTCAGTCCAACAGGGACAGCAGATGCACCCCTCCCTTCACTAGATATTCCCCCAGCTTATAACAGTTGGTTTTTGTGATATTTCTTTGTGGTGTCATTCCTACTTACTACTTTTCAGTGGCTTTTCCTCTTGATGGGCTCCAAGGAAGGGGGGTGGATCAGGAAAGAGGAAGACTCTGCTGCCACTTCTGAACAGCACTGGACTACTAAGGACAGAGAGTCACAACTAGGCATTAAACAGGAGATCCATGATGGATTTTAATTCTTCTAACAAAAATCACTTTTCTTTCAGCAGAAAATGGCAGCATAAGTGAGGAAAGGCCCCCAGGTTTGCTTTTAGACCACCTCCTCCATGCAATGGCTCTGATCATATCTTTCCCCTTGTGGCTACTTTGAGAAAAGGAATAAATAGATTGGGAGACCCAATCAGGGATCTCCTGTGCACATCACATTTTTTGGTAGGGGCATGCAATGTATTAAATTTCATTTTCCCAACTTATTCTCATTCTGAAGGTCCCCATCTCCCCATAAATGTGTGGCATGGAGTAACAAACCAAGCCATTTCCCCCCACATCCTTTTGCATTTATGCATTCAATCACGGCATTTGCTTTGGAGTGAATGGAAATTAGTCCCAGCCTGGTTCCATCTTGCGGTTGTTCTGAAAGAAATGCATATCCTTGGGACTGAACCGTTGGTGCATCAGTGCAGAACTTAATGGTGAGAACGCTGCACAGAGAAGCACTTTGGCACAGAAGCCTAGATAGTGTGCATAGGAATGTGCTGTTTCACCGAATTGCTCAGTAAGTTTGATCAGATAGCAGGCCAGGCTTGTGAAGGGCTGTAAGTGTCTTAAGTTATGGAATTTTCAAGCGCAGGTGGGCCCAGGATGAAGAAGGACCAGTTTCACAGGCTATGGCTTGAAAGCCTGAGAAAGCCCCAGGGAGCCAGGTCCCTGGATCTCCAAAGCACACCCACCTGATTTATAGGATTATTACAGTATTGCATGGCTGTTCTTTTGAGGACTCTGTAAGAGGTTTGCTTGGGGCTCTTTGCTCAGTGCACCTATTAGCTTGGAAGATGCATTGTGCGTCTTTTCTACTGACTTCTCCCTGTCCATTAACAAAATGTCCAATAATATGATAGTTCATGCAAAAAGAGCAGGTAGATACACTTATGATGCCGGTGAATCTAATTCCATGGGCTGCATG
Organism: Varanus komodoensis; assembly: GCF_004798865.1. Classification (NCBI taxonomy): domain Eukaryota; kingdom Metazoa; phylum Chordata; class Lepidosauria; order Squamata; family Varanidae; genus Varanus; species Varanus komodoensis. The sequence continues at coordinate 56,300,965 of NW_025335568.1, forward strand.
AGGCTCTTGGAGGCTCCCCGCCCGGCCCACTGGGCGTGCTCCCTGCCTACCCCAAGCCACTGCTGATAGGACAAGTGTGCTGGGCAAAAGGGAGCGAGCTCACCTGCTCATTCCCACTTACCTGCTTCCCCGGCACAACTGCACTCCCAGCTAGTGATGGCTATGCTTATCCTGAGCAAATTCATTCTCATCAGTTCAGATGACTGTTCTCCTTTGAGGAGAGATCTTTTTCTCTCTCTGCGAGTTTTTATGCACGCCCCATATCCAGGTGCAACTTGGGAACTGCTGTTTGGCGTGCCGTGCTGTGCTGTTGGACATCACGCACTGCCCAGTTGGGCATCCCTTCCCCGATTGGTTGTTCTCACATGGCCTGCATATGGGTTGTGACATGGACTTGCTGATCCCCAGTGAAAGGAGAAGAGAAGATGGAGCCACAGAATCATCCTCCTCCTCCAGTCAGAACTGCTGCGATGGGAAAGGCAAGGGAAGCAGAAGGGTTAAACCAAGAATCCAGGTCAGTGAAGGGTTAACCCCAAAACCTCAGCACATTCACAAAAATCGCACTGTTGTTTAACCCACTGACCAAGTGTCAACTTTCCATTTCTGTATAATGTTCAAGCGCTTCACTCCTTTGGGGACATTTTTGGGGTCCCTGCTTTGAGGGAAAGAGGTATCTTGCATGCTTCTTGTGGGTTAGAGTAGACCCTACCCATCCCACTTGGGCTGTGAACAGGTCAAATACCAGCCTTCACTCATGCTTGTCCATCACATTTAGTCTGGCTGTCATGCAAACCAGGCCACTCTGATTCAAGCGCACTGGATTCTACTTTAGCTGCGCAGGACCAGAACATTACAGTTTGCCTCAAGCATGAGTTACATCAACATGTGGTCTGGCTGGGCTCCACAAAGCAGGCTGGGTAAGCATGACTAAGCAGTTCGCTATGACTTGCGAGAGGATTCATCCAGATGATCTTATCTTCACAGTCAACAGAAGACTTGAGAAATTCCACAAGGCGCCATGGAAAATACTAAGCCCTGAAACTTGAAGCTAGAATTTTGTGTCAGTGAATATGACAATGCTTACATTTAAAGAAACATCCAGTGGGCACTTAAGGCTTAAATTCAAACATGCATCTAATGGACAGTGTGACGCATCCAGATGTCTATGTCCAAGGATTTACCTGAGGAAAGGTGTCTTGCCTCTCATACAACCAAGGTCATTGCATTAGCAGGGTTTCAATAAGCACTGGATTCACACACTTGGACTAATTACTGCGGCAGAAAGTTTTTGCAGGCATTGCGTGTACACACAGTGGAGATAGCGACGTTATCGCTGAGGGCTCGCGCAGCTGCTATTTCTCTCAGACTTTGCAACATTAACTGTTGCTCCAGCTCACAGAACCAGGTCTGGTTAGGACTGGGATAAGAGGCCAGGGGACAGAACACTGCCCTGAGTTTTGTGATGAAAGGGCAAGGACTGCTGAGCATTTTGCTTTCATTCAGTTTTGACAAGAATTTACTAATATTCACAAAGTATTAAATATTCAGGATAAAGAAAATTGAGATTGAAACAAAAACAAACACAAAGGTGGGAGAATTGGTCTCAGGGGCTTTGAGAACTTTGGGGTTGAATTTCTGGCGATTCAACCATGCTAATGCCCGGTTATAGTTGCCACCTCTTTTTTGGATAGCTCCTCATGTTTAATAGTTATATGACAGGAAGTTAGACTATGTGGAGAAGGGATGTCCTGATTGAATTGGTCAGGTGCAAATGCTCATTTCAGTTCCTCTTTTTATCAGGATTCGGCAAAACTCACAAAGCCCTTCATATTCAAGAGGAAAAGAGGATGTGATCTAAGAATTTCAAATGGGGAATAAAAGCAATCAGACAGATGGCCCCATCCCTATGAGAAAGGCAGGATACAAATATATTAACGAACAGAACTATTTAACAAACAAATGAATAAGTGTAATCCCCGATTGCGCTTTGAGTGCCACAAGGTACCACGAGCAAAGAAAACCACATGCAGAAATGACTGTACATAATACAAATGCCTTTTTTGCCTTGCTACAGGACAAATGATTACGTCTGTTGCATGTGTGGAGGGAGGGGTTAATTCAGACCATGTTACAGAAGAAAGATCTAAAGCAGGAGTGACATAAGGAATTGGAATATCCCATTAAGCTAAGAAATGGATCATTGCTGTAGCACTGATAGCATCAAAGTTTCATTGGCTCTCGGGTTACAACTTCAACAAACACTTTTGTTTTGTCTTTATTGGATGCCACAATGTCTCCTTAATAAGGGTTTGTCTAAGTTAGCTAACTGTTGGAGGTGTAATACAGCAAATGCTTCATTTAATCCTACGTTTTGGCAATGTCCATCAGCTTTTTTGGGAGGTTATAATATAGATAACGTTTGTACGGGAACACTCCTTAATATGTACTGATTCATTCAGATAACTTGCCTGTTAATGCATGGTCATTGTAAATGGATTTTCCACACCTTTTTGACAGATAAACATTACAACACGAGAGGATCTGCACTCGTCTCCTCTAATGCAATGGATTGAGAGCCCAGAACTCTTTAAACTCTTGAAAGGGTGGCATATAATGCCACTCTCAGATGGACATGTGCATGCACACATGGGTATTTGGTCCACTTTTCTTGAAGGTTAAGATATACGTGTGTGTGTATTATTATATTATTTTGAAACTATATTACTGCTACGACAAGTAACAGGAGAAGGAGTTATGCATCTTTCCTTAGGCCCTGGTCTGCTTCATGACATCTAGTTCATTCCTGCTAAAATAAATTAATATGATGCAGGGGGAAGTTATTGCAACGTCTAGATGCAAGACAGCTCTGTTCCTCTTACAGGATATAGGATAGAGGCACACTTGCATTTCCTCAGTGCAAACCCATACAAGAGGGACACCCAGTATGGTGCGGTGGTAGAATGCTGGGCTAGAGCTGGCAAGACCTGGATTCAAATGTCCACTCAGTTATGACCCTGACTGGCTGGCCTTGGGTCAGTCACGCCCTCTCATCCTGACCTACTTCACAAAGTTGTTGTGAATATAACAATCAGGGAGTAGAGAATCATTGAGCTCCTCTGCATTGAGCTCCTTGGAACAACTGTGAGATATAATAGAAATACATTTTAAAAATAGATTTGTGGGCTCTTTCAATTTGGCGGCATACATGTCTGGGATCCCTGATTGGTTAGATCTTTTCTGTGCATGGGTATTAAAGATGAGACTCTACTGAGGGAACATTGCTTTTACTGAATCATTGTCAGGCCCTTCTCAAACTAGATTTCCAAAGATGGTAGTACTCATGAAGTCCCATTTAAACATCTCTCTCTCTCTCTCTCTCTCTCTCTCTCTCTCTCTCTCTCTCTCTCTCTGTGTGTGTGTGTGTGTGTGTGATATGCTGAGACATGTAAGAATTATTCATGTCTGTGAACTTAGTAGCCCTTTCCAACAAGAATTATATCACAGGGGCTTGGAAGTTAACTTCGCCTCAGCATTTAGCTTGGGCAACATGACTAAACAAGACTAGAGATGTTTATGAGGAGGCTGCTCTCTGTCCTCTGGAAATCAGAGCGTGCAAATGTGTGTGTGACAATTCAGCCGACTCCAACCTACTTAAGATCCTCAAACTGAGGTGTTGACAGCTAAATTGAACAACTGGCAGGCACTTCTAGTGGACTCTGGAGAAAACAGCAACTCCTCTCTCATTTCCAAAACATTTATTAAAGATAACAATTACAAAAGCTACATAGTTTGAGGATGACTTTCATTTGTCAGGGAATGTAGCAGCAAGAGGACAGAGAGCCAAGATAAAAGACCAAATATTTCTGGCAGGCAATTGGGGTGTGTGTGGGGGGGGTGGATTTTAAAAGTCAAGGCTCACACACAACATACTTAGGATGTTGGCCGTTTTGTTCTCAGCTACGGACAGATGTAGATGAGATCTCTTTCATTGGGCTAATATCTGCAGGGGTAAGAGCATGCAGACTGTTGCAGTGATGTTCTGTGTGACCCTGAATCTTGTATATTAGGAAATAGAAGCATTCTGTATAAGACAGAAGTTCATATAAGTTCTCTACTTGCTGGTGCAAGAAAAGCTAGGTCCTAGCTGCTTCACTGGAATGGCTTCTCCCAGAGAATCATTAGGCTTGTCAAGTATATTCTGCTCGTGGAGACATAACCTATCAACACAGCTGTTTTGAACATACACATAGAGTGACATGGCAATCCCGCTAAGAGCATCATTCTGTCCCTAGCTGCAAGAGCAACCACGGGGATGCTATAATTTAATTCCCATTTATTGTTCATTTGAGTTATTTATTTAGGCAGGGATGTTGCAAGATGTTGTGTTTATATTTCATATAGAAAGGTGAGTAGAAATTGCATAGATTCTTTTGTATTTGGATGGAAAAGTCTGCCAGTTCTGATTTCTCCCAGTTTCTCTTTTTTTTTTTTTTTCAGCCAGAAATTGTATTTTCCAGACTTTCAGACTGTTTTAAAAAATATTCTTAAGCATTTTGTGCACATTTTCCCTAATACATTTTTGCCTCGTAGACACATTTTCTCAAGCAACTTTATTAACAAAATGCATTTTCAAACAGTATCTGCTCTAATGTACATGTTTTAATCCACTTCATGAATGGAGCACTCCACTGCAAAATTCAGAAGAGTGTGAATTTTGAATAATAATTGACTTTTGGTTTGCACTGCGGCTTGAAAGTGTGAGATTGTGGAAGGTTGCACTAACACATGAAACAGAATAGCTTTCTTCCCCACCCCTTCCCTATATTTTACAAGCATATGGTCTGAAGGCACATAAAGCATCTACCATGTTGAAGCTAAAGCAGGCCTGAGCTGACCTGAGCTTGGAGAGGAGACCACTTGATCCTGACTAATCTTGGAAGCTAAGCTAGGTCAGGCCTGGCCAGAAGTGGGATGGGTGACTTGAGTGTATGATTCTATGATTATTGCTGTAAAGTGCCCAGAGAGCTTTGGCTATGGGCAGTATAAAAATGTAATAATAATAACAACGACAACAACAACTGCATGTAGCCACCTCCACAAGGGGAGAAAGCTGGGATATAAATATAATGAATAAATAAATACAAGGGATTTAGGAGATGCAACGTGATATGAACAGTCTAATTGCAGTTTCAGCTAAATGAGGGCCCATTTCTTACAGCCAAGTCAGCACCGGCTGTTGCACTCTGGAGGTTAATCCTGTTTCGGGTGAGGTGTGCCCCTTCAATCAGCCATGAAGCTTTGGGCTGCTGCTGTTAGAGCTGGCGCTGGGAATGGCTATGCTGTCACGGGTCCATGGCATGGATCCAGAGAGAATGAAATACATTCATGGCACCAGCCGGTGGCCGGTACGCACTGGCAGGCCAGCCACAGGACAAGGCCATGTTCCTGCTGCAATTCTGGAAAGACCCTCCAAGGTTACGGTGGAGCTCTGAATCTGGGGGGACCCCAGCAGCCCTTTGAACCTGGTGTGGCCTTTCCATGCAGGCCATGGCTCCAAAGACGGAAGACTGCCGTCAGGGCAGGGCTCTCCAGGGGGCAAGGAAGGGAGCAGTGGGGCTCCCCCATCATCCGGTGCCTCAGCCTCCGCTCCATTTAGGTGGCTGGCCATCTGAATATAGTGGGGGACAAGGGGGGCACAGAGGAAACCCCAGCCTCTGCACCCTTCGTCTCCTCCGCTGGATGCCCATCCCTTTCCAGGCTCACAGGATTATGGGCGGTCCTTCATCAGCTTTGAAATAATTCTGCTAAGTGAACCTGCAGCCACGGGGGAAAGAAAGCAAAAGACTGCCAGGGAAAGGGCCAAACACTTCCAAATTCCTCATCCCTTCAGAAATAAATCTCCTCCTCCAGAGGATGCCTTGCAAGACAGAGAGGGCCCCTGGGCCTTTGATATATGTGGCTGCACTGCATTTTCCATTCCGTCTCTTGTTACTCAACGTAATCAGGGCTGTGCTTGCAGTCGAGCCAAAGTGTAATTTTTTCCTTGTACTTACATTTTCTGAAAGTAGGCCATGGCACACCAGGCAGCGCTACCTCATCTTCCTGCTGGCCATAAAGCTCATTCGGGGGGTGAGAGCTCCCCTTTGTCACCCTACATGCAAGGGCAGTCCCTGGAAGAGGCCCCTGTTGCAGCAAATGCTGATCACTCCGCAAATACAGAGAGATGCTGTGGCTGGCCTGTTACGAAGGATGCGGTCCAGTCTCTGATTTATAGTCATCCCACAAGTAAAAATTGAATTTGGACATGCCATGCACGAAATGCTGGGGAATGTGTTGCCTAAGAGCTCCCCATAAGGTCTGAAGTAGCAGGGTGGGACGGGTCAAGCAGCACAGAACTCCTTGTCTATGTTTTTGCCGTAATTTCTGGCGATTTGATTATCTAGTACACCACCCATCAAAGGTAGACTCCCACTGCTATGAGTGTTTGGTAGGACAGAAGCTTCACTTCATTTGGAGGGATAGAATGTCAAAACCAGTTCATTCCTTTCAGAGTTGCAACATTTCCCCAAGGGCCCACTGCTTGCCATGTGTGACCTTGAAAATAACCTTCAAAGTGATTTTTAAGAGTAGCATCCATCCATTTTTGCTCATCTGAGTTGGGGGCATGCTGAACTCAGGACTGGGGGGCAAAGTCCAAAGTCAGTCTTCTGGATGGCCATGCCTCTCCTAAGCCTTACTGGCAGCAAGCGCTTTAAACTAGAACCTGGTGCCATTTTTGGTATCCTTTGGCCTTCAGCAGGGTTCATGAATCAAAGGTGTTCTTTGAAATGGATTTGGCCCCTGAGCTGAAAGAAGTTCAAAATCCCCGCCTTGTGCACAATTGACACGACACGGGTGGCTACTTTTAATGACGAGGACTCATTTCTGGAAGCACTGCCTACTTGTGGGCAGCCTTCCAATTAAGCCAAGGCTGAGAAAGTGCATAAGGAGGCATGGACAAGGCCACTAATCTGGAAGAGGTCCTCTCCTAATCCCTTGAATTTGGTCTGCTCTGTAATCCTGGATTTCTTCCATGACTCTGTTTCATCTTTCTCTTGTTTATTTGCTTAGTGAGTGCCTCTGTCTGCCACCGCGTATTTGTGCTGTCTTCATTCATATCATAAATATGTGTATTTGCAAAGTAACTGACATGTGGGAGAACCGATCTATTCTGAAGTCATTTGATTGTGGCAGAAATATGTTGTAGGAAGAGCAGTGACCCAAACTGTCAAGACATTTGATCAAGGCTACCTGAATCCAAGCATTCTTTTCGGATGCTTGATGGGTTTTGCAACTAGCTAACGATGGAAATCCCACGGAACACTGCAGCGTATCACCGAGTGCATGAAAGCCATTACATGCTTGGCTTGTGGAGATCACAATGACTGTCTTTCACATTAGGACCTTGCATACAGCCTAGCAATGTGGAATTCCTGCTTTTCGGTGGCTGCAAGCCTTAAAAGTTTTGAATTTCATTTTTCAAACGCACTTTAGAAACCAATCTGCATGCGGGCAAGTCATGTTCTTCTCACCTGTTTTGAAGTACTGAAACATTGCAAGGGTAATGCCAGAGCTTTTGAGTTAGAAGTTAGAAAATACAGGCAGCCTTGGGTTGAGTTAGTCTTGGATATTTGAAGACACCACCTGTTTGAAGGACTGTGGAGTCCAAGTTCAACTGAGAGATAAGAACTATTTATTTATTTATTTATTTATTTATTTATTAAAACGTTTTTATGCCGCCCCATTCACCGAAGCCTCGGGTCGGCTTACAACAATAAGTTAAAAAATAATTATAACATTAAATTAAAAAACCATGCCCTTCTAGTAGATTTTCCAGATATCCTGTGGGCACCTGATGGGCCGGTGTGTGAACACAGCACTGGCCCAAGTAGACCCTTGGTTTGATCCAGCAGGACTCTTATATTCTTACATTGACCATGAGAAGAAGGGAGAGCAGGGACCTTGCAGCTGTCCATCAAAGTGATTCCTGGGCAGCAGACTGAGGGGGCACAGGTCCCTTGGTCACACTCGTTATCATCCATTCATTTGTAGGTTGCCTATAGTTGCCTTCTTAGGTGGCTTACAATGCATAAAACATATTAACAAAGTAAAACACTATAAATTACACCTTCTACAAAAGCAATGTAGAGTAGAAGTGCATTTCTATATAAATCAAAGTCATTATTTTCTAAATACGCCTCTACATGTATATATCCACAAATGAAAATCCGTGTCCTCTTTTGTCTTCCTAGTTGTTTGCTCCATTTAGTGATAAGTGAGAGGTCAGCAAAGACCAGCTGGAGGGTTTGAGGAGCGGGTGCAATGCCCGTGTCACTCAGGGAGGCACCACACAAGGGTGTTGCAGGTGGCGCTGCCGCTGCCTGCCTGAGCTGGAGATGTCTTCTGCTGGCGGTGGCCAGGAGTCTGGGTGAAACCATTCAACAAGCGTCAGGTGGTCTTGCACCATTCCCAGAGGAATAAGGCGGGAGGCAGTGAGAGTTCAAGGGTCCACAGATATAAAGATTCTGGGGTTAAATCTGATGCTGTGTTAGAAGGAGCCTGCTATTATCATGGGATTTTCTCCCTGTCTCCCCCTGGTTCTGCACTACCCTAAAATCTGCTCTGGGATTTTTTCCAGAGCCTGAGTGTGCAGAGAGACCTTAGAGGAGAACTAACCTCCCCCAAGCCTTCTGACTGAACTGTTACTGCAGGGGAGGGCAACGTGTGGGGTACAGGCTGTGTGCAGCCCCTCTGCTCCCCACCTCTGCTGTCCCCCAGCTGAATACTGCAACAAATTTTTAAAAAATCTAGACAGCTGGATTGCTATGGATCTGCTACAGAACACCAAAAGGGTCAAAATTTCTTTGTTTTCTAGTTAATTTTGACACTTTAAGTGCTTTGTAGTTCATCCAGATGCTGACTGATGGGGTACCTTGCCTCAAGAAGGTAGGTCCAGCAGACCATGGCAGGGGGAGACCTCGGCGGCAGAAATGGCTTGCAGACCTTCTGAAGTTGGCTGGGCGTGTGTTAGCAGAACCCAGACTTTTCATCTGAACTCGCTGCTATTCTATGGGAATTCCTCTGATGGGTTGTAAAACCAGAACAAAGGCAATTCATTGTCAAAAAGAGGGCAAAGAGATCATGCATCTGCCTGAAGCTTGCATCTGTTCATATCTATGTACAGATGAGAAAGAATGATCCTAATTTAAACAGAAATGCAAGATGAGACTGCTCAGATGACCTTATTCAGCCTGCTGTCCAGGTGCTCACTGCTAATGGGCAATGCTCATTATGCTTCTTCACCTTTGGACTGGGATTGGACAGGACAGCCCTTCAAGCAAAGGATGCCTTCAAGTGGAGGACCACCCCGACAGGAACTCAGCCTCCCATTCACTGACACTTTTCCCTGGTCCTTCAGGTCCAAATTCAGGTGAGGAGGATGGAGTGCCTGGGAACAGCAAATATGGTTGCTGGTCCTGCACTGCTTCATGGACCTTCTGAGCCATGCTGTGTCGCTGGAGGACTCCAGGAAGTGGAGTTGTGCCTGATTGCTGCTTGCAAGTGAGCAAAAATGTCTGAGCTGCATGACATCATTGTGGAGTATTGCTTTTCCTTATTGCTCTGGTGCCCATCTAATTGAACTAGAACAACCAAGGGGCCAGGGGGGTGTAGTGAGGGGCTGGGATTCAGAAAATCAAGGTTCTGGTCCCTACTCAGCCATGGAGCTCACTGGGTGACTTTGGGCCAGTCACGGACTCTCAGCCCAGCCCACCTCACAAGGCTGCTGTTGGAAGATAAGATTGAAAGGAGGAAGATTATGTAAGCTGCCTTGAGTTCCTTGAATGGAAGATGGTGGGATAGACTCGTGGCTATAATAAATACACAACAGCTTTCATGCAAGACATTTGCTGTGGTACAAGCAGTTCGACAGTGAAGATACAACCTCCATGTGGAGTGGTTTAAAGTTCCCCCTTCACATACAAACTAGCCCTTACTACAGTATTTATATGATATTTGTGATGCTGGATAATGGAAGCAAGTAAAAGCCACACTTTGGTGATAATTAATCCAGGTTTGAAGCTCATGAAGGTCTAAGTCTATAGCATGAGAAAATCATTTTGTTGTTGTAGGTATTCCACACAATCCACTCTGTTTATCTTATGCCAGTTCTCCCTTTTTGCTGATATCACTGCACTCCTCATGGGAGGAGAGATATAAATTCCCAATTTAATTTCATCTCATGATACAATCAGAAATGGGACTCCCTTGGTTTGCATACAAATAATTGATGGTATTTACATTTCATATTCTAACAGATTTGTAACAAGCTCTCTCAAGATTTGCCCTGAATTGTTTTCCTGTTGAAGTCTCACAACACTGCGGTAGCATAATGACATTTTAATGGGGTCCCCACAGACTTGCCATGAAATTGTCAAGAGAAAATTGTGGTGATGTTAATTGAATTGAGAACTCACGTCACTGATCTAAAATGGGAACAGCTATCATTCTGCAAGAAGAAGGGATGCAAAAAGGTTGAGAATTATTTTGCCAACACACATAGAAGAGGCCAGCCAGAGCTGCAAGATTCTGCACAAGGACAGCAACACTGCCAAATTTTGTATCAATGGCAAAGCTCGGCACACTGACAGTCTGGCTTTCATTTAAAACACTAAAACAAAAGAAGCTGCTAAACCCTCTGGGTCAAAGACCAGTTTTAAAGTGGATTGTTGGGTGTGTCTGTGGTTGTGTGAAACTAGCTGGACAAGAATGCATCAGTGAGTTTGGTTTTATTTAGTGGGGCCTCGATGAAGGCTCCCGTTTCGACTTCCGATGCAGGTGCTGCATTATCTAGGAAATGGCTACCACTTGTATGTATTTAAGCTGTACAAAGTTTGTCACCAGAGGCATCCCTTGTAGTTTGCCTCCCATCCAGGAAGGCAGACAGGAGATGCAATATGGACGTATACAGGGCGCCATTAGTACTTAATGTAACTGAATCTTCCTTGAGAAAATAAAATGAGTCTTTGGCTAGTGGCTAGTCGAGGGGGCAGCACCTGGTCTCTGGCACCAAAGGGCTGCTCTTCCCAGCCAGAACTCGGATGAAGCGCAGTGCCTCTTGGCGGAGTGCTAGAGCATCTGCTGAGCTAAGTGCCGCCTGCTCTGAGCAGGAGCGAGGCGCACCGTCAGCAAGCATGACATGTTTAATCCTGCTCAGAAATGGATGCAGGGAAAAGGCACATACCAGGGAAAGGGCCACCGACCTCGTTCTGCTGATCCTGAGCAAAACCCTCAGCCAGAAGGAGGCGCAAAGATCAATGAAGTAAACAAACAATTGGTTGGTGACCTAAGAAGCTGTTCCTTCCTTTTTCTTACAAGAGCCTGAGAACTATCGATTTGTCATGGAATTCACGCAGCTCAACTTCTTTGACAACTCTGCGACCACACAATAGCACACACCGTAGGGGCTTGATAACTCAAGGGATTAGCAAGGATATATAATACAAAGGACTTTAAGCAACACAGTTGTCAGGACTGGAGTGAGAGTGGGCATGCACAGGGCCTCCAGGTAGTCGGGCTTCCGGGCTATCAGATCTCCCCCTAAACTAGGAGACCTAGGGCAGTGCAGTGGCGAGAGGGTTGGACTGGGGGCGCCAGAAATCCAGGTTCCAGCTTCCACCTGGCCATGCAGCCAACTGGGTGACCTTGGGCCTGTCACTTGCTCTTAGCCTAGCCTACATCACAGGGTTGCTGTTGGGAGGATGAAATGGAGCTGTGTAAGCTACCTTGGGTTCCCCACAAGAGAAAAAAAGGCAGACTATAAATGCCATGTAACGATGATGGTGGTGATGATGGCGATGCAGAAGTCTGATCAGGCATGGGATGATGCATGTGCAGGGTGAATATTTAGGAACGAGGGGGCAGAATGGACTGTACCATTTTAGGCTGGAGGTAGGGAAAACACCAATATCTGTTAAAAAAAAACACGCATATCTCCCTGTAAATAGAAATTGGCATAGCCTGAGAGGCAGCTGAACCGGGGGGGGGGGGGGGCGGGTTCATTCAACCCAGTCATGTGTCCCCACCCTCCTCTGTAACTATTCTCATGAGTCACTTGATTTTGACCTGAATCAGTACAAGGCTATGCATTAAATTCAGCCAAATCCTGAATGACCAACTGAATCAGGTCTCTGTGGAAAGTTTTGGGAGAGGTCTGAGTCAAGCATGGCTCCTTGAAAGCACAACAGATCCATATTTGAACACTCCTGGTTTTGGGATTTGGAGACACACTGAGTCACAAACAGTGTGCATCCAGTGACAGTGTGTTCAGTACACTTTGCCAGCAATTTCTCTCAGGAGCAGGAATGTTGAAAAAAAATTGGTGGAGTCAGTTGGACCTTGGGGGAAGTTAATCATTTGCCCTGTTCAACATCTGAATGTTTCCCTGCCACAAAAATGGTTATACCCGTCTTTCCAAGAAGTTGCCTGTCTCTTGGCTAAGGCCACCTCTAGGTTGCAATGAAGTTCCATGGAATCCATTCCTCCAGCATTCATGGACTTCGTCTCCTGCTTATCCCTGTCTTAGAAAGCCACTGAGCCAAGAGGAAGTCCATGGAACAAAGGGTGAAAACTTGCATCCTCCTGCATCATATGCAGCAGCACAAAGAGGCGCCACTTGTGCAGAAATCACATGGGGTGATTCCTAGGGAGCCCTGCCAGACTCCTGGGAGTGCTCACCTGACACTTGGACTCAGGGCCCTGACAAAGTGGACCAAAATCCAGGGAGCTGAGCCCAGGGGATCCAACAGATTCCCACCCCCCAAAACAGGCCCCTCATACATCCCCAGCCACTTCTATCCTGTGCATCCCTTTCATAACAATTATCCACCAAAGAAGAAAGACAAGATCACCCTCTTTGGGCTACTCTGAAATGTAAAACATGCTCTTATACAGTTTTCCCTGTACATAATCATCTGAGGACAAGATAAACATCTAATCAGAGGATGTCTCCAAATGCAGGAATATCCTCTTCAAACTAAGAAGCATCGTAGGGTGGGCGCGTGTCCTTCCTTACAGTGGAAAGACTTCTCTTTGGAAGGCTGTTGGAGGACAGCTCTCCCATTAAAGGTGTCTTCTGTTTGAAGGGCAGCCCAGTTCAAAAGCAGGAGCCATTAGAAAAGAGAGCCCAGGTGTAGAAGTTGCCCATCAGGAGTTAGCACCTGGGCAGGAATGTGAGCAGGTGTAATCACCATCTTACCACCACTTCCATGCTGAGCTGCATTATATTTCTTTTTTAAATGCAGGAGTTATTTCTACGTTTAGATCTAGACATCTGCATTAGCAGATGGACATTTTTATCTAAGCCTGTGCCCTATTCAGTAGTACGTTTTTATTTAAATAAAAAATTTCAACCTAAAAAAAAAAAAAAATTCAACCTATTCAGTCCTCTTTCTGGTGATGTGCAAGAACCCCCCCAAGCCCCCTCCCCACATGGTCACCTGATTTCCTGCATATGGAAATCTAGGTGCCAGGAGGGAGGCTTGGTCGGAAGACCTCCTTACTCATGGCAGGTTCTCTGTGTGGAGCAACTGTGTGCATTGTGAAGATGATTCGGTCGTGTGATTCCCCAACCTGCGCTCTGCACTGCAGCTTCATGGACGAGCTCGTTTGCTAGGCCTTCCTCGCCTTTCTCTGTGGGCAAGATAATGGCTAGACAGAGCAGCCGCACGTAGATCTTCTCAGAAGCAATTTCTGCTGAATTCAGTTCATCACAGGGAGCAGTCCTTGGCCCCCTGAGTTTGTCCAAGGGGACCCGGAAGATGCGGGATTCTACCTTTCATGGCCAGGGACAGTATTCTGACTTCAGAAGGGGCAGTCTAGCCTCCCCCTTCCACAGCTGCAGCAAAACGAACCATGCAGGCTGCCCCTGAGGTCAAAAAGGTTACCCCTGAGAGTGGGGAAAGGGAAATTTCTTGGGCAGGAAATCTGAGAGGCCAGAGGGGGCCTGTTTGGAGTCATTTCCGGACTCTGCTCCTCTCGCTCCAAAAGTGCCATCACTGGACAAGGCAAAGCGACCTGTCCAGCAAACAGTGCATGTGGGAAAGACAAAAGGCAGAGGTGGCCTCTGCCGCTTCTCCCATCCTGAATTGGTTGCTCAGTTGCTGCTGGGGGCTTCTGATCTTTAGGGATGCCATTGTCAGGGCTGTGTCCCTACTCCCATAAGTTGCATATTTAACCACAGCCCAAAGCTGTCATTTTTCTCTGGTGAACCTCTAGAGATTTTCTCTAGGTGAATCTACTCCTGGTTTGACAATGTCAGATGGGAAGAAGTGAAAACAAAATGATCTACTTGGTTTGGATGTTTATTAATTGCTAATGAGCTTGTGCTCCATTTGTAGGATGCATTCTAAGTCCTGCTGAAATCAATGACAGGCCTTTCATTGACTTTGTATGGAATTTGGATCATGTCCTATAGCTGCAGACGCCACAGAAAAGGTCATTTCATTTAATCCCCAGCCTTCTTTTTATTGCAATTGTCGCTAAAAGGAAAAGAAATGATTTCTAATCAATGTCCCGTGTTCTTTCCCTTAAGACTCAAAGGCCTGCTCATAGAAAAGAAGGCAGAGATCAGCTGTTCCTATATTGTCTTTCTGGTTAGGGCTGATCACTGACCAGGAGGAGGGGAAAAATTCTGGCCGGGTTTTTGACTTCTTGCCAGAATTCCTTGCATAAAAGTCAGCTTTTATTCAAATTGTGTCCTTATAAAAGCACAAGTCTGCAGGTGTACAAAGGAGTCTCCTTGTTAGTATCATGCTGTACTGTGTAGTTGCATCTCTAGGATACAGGTAGAGAAGGGGAGACATTTGTTCAAGTCTCAAGTTGAAATTCAGTTCTTTTTGAAATGTGCACTTCTCCCAGTTTTGCAATGGAGTCCTCGCAGAATAATAAAAGCACTCATGATGCACATGTACACGCACGCACTCACGCGTGTGCACACATACACACAAGAAAAATCATTTTAAGATGCATAATGTATGGGAAAACGCACAGCAAAATGCATGCATGAGGAGAAAAGGGTGCAAAGCTGCTGATGAAAGTACGTGGGACAAATTGAACTTAAGAGTGGAGAAATGAGAAACAGAGAACTGGATATTGACAGATGGGTCCAGACTTAGCTACATGTGGGTGGTTCCTCTGTTGCCGTTCCCCGTGGACTCTGCTAAACCGAGGATGGGTGGGGCCTACAGGTGCCGCTGCAACATGCCAAGGCGTGGATGCTCGCCACAGCCACCCCGCAGCCTCTGCTGGGGACCTGGCGTTCTGCCGCCTTTGCACGCTCCCTCTTGCCCTCTCTCACTCATTATCCCCTCCCCCCTCCAGCTATCAGACTTGATCCAGCAGCAGTTCTGAACCACCCCCTTCCTCATCGCACGCACAACGCCCCAGTCCTGCAGCGCTGCCTGCATTTGCCGTCCACCCCTCAAAGAGTCACGTCCACTTCTTGTCTGTGCCTGAAATGGTGCCATGGCTTAAATGCTCTCCTAAGTGTTCTTAGGAGATCCATACTATCCTATCCTTCTCCAGGCCATGACCCAGACCGTCCTTCTCCAGCCCATGATCCAGACCGTCCTTCTCCAGCCCATGATCCAGACCGTCCTTCTCCAGCAGCCCATGATCCAGACCATCCTTCTCCAGCCCATGATCCAGACCGTCCTTCTCCAGCCCATGATCCAGACTGTCCTTGCATTTATTGATTAATCTCTTGGCATACCATTCCCCTCAAAAGAATACTCAGTGTGGCTCAGGGACGCAACATGCTCCATCTAGGAGAGGCCTTTCACAGCTATCCTTGCTCCGGGTGCAGAAAGGCTTGGTTCTGCTGGTGGTGAGGAGCAGCAGCAATGGCAGATGAGGGCAGGGCAGATCCCCCCAACTTGGCGCCCAGCAGGTGTTCGGGTTCGGCATCTCCCATGAACTCCAACAGGTTGGTCAACAGGATCAGGTGGTCAATAACACCCACATCACGTAAGAATGGAGACAGAAACTACGACTTAACCAGGATATTTTTTTCCTGCACCAACAGCAGTACAGGGAGGAGAAATGAATCAAATTGCAGCCATCCTCTAATTTTGTGTAACTGGTTCAGGTGACAGTCTACTGGGTTTTTTCCTCTAAGCCTTGAATGCCTGGTAAGATCTTTTGCTTGCAAAAACAACCCACAGGAGAGTGAAAGGAGTATTAGTATATAAAGGATGAATTGCTTTCAGATTCAATCATCATTCTGTCCAGGAAATGGCATCCCACTACCTAATGACAAGCCCTGAGGATTTAGAATAAGTTCAGCAACAAATAATATACTGGAGCTTTAACCCGAACCTGTATTTG
Source organism: Varanus komodoensis (assembly GCF_004798865.1). Lineage (NCBI taxonomy): Eukaryota > Metazoa > Chordata > Lepidosauria > Squamata > Varanidae > Varanus > Varanus komodoensis. The sequence continues at coordinate 56,317,387 of NW_025335568.1, forward strand.
ATTCAAATTACTCATGCTGTGGTAGTTTAGCTATGCATCCTTCTTTAGATTCGCTTGATCAAAACTGGCAGGCAAAATACAGTGAGTGGTGACAATTAATCTCTTCGAGTGGAGAGGAGGGAAAGAGCAGGATGTGGCATGATCTTGCAGTCTCTTTTCCAACAACGTGTGCTGCCAGGGTCAACACATCACCCCAAAGGATTTACACAGGTAAGAATAATGTGACCTTTGAAATCTGCAGATCAAGAACCGCAAGTGAGTTTGTCCTCCCAGGAGAAATGCCAATCAAATGCCGACAAAACGCTGACATGCATTTCGTTAGCGGTGGTTCAATCCATCCTGCGGCTTGGCCTATTTTCCTTTCTGAAAAGCGATGTCAAATCATGGCAAGTGCTGCAGGTAATCCTGGAGGGAAGCACACGTCAGGATTTTAATTGCACCCATTATGCATCCTTCGTTGTCACCATGCTTGGTAATCGCTCACTCAGAAGAAGGCAACGAGTTGTTCTCTCCTGCCCCTGGGGACTGGGCTAGATCTCACGGACTGAAGGCAAAGAAGGGTAGATTTTGGTTGAACATTAGGAGACACTTCTCGAAGGGAAGAACACTTGGACAATGGAGCCACTTAGCTAAAGGCAGAGCTGGTCTTGCTTGTTCTCATATAACCCCAGTTCTCCATCAGCTTCCCTGGCTCCCGATTGAACTCCGGACCCAATTCAGGGTGTTGCTTATGACCTATAAAGCCCTCAACGACTTGGGACCTGGTTATCTAAAGGAACGCTTGTGTCCATATATGCCCTCCAGCCCCTTGGGATGGGCAACAGATGCCCTTCTCCGGGAACCCTCCGTGAATGAGATTAGGAGGGTGAGTACCCGGAGGAGGGCCTTCTCTGCGGTGGCGCCCCACCTATGGAATGCGCTCCCCAGAGAGGTCTGCCTGGCGCCGTCGTTATTTGTTTTTTGGCACCAGGCTAAGACCTTTTTATTTAAAACTTATTTTAATTGTTAATTTATTATGTATTTATAGGATTTTAAATTTTTAGCTGAGATGTTACCGGGCTTTTTAATCTTTATTGTATTTAGTGTTATTTATACTCTTTTAATTATGTTGTGAGCCAGCCCGAGGCTTTGTGGCAATGGGGGCAGCACAGAAATGTTTTAAATAAATAAATAAATAAACTACAGGTGGGTACCGCATATGCCATGTACAGAAGTCAGTACAGCTGGGCTGGTAGTTGAGCGTAACTTCATTAATGGTGCTGGGACAGCAACTGCATTGCTTTGGGGGGCAGGAAGCCAGCCTAGGGAGCCCAGGGAAGGTGGAGCAGCATATGATGCTCCGCCCTCCAACACTGCTCCCCCGTTCCTCAGCATCTCCTGCTCGAGGTGAGCTTTTCTGCCTGTCGAATGGCAGGGCTGGTCTTGCTTAGAAGGCTGGCAGCTTTTTTCTACCTGGAGGTCTTCAAAGAGAGGCTGCTGCAGTTCTGAGTTTTCTGAATCAAGTGGTGGTCAGGTGAGATGGCTTCCAAGAGCCACATAATGGATCTAGGTCGGGGCTTCCCAACCTGGGGTGCAAGATGGAATTTCAGGGAGTGTGATAAAAAGGAAGGCTCTGTTGTGATTTGCCCAAATTGGCAAACCACAATGTTTTTCACCAACAATTATCCCAATGATAAATTATTTATTATTATTTTGTTTGCATTTGGGTTCAGTTCTCTTTTGCCAATCAAGACAAAATCAAGGAATCGCCTGAATGCACAGGCAGACTTGCAGATCACAATCAGCGAGCAAGTTCCATGTTTTGACAAAATCATTAATGAGAAGCAGGAACAAAGAAGTCATTGAATTTTATGTTCACAACTGGGACTGATTTTACTATTTACATTTTTTCTAATTGCTCTATATTTGAATGTTATGCACTGAGTTAAAAGCATATTTTTTGAGTTCAATTTGTTCACCCGCAGTATTGTATGTGGTTCAAAAAAAGAAAGTTGACTTCTTCATCTTCAGATATGATATTATTTCTGTAGGGGGGTGTGAGCATATATCAAACATTTTCTAGAGGTGCAGGGCATAGAAAGGCTGGGAACCACAGGACTAGGACACTGAATGGACACTGTAGATCAGGCATGGGGAACCTCTGGTCTGGGGGCCAGATTGCCGCCTGGCATGTGGTAGTTTCCCAGTGGAGCTGCAGGGACAGGGGGAGGCTGGGCCTGCAGGGGTGCGTGAGTGCTGCCCTGCTCAGAGGAAGTACGTACTCCCTGAAACTGGTTGTGTGATGGGGCAGCTGCTTTCCACCCGAGCTCCAAGGAGTGAAGATGACCGAGCCATTTCAGCTTTACCTGGCCCACATCATTCCTCACCTGGCTGAGGCACTGGGTGGATCCTCCATGAGGCATTTTGGCCTGGTAAGGTTTGTCAAGCATGCGCTTTCCCCAGTGCAAAGGTCTGAGGCAGCGGTCCACTGGCTAAGGGACCCCCCCCCCCCGCACACACACAACTACTTTCCCACTTCTCGCTTGTATCCTTCTACATGCAGCTAGCATGGGAATGCCTTAGACAGAATGATTCTTTTTCCTGCCAAGAGAAGAATATCGCATGGGGTCTCCCTCCCTCCCTCTCAGTCTCTCTCACACACACAGAGTGCAAGTTATTAGATATATTCTCTCCTTCTAGGCAGATCCAGAATAATATTTCTTCTGTTTCCTGTCTGGCAGAAATTGATGGCAGGACTCTTTATTAAATCAAGTTTATTAAAGTTTAAATGCAAATATATCAAAATACACATCGACTAAACTCTAAGCAATATTCCTCCCCGCAAAAGTCATGTAATGCAGCATTGATCATGTTCACAGTCTGGCTGTTTAGCTTCTGTCATTGATTTGAAATCCCACTGATCTTGATATAGTGATGCATCCTATATAAAAAGATGCATCCATTAAAAATGATGCTTAACATATCCTTTAGGATTTACCTTTCAGGATTTAGTCAATAAAGGTTATCTAGATTTGATCAAATGCACTTGAAGTAATTTTGCCCCTTCAGACTCTCTTACAAATGAGGACAAGCAACCAGTGGTCACGCATCTAGTTTATAATGTAAAAAATCAAAAACAACTGGATGCAGGATAGCTGATCATGGCTTGAGTGACACAGCAGGCACACTGTCTAGGTACATATTTATTCTCTTATAAATTGTGATCTCATTTTGTTGTTGCAATGTGTTGTCAAGCTGTCTCCGACTTACAGAGACCCTGTGAATGAATTCTACCCCCACCCCCCACAAATGTTCTGATCTTGTCAGCCCCGCTCAGGTCTTATAAACTCAATGCTGCAGCTTCCTTTATTTATCTTCTACTTCTTTCCTTTTAAAGAACTCAAAGCAGCTCACATCACTAACATAGAAACATAGAAACAGAGCGAGTCAGAAGGGGCCTCCACTCACGACATGCCCACCATGTGCATGTCCGGCCTATCCTTGAACACCCTCACCGATGGGGCCTCAACAACCTCTCGTGGAAGCCCCTTCCACACCCTCGGCGTCCTGACTGTCAGGAAGCGCTTCCTGGCATCCAAATGGAACCTTGGCTCCCTGAGCTTTGCTCTGTTGGAGCGCGTCATTCTCTTCCTTTTGCTTTCAGTCGTATGCTCACAACAACAACCCTGCGAGGTGGGTTGGGCTAAGAGTCTGTGACTGGCCCAAAGTCACCCAATTGGCTCCATGGCTTTCTCCATCCACTAGAACCTGGATCGCCTGAGACCCACACTCTTAACCACTACACCACACGGGCTTTTTGCACATGGGGCCCAACCATCTCATGTTTGGTCTTCCTTTTCTCCTGCTGCCTTCCACCTTGCCTGGCACGGTTGTCTCCTCCGGTGAGTCCTGCCGTCTTGTGATGTGTCCAAAGTATGGCAGCTTGCTAAAGAGCAAACAAACTATCCCTTAGTTTGGATGTATTTCTTTATTTAAAATATGTTCGGAGCAGAGTGCTTGAGGCAATGCGCAATCAAAATACATGCAATTATAGAAACCTAAATCATATTGAAAAACCAAGGATTAAGGATGAGCACAAAGAAGCAGAAGAATATACACTTTGCCGGCTGTTGAAGGGGCACCCAGGAAGAGGCTAGCCTGTTTTGTCTGGGCCGAGACTTCTGGAGAGGAAACGCCACCAAAAGCTAGCAAAGCTTGCAAGTTCCTCAAATACAAGCCACCTTCAAGTCCTTGCAAGAGGAAAAAAGCAGACTATAAATGCATAATAATAATAATCAGCACAGCAGCCCTGAAAGGCAGGCCTCTACGAATGATCCTCATATCGAAGCCGGAAGTGGAGATATTGGTCACTGAGGGGATCGGGGCAACCTATGCACGTTTAGCCTGGGAAAAGACGTGCAACTCCCAGTGTTCATCATCAGATCTTTTCGGTCCAAGTCTGCGTGAGACTTTGCCCTGTGGGTCTTGTAGCGGCATCAGATGAATCTGCTAGTCTTTAGAAAGTGCCCTGTGACTCTTTGCTGGCTTTGCTGAGGCAGGCGTCACGCAGCTTCCTTGCTGGAAGCCGAGAAGATATCATTGCTCAGAGCTCTTCTTTATTCACTGCATTATTTGTTTTTTGTACCTCCCAAAGCTGAAGAAACAAAAGAAACCACAGAAGCAAAACAGAACCTTTAAGCAACTTAAATAATTGAGGGAAATTAATACAGCTAGGTTTGTTAAAAACAGATGACTCCTCATGTCCTGGGTGTTATTTAGAGCTCTTAAATGTCTCAGCAGAGAGAACAGCGCTGAAAAGATAGCAGAGTTGAAGCCAGCCAGGCCTGGGCGAGGAGATCATCCCGTAATTGGGGGGCTGCCGCAGAGAAGGCCCTCTTGCTTGCTGCTCCCATAGTACCTGGGTAGACTGCAGTTGGGAGAGGCATTCCAACAGGTGTTGTGGACCTGAATAGTGGCTTGCGTGAGTTGGCAAGTAAATCAGTGGCTAAGGCGGGGTGGGCCATGGCCCCTTCCCTTCTTTATGGACCCTGCTATCTCCACCACTGCATTCGCTGCAATGGCAGCAGAACCAAACAGATTTTGTCAATTTACCACCAAAATGCAGTGGCAGCGGGATTGTTCATCCTTGAGTGCTAACTAGGTCCTTCTTTTGCTAGCACAAATTCCAGTAGCAAACAAAAATTTTGTTTTCTAGTCCTGTGGACAAGATGCTGCCCAATTTTGGTGGAGACTTTGGCAGTGCAGCTGTGGGAAGTGGTGGTCTGCCCTCCCCGTGGGATCTTGGAGAAGTGAATTCTAGGGATGAGCTGGGACTAGAAGCTGGAGCTTCCAGATCCCGAGTCCGGCACTGTAACCACTACACTACCTCTCCAATCCAGCAAGAAAGCTCTGCTCTCTCTGGAGTGTGTGTATGTAGGTATGTGTGTACATAAGCACACAACAATTACATAGCCAATGCACACGGGTTGCCTCTTTTGCAGAGCTGCTTTTCGTTCCAAGCCCACGGGGCAAATGGCAGCCAGCCTGGGAAATCTTTCCAAGTCAGCCTCAAGGGCCTTGTCTGCCCAGGTTCGTGGCCCTTCCAGGCAGCTCACGGTTGAACTAGATAATTAAAAAAAAAAAAAAGCTTGGGATTCTTTATGCTTTCCAAATTGAAGTGTGGGAGGGAGATTATGTTACCTTGTGAGGCAGGTGAAAAGGGTTGTGTGTGTATTAGCCACCCAGAGAGTTTACCCAATTAATGGGTGAAGTAGAAATTTAATCAATCAATCAATCAGGAAAATTTCAAGAGTTGCACCGTGGCAAAAGGAAAGAGGGGGGAAAATGTGTCATGAGACAGCAAATGCTAGGAAAATCGGAACTGCGTGGGGCAGTGAGAATAGGGCAGCCTCAGAAAGCTGCTAAGGCAGAGTTCAGAACCTCGAGGCCACATCTGGGCCCCTACTGGCCCTCTGGGGTTCTCTACTGGCCACACCCCTTCCCCTGGCCACGCCCCCTCACTGCTTGGTGGTTTCCTGCTCCATCCTTCTCCGCCAAAGACTGAAATACCTAGAATCATAGAATAGTAGAGATAGAAGGAGTCAGAAGTCCATCGGGTCCAACCCCCTGCTGTTGCAGGACACCAAGTCACACCATCCCACTCAGATGGCTGTCCAGGTTCTTTTGGCATGTCTCTAGTGTAGGAGAGCCCAGCACCTCTCTAGGCAGCTGGTTCCACTGTTGCAGTGCTCCAACAGTGAGGAAGCTTTTCCTGATGCCCAGCCTGAATTTGGGTTGTTGCAGCTTGAATTAATTACTCTGTGTCCTACACTCTGGTATCATCAAGAAGAGATTTTGATCTTCCTCTTTGTGACAACCTTGAGGTACTTAGAGAGGGATATCATGTCCCTCCTCAGTCTTCTCTTCTCGAGGCGGAACATGCCTGGGTCTCTCAGTCTCTCTTCATAGGGCAGTTTTTCCAAACTCTGGATTATTTTTGCTGCCCTCCTCTGGACCCTTCCTAATTTTTCTGCATCTTTCTTAAAACTTGGTGGCCAGAACTGGGAGTGGGAGTATTTTTGGTCCCACCATTTTATCCTTAGCTTCCCCGTCCCCTCAAATGTGCCCCTCAAAAGCTTCCTTGAACCGGAATCCACCCCCTGGTGGAAAGCAGTTCTGCACACCTGCCCTAAGGTGATCACGACACACCTTCCCTCCTGCGCTTTGGACACCTTGGATGTGCTTCTGCTTATTAGTCACACAATCCATTTCTAGGCAGCCTGATCATCACACAAAAGAAAATTCAGGGTGGTGAACGTTTTGAGTGATCAATGTGCAAAGCTAAAATTTGTAAAACCAAACATAAAATCTCTCCATTACATGGCATTTATAAAAATGCACAAACAAAAAAAGAACATTCTGCAATTAAAACATTTACACTTAGAGAACTTCTGCATCCATTCTGCCTGCAATCTTTGCTCACGGCCACAAAATTTGCTTAGGATGCAATTCTATGGCTTCCCAACATCATCTTAAAATTTTTATCAGGCCAGCCAGCCAGGCTAAGAACGGCCACTCACTTCCTAGGACTGCATTAGTCCTGTCGGGCCTAATGGAGGGGTTGGTAAGCTTGTTCTTTGAAAGGCTACCTGTTCAAATCTTAAGATAAACTGTTAAATATCTATGGTTTTGCAGGACCACTGCACATGAAAAGTTCATTTATTTCATAGTCCATCATTCTATTTATAGCACATCCTTGAAGGTTCTCAAGACAGCAGCCATATTGCTAAATCCCCACTCCCTGCCCGAATTCTCACCAATATCCATGTGAGGCTGAGAGATGGTGAAAGGCCCATGACCTTCCATGGACTCCATGGCTGCCTAGGTGTTTGTAGTCCTAACCTGAGACTCCCGAAAGAAGCTTGCTTTGAGTAGTAAGTGTAACTGGCCATTTAATCCAGAGTGTAACATGACGTAACTGATGCAGTTCTGCCTGGCTATTTGGCTGGGCTAGAAAGGCCTTTGTTTGCATTTTAGTTGAAGTGTTTGGGATGAATGGGTGGGTGGGGAGCAGGGACTGCTTGTCGCGTCTGATATTGTCTGTTTGCGAGAAAGGGCAGCATCCTGTGTGTAGTTCTATGTAGCCTTGTGCTATTCCCAGGCATTTGATGGATTCTGTATGCTGTTTTGATTAGGTCTGATTTTTATTTGGAAATATTTTAGATGGTAAAGTGTTTTATGTTTTTGTATATTTGAATTTTTAGCTGTTTTATATGTGCACACTGGAATTTTAAACTGTTTTATTGTATTTGTATGTTTACAAATACAAATAAAAGATACAAATATGTATCTTTTGTTTTTGATTAATTGTTTTGAACTGCCCAGAGAGCTTTTGCTATTGCGCAGCACAGAAATAAATGAAATTAAATTAAAGAAACCTTAGTTGTGTTAGCCATGTCTAACTTAAGTCTCATTAATTTTAACAGTTATGCTCCATGAACATTGGCTGCTGTCCAAAGACCAAAAGGGAATTAATAGTTGGATAACCTTTTTAAACATTTTAAAATCACTGTTTACTTTGAGCTTCCATGGTTAGTGAAACTAAAGAAACTGTGATTGGCATTAAAAGATGAGTTCATTGTGGTGGATTCAAAAATACTTCAGTGGCTTAAGAGCTGCGGGCATGGACCACATGCGACATGCAGCTGCTTGGCTTTTCCAGAGAACACCCTGGCAAAATCGCTTTGTAATAGGCCTTTTGCTGCCTTTCAGCATTTCAGTATTATCTCATTGACCTACTTATCAATAAAGCGGGAAAGCCAGAGGTTCAGTCATTCAGCTTCTTCCAAGCACTGTGGAACAGATTTCTGAAAGATAGCAGAAAGGTGAAAAAACTCTGTGATACACTCCTAAGAGACAAAGGAGATGCTTCTCTTTTTCTCTGGAGTTTCTGCTCTTATCTTATTGGAAAAGGCCATGGTAATAACACAGTTTATTGCAGCTTGAACCGCTGAACCATTTCTGAAGTCTGTTGAAATCCTTGTTGAAACATGGAGTCTGCAATGACTCTTTGAATAGCTGGTGAAAACGGCAATGGCCACGAGGGAGACATTTTTCTCCCACTTTCATCATATTAGAGCTCAGTAGGGTCAACTCATGGGTGGGAGAACCAGGATGGAAACAAGGAGTAGCTCCTTCATGGAATTCAGTATGCAATTCACTTTCACAAGAGGAACTGATGGCCACCAATTCAGAGGCAAGCTTATCGACTGGTCCTGATAGCTGTAGGCTACCTCTGGTATCAGAGGCAGTATGCCTGTGTTCTCCAGTTGCTGGGGAACATGGGCAGGAGGGTGCAACTGACCTCAGTCCTGTGTGTGGGATCCTGTGGGTGGTGGATTAGCCTCTGTGTGGAAAAACTGCTGTGCTAGATGAACCTTGGTCTGCTCCCAAGGGCTCTTCACATGTTCTTAGCTCCTGCATCTGTAGTGACACTTCAGAAAGAGGATGAAAGAGGACACAAGGTTGCTGAGAAATTCCATATGCCCGGCAGGTGCTGGCCTTTTCAAAGCCCCAGTCTTCCTTGCTTAGAGTTCTTGAATTCAAACCTGAGCTAGACAGCCAATGACGTGTCGTGGGTCGAGTGCTGGACCGGGACTCCACTTTGTCCTGAAGCTCACTGGATGATTTTGGGCCCATCACTGACTCTCAGTCTAACCCACCTCACAGGGCTGATGGGAGGATGAAACAGAGAGACGAGGGTTGTTTGTGCTGCTTTTGCACACAAAATATAAAATTGGGCTGGTCAGCCCTGCAAGCAGGGGGCCGTCCTCTGCAAAAGAGGGCACATGGCCACTTTAACAAATAAATCATTTCTGTAATTAAAGCCAGGGCTAATGTGTCAGCTCATTTGGAGCCCAAGAGGGCACTGGCAACTTTGCTTTCACAGATCATTTGCAAGATGTCAGCAGTTGTCACGTTGGCCACATCCCACTGAGGGAGCAGCTGTTTTGTCCCAAACAATTGAGATCATTGTGCCGGAGAATGCAAAGAGGCCTCTGGCAGTATGTAGGACATGCCAGGAATCTGTGGACAAAGGCACTCGGAAGCTGTGCTCAGGCCTTGCCTCGGTTCCTAATCTGGGCTCGGCATGGAATATAAATGAGTGACATCTGTTCCAGCTTTTAAGAGCACCATATGCATGGCAAGCCATTAGTCACTGGATGGAAGGAACTGGGTGACAGTATGAGCACCGGGCTCTTTACGGAACCAGACTGGGGAAGGGAGCACTTGGGCCGGCTGGGGAGGAACAAATGAGATGGGAAGCATGGTGCATCCAAATGGCCCCAGAGCCGGTTTGCAGGCATATTTTTGTAACAGGAACTGAAACGGGGTTATAACAAGGGGTGCGGAGACTGGGGGACACCTGTGCTGGAATGACATCAGTGTGTGCAGTTTTGAATGACGGCCGAGCAACACATGTTTGCTGGGCAGCTTACAGGTGCTTTTATGTTTATTTGTAATGGTTTTACAAGAAGCAAAATATTAATATGCAAGATAATATTTTTAAAACTCCAACACTGCCTCTCCCTCCCTTAAAATTCTGGTGTAGCAAAATATAATAAATCAGCAATTCTTTTTGCAAAATTCCAACAGCCAGGTTTCATTGGCTTAAAACTGTAGCTGTGGCAAAGGCCTTGGGTGAATGGCAAGGTTGCCACAGGGTGTGGCAAAGCTCTCAGTGGTGGCTCCGGGTGGACCTCTCTGCTTGCCAATTGAGGTGCCACTCCTGAAAAGGCCCTGTCCCAATTAGGTGCTGGCCTCACTTCATCTGGGTGAGGCCCTTGGAGAGGGCTTGATGAAGAAGCTCTTAATGCAGGGGTGGAGACATATGGGGAAAAGCAGTCTTTCAGATAGCCTCATCCCAAGCTGGATGCAGCTTTAAAGGTTAAAAGCTTGCTTTGCATTGGACAAGACACTGACAAGAAACCATCGGAAAGGACTAACACTGGTGCCATATGGTCAACTGGGCCAGCCCCACTTAGTACTTGATGGCCACCTTTTGAAAGGCAGTTCGGTCACAGGAGGTCAGTGGCGCATGGCTGCCTGTAACCAAGCTGCCTTGGTTCAGGCAAGGTCATGCCTGGTGTATCAGCTGAAGCTCCTGAAAGGGGCTTGGAGACCCAGAGTTTGCTCGAGCCTCTCATGGACCTGCTGAGTGTGGATATCAGGCGAGGTCTCGCCACTGCTCTAGCCCAGCACCCCAGCCATAAGCCCCCACAGGATCACCCTTTTCTTAAATCACATCCATTTTTCAATTTCACACCTACTCCAAGAGCAAAGTGACTTCAAAGAAAAGAATTCTGAATGTCTAACATTTGGCAGCCTACTGGCAATGCAAGAATAAAGCCTCTTTAGTATTTTCAAAGGTGCTAATGAAGTAGGGCTGGTTTCTCGCTTTTAAAGCTATCGCTAGAAAGCCATCCGGGTTGGAATTTAATGAGCTGAAAAGAAGGAGTGCAAAATAAATATCAGCTTCCAGGCAATGACCTGGGTTTCGTTTCAGTTAATTTGCATAAAATTCAGGCAGAACTGCAGAGCAAATATGACAATATTTTTATAATAATACAGCTAACCCAACCCTGTCTGAACAAAGAGCTAGTCGATAAAGAGGTCTTGAATCTCCCCCTCCCCTCAAGCTTGGATTCCCCCCACCCTGCTTTTTTTTAACTTCCAGTAAAAGCTGTTATCAAAGTGGCGAGGTATTCACCATCCCAGTAGTGATCTTTCCAAACTCTTTTTATAGAGCATGTTACAGCAGTCCTTCTCGGGTTTTGCTGGCGGTTCTTTGGAAACATGAAGTAGAGCAGGGATGCTCAGGCAGAATTCCATTTCAGGAGTGAAGGCAAAATAAATGACCCAAAGCAGCCAAAATATGAACATATTTCAGGTTGCAGCTCTTAGGGCCCTTAACTAAGTCTTCGGGGAGGCATCTCAATCTTTAAGAACTGTGAAACATGGTGCAAAAGCTAGGAAAGTTCCAAATCATCCGTGATGGAGGGCAAGGGGATGGGACAAGCTGAGGAACCCCAGGGGATTCAGCTAGAACCAAGATGATCTGCATTAGGTCCCTTCCTATGAAGTACTGCTCCACTGGTTAGAAGAATGAGGCTTCTCTCTCCCTGGAGTTGCATTTGAATAATGCTCCAAACTGTGTGTCAGAAGCCAGCAGCCCTTGAGTTACATTTGCCCCAGGTGGAGCTGTCTGTTGATCCCACCCAGAATGTGAGCGGATGAATAATCATTGTAGAGTGGGAAAAAGTGCAGGAAAGGGAAACTGAGATGTTCGGGGGGCTGGAGCTGTGAGGGAAGGTTATACCACTGGGATCTGTTTAGCCTAGAAAAAAAGGGGGTCAGGGAAGACAAAATTATCCATGGAATACCAGAGGTGGATAGGGAGACCTTGTTCTTCTCTCCCATAGTACTGGAACCCAGGATCATCGTTCTGGTGGTGTGGTGTGCCTTCCAGCATCAGGGGCAGCATTGGCAGGCAAAATGTGAGGAGGGGGCTGCTCGGGGGCTTGGAACGCTGCACTAGATGGATGCTTGATCTGATCCGGCAGGAATCCTCTCATGTTCCTAACATCTGTGGTGATGCATCTGGTAGCCTTTCAAAGGGCCTCCATGACCAAGTGTATGTCCTGAACATGATATATGCAGAAAGGTGGGAAGCCTTTTAGAAGGAGGAAGCACTAGCTGTGGGGCAGTGTGGACATTAAGCAAACAAAAGAGAGTTCCTTTGGCTAAATGCCCTCCAAGGAAATGCTGGAATGTCTGCTCTTCCCCCTCCTTCCTTCCTTCCTTCCTTCCTTCCTTCCTTCCTTCCTTCCTTCCATCTCCCCCCCCCCCCCCCCATACGCACACAATAGCTGAAGCTCTCTAGGTGGTGAAAAACAATAGTAAATACAATAAAATATAATATAAATTTTAACAATAAAACATCATAAAATGACACAAGAAATTAAAAGCATATTTAAACCACATTTTTACAGTTAAACAACTGAAACCAGTCCATACAGCTAGGCCTGCATAAAAACCTCTGGCAAAGACTGCGTTTAGAAATATTGTGGGAAAGGGAGGCACGGTAGAAAAGTTATCTATGTGTAGTGAAATTGGATGGGGAAACTTTTTTCTCCCCTTTATTATTTATCTATTTATTTCTTAAAAGCTTTTCTACCCATTTCCCACTAGCATCTTGGGAAAGCTTACAATCAAACGATCATGCTAGAGTTCAGGACCATGCTATGAAGCTGCATGCTGGGAGAAACAGAACAGAAAAAAAGCCAGAATTTCATCGCACTATGCATGAGAGCCCAGATACGGGCTATTGGAGCTGCATATAAATTAATTAAATAAGTGAATACATGGTCAAACAGTCATAATCCATTCTGAATGCTTTCAGCAACAGCATGCTAAGTTAGGTGTTTGCTAGGTTCCTCTTTCGCCAGCGTGGAAATTCAAGAATGCGGATGCCAACCTGTTGAATTTCTGCTGACCACGCAGCCACTGGGGATATTTACTTTTTGCCAGGGAAAAAGGGCAACAGTCCTAAGTGTTCTCCCCCAGCCCCCTGGCCCCGAGGCACATTGGAAGGACCGAAACCCAGAGGGTGGCCTTTTTAAGTGCTCTACACATTCTCTCGATGTTAACACTGCATTAACTTAATGCTCTTTATTCCAGACCACCTTGGGAGATGACCCAAAGCAAAATACTTTAAATGGTGCTGAAGCATTAAAAAATGCAACAAAACACTAAGTGGTGTGGACTCTTACTGGTGTTACAATGTTAGAAGCCACTTAACGTGCCAATGTGTGAATGCGACCTAACGTCTTCTCCTGTGTGTGTGTGTGTGCGCGTGCGTGTGCTCAAATGGCCTATGAACATCAGCTCTGAAACACTCACTCTATTCCCACAGGCAGCTGAAGGTGTGCTACATAATGGCTGGCGGATGAACAGGCAGCATTGCATTTTGCACCTTGCCGAATGATCGGGGTGAAAGAAAGGCAGGGCTTCAAACTCAGTACTCACATGACTGATTGTTGCCTTACACCAAACTCTTATCGTCTTTGGATTTATGTTCTGTTTTTGAATCTCAATTGTTTTTATGTCTATTTATTGTAGCCCCTCAGAGGACTATGGGTGGATGGAGGGCTCCAATTACTTCCAGTAAGAATATCTTGTGTAGCTATTCTGTCTTTTTCTCGTTCATGGATTTTTTGTGGTAAGATAAAAGATGGAAGAAGCCATGGGAAAAAATCCCTCTTCCACTGTGGGGTTGGATTCATTTCTTAGCACTCTTGCCAAGCGACAGTTCCCAGAATTCCTAGAGTGAGGAGTCATGACACTTAAATTGGTACAAAACTAATCTAATTGTATTGTGCAGATATGCCAACTTACATATATATCCAGATTCAGTGTTGTTTGTCCAGGAACCCCGTGCTGCTGGCCAAAGGGCCTTATCGGGGTAATCAGCTGGCCTCAAGCCCAGTCAGAGCCACCAGGTTGAAAAAGCAAGATCAGTGTCCCAACGGATGAATGTGACATGCATTGTTGATTAAACTCACCATATTTCACAGCAGTGCTGTTTGTTGTTATTTGTGTGCTGTCTGTAAGTGCAAAGTGTTTGGATGTGTTCTATATTTGCTATGTGCTAGTTGAAAGTACTAATGGCAGAAAGTGAAGAGGAACTAAAGAGCCTCTTGATACGGATGAAAGGAGAGAGTGCAAAAGTTGGCTTGAAATTCAACATTAAGAAAACTAAGATCATGGCATCTGGGCCTATCACTTCCTGGAGAAGAAATGGAGGTAGTGACAGATTTTATTTCTTTGGGTTCGAAGATCAGTGCAGATGGGGATTGCAGCCAAGAAATTAAAGGACGCTTGCTCCTTGGGAAGAAAGCTATGGCAAATCTAGACAGCATACTAAAAAGCAGAGACATCACCCTGCCAACAAAAGTGCATATAGTCAAGGCTATGGTTTTCCCAGTTGCAATGTATGAATGTGAAAGCTGGACCATAAGGAAGGCTGAGCGCCAAAGGACTGAGGCCTTTGAATTGTGATGCTGGAGAAGACTCCTGAGTTTGATCTCTTTGGACTGCAAAGAGATCAAACCAGTCAGTCTCAAAGGAGATCAACCCTGACTGCTCTTTAGATGGAACTCAAATACTTTGGCCACCTAATGAGAAGGTAGGACTCCCTGGAGAAAAGCCTAATGCTGGGAACAATAGATGGCAAAAGAAGAAGGGGACAGCAGAGAATGAAGTGGCTAGATGGAGTCACTGGGGCAGTGGGTGTGAGCTTGGTTGGACTCCAAGGGATGGTGGAGGACAGGAGAGCGTGGAGGAATTTGTCCATGGGGTCGCAATGGGTTGTGCACAACTTTGTGACTAAACAACAACAACAACAACAACAACACAAAGTTTAAAGTATGGGATGTGTTCTTAGATCAGGGATTAGAGATGGTTGGCATTCCAGATTTCTGGGTTTCTTGGGGAAGAGACTTTTAAGTCCCCCTCTTGCAGCAGGGCCCAACCATACCTACCTTGGCCCTGACAAGGAAGCTTGTGGCATGTGGACTGGTTTATTCTTGGAAGGGAAACGCTCCTTAAATCAGCAGGAGAGGAGCCTTTAGAAGGACACCTCTGAAATTACATGGAAGCTTGAGTGTGTTATGCAGAGGCTCTCCATGAGTTGGGTGCAAAATCTATTACTATGAAGTTTCAACGTAAGAGTGTTCCCAGCTGAGGCTGTTAAGTGGCTGTTAATCTGCATCATCTACTGTTCATGCCATGACAGAATTGAGATCTGAGAATTACATGAATAGCAGATTCACTTCCCTACTTTTTCACTTCATAACCCCTAGGTGGCACTGTGGTATAGTGGAATAGCACAATTACAAAAGCAGATTTTCTTTTCCTTTTATAAATAATATCACATTTTCCCTTCTCTAAGAAAAGAACTAGGCAAAAGGGCTCTTTAAAAACAGAAGCAAAACTGGAGCACCACAGTGTTGTCTAAGGAATTCATAAGCAATATAAGCAGAAAAGATGAGTACATAATAAGTATCTCGTGCAAAAAGAGTTCTTTGTCAAGGTGCAAAAGTGTTTAAGATAAAAGGCTTGAGTTAATGCTAGATAGAATATTATAAATAGTAAGATTTTAACCTGGCAGAAAATGGAAATTCTGAAAGAAGCTAATGACAGATTGTCTGTCAACTATGCCTGCCAGTTAGGGAAATATAAGATCTTAATAACTGTTTTGTTGATTAGAAGGAATAAGAAATACACTTTAATTTTAATAAGAATATATTGGCTGCTATTTCTATTATGATTCTAATCATCCTAATTGTATGTTGCTATTTGTCCTGCTGGGTTTACCCTTGCAAAGTTTTGTTATTCTCTGATATTGTGCCACCACTTTGCATTATCTGGCTGAAGGGATGCTTCAGGGATCACTACCCATCAATAAATTCTTGAAGCCTTGGGCAGATAAATCTGTTGATGTGCTGGTCTCTCTGTATTCCACCGTCTTCTCTTTTGGACCTGGGAATCCCAGATTCACCTGCTCAGGACACAAGCGAGTTGAACAGAGTGGAAATGAGTCACCTGTCTCAACAGTGGAGCATAAAGGAGGTTTATAAAACTGAGTATTCTGGAGAGAGCGAATATGGGAAAAAACAGAACATGCAGCTCTTTAACAAAACACATTCTAACTGAGAGGGCACAGGGTTAATGTAGGAAGGTCAAGCTTGTGGTCTGCACACATTACTGTGTGCTCCAGGTATATCATAAACTGCATTTTTCACCCCACCTGGTCACATGTTTAAAGACTATAAACAAGATGAGTACCATCATTCGCATAGGTTTGCATTCAGTGAGAGGTATATTTGAACTATGTAACTAACCAATGGAACTTATGGCAACATGATGGCATATGTGTTTGGTTGTTGATATTTCTTTAAAGCTTCAAATAAATACAGAGAGGTCATGGTTAAAGATGACTTCTGAGCAGGCACCAATTGAAAGCCACTGTGCCCCAGAGTATCATTTCTGTATTAATAGTTTGACCAGCCAGTAAGGAATTTGATAGAACATGTGGAGTTCTTTCTGAAGAACATCTTCTCATTTGGAGGTTCGACTGAAGCACAAGCCTATCCACATTATTTTTTCAGTACTATGTCAGGAACTTGAAAAGGATCTTGCTGAAGTTCTGTAGAACCAAGGTCACATATAATGATTTAATGATGAAATGTTATTAATAATATGATGGAGGTGGTGGTGGTGGTGGTGAGCTATTTATGTTATTTATTTCAAGTGTTCAAAGTACTTCACATGTAATGTTTCGTTCAACCGTTAGAACAAACCCATAAGATAGGTCAATATTCTTAATGCAGACGATGGATACACAATTCCCATGCCAGGTTAAAACATTTTTAGTCCCTTGCTATTTTAACTGTTGTCAAGCATCTGGTTTTATATTGGCTTTTATTATATTGATACAGGAGCATGTGGATTGTTGTTTATTGCTTAGGTTCTTCTGTTCATTGTTTATATTGATTGCATTTTATTGGTTGTATAGATGTTTTTATGATTGGTGTTCTTGCTTTTAATTTGACTGTTGATATCGATGTTGTTGCTATTATTGTTTTAAGTTGATTGATGGTTGCTATTATACGAGTTTATGTTATCGTACAGCCATTCTGAGAACCCGAGGCTAATGAATGGGACATAAAAATCCAAATAAATAAATGCAGCTGAGGCTGAGAGAGAGTGGCTTGCCTAAGGCCACAGAGTGAGCTCACGGCAGAAACAAGACCGGTGTGCAAGACTTTCGGAATATGAGTCCCTTAGCCGCTGTGCCAAGCCCTCCCAAGGAAACATGGAACATAAAAGAGCACCCCTGGGTTCCATACCTATAGATTTTGCAGTATTCAAAAATATTATCCTGAATGCCAGGGGTTGCAGTCTTGGAAGTCCGTGTGGGTTTTCATACACTGCTCTGCAATTTTACCGTGGGGAATGGGTGTGAGGGACATACAGCTTGGATTCCATTGCATCACTAAATTGTTGTTTGCAATTCTAAGAGGTGTGGCTGTGGCTACAGGTTGCTTTGCAAAGAAAAAAACAATTTGCATGCAATAGCGAGCATGGAATGTGCTACTGCTGTGTTAGTTACCACAGTGATGTTATATAATTAGTCACAACAGGGCATGAATCTAAGAAATGTGTATTTAGGGAAGCGGAAAAACACATTTCCAGGTAAGCTTCCATCACTGTTTGATCACACACATTATTATGCAGAGCGTTAGATAAATACTTGCTTCTTTGTGTTCCTTTCAAGCAGCGCGTCTGCAGATTAAAGCGCTGACTTGTTACAGGGTTTGCTCCTTGCTGCTTTGTCTCTTCCAGCGGTGGATGCCTCGCAGAGTCCAGCGGATAAATTCTCCGTTTCATCAGCAGATGGCGCTGCAACTTAATCTTCCACAGGACCTGCTAGAAACAGAAGACCAGGGCTCAGAAATCAGAAAAAAGGTGCCATCCTGTTTCCTTATTGTTTCTCATATGGGCAGGTTTGGTGGACCTTCCAGCAAAGGCTGGCAAGAAATGACATTTAGGACTCTGAAGTTTCTAACAAAGGGATTTTGCTTTTCCCTCGACAGAAATGGAAATCAATCCTTTAAAGGGAGAATTTGGGATGAAAAAGGAGAGATGGGGCTGCGGAGACATTTTGTGCTTGGGGTAAAAGACAAGATGCCACTATCCATTCCATTTCCCAAAACCGACCAGAGCACAGCAGGAAGTTGCCTTCCATTGGTCTAGTGCAGCCCGCATTGTTAACACAGACCAGCAGTGGCTTCCCCAAGTTCCCGGAAGAATTCTTTCCTAGTTCTGTCTGGAGATGCTGGGACTTGAACCTGGAACCCTCTGCATGCAGATTAGCTGCCCTTATCACTGAGGACTTACAGATCAGGGATCTTATTTAAACACTGCTGATGGGGCAACCTCCTCCCCACCCTGGACCAGGCCAATCTTATCATGAAGCCCTGAGATGGTGACAGGTATCAGCAAAGCAATGGAGAGCACCAGGGTCAAGCAACCTTCTCAGAGCAAGCCAGCCTGCTGCTTGATTTGGTTAAATCTGCTCCTTCTTCACAGCTTGTCAGGCTTCCTGCAACCTGCTGCCCACTGACGGACAGGATCAGATTTTAGGGATGTAGAAGAATGTCATTCCACTTATACTAACGTAAATTAGAACTAATGCATATTTCTGATGTGTGAATTAGCAGTAATATGCATTACTGCAACTGTGAATTTGCATGAATACCATCCAAAAGTTTGTTTTTTTTAAATCCAGCAATATATGATCTGCAAAACAGCTCATGACAAGTCTGAACACACCAACTATATTAGGGGAGGAGGGAAGTCCAATGATCCCCTAGGAATAAACTTCAGTGAATCAAGATTTCAGCTTTTGTTTTGTTTTTTAATTTTATTGTACAATTTCAACAAAGCAAAACTGTAAAGGGGAAAATGCAGTTATAGAAATTCAAATGCATGCATAGGAAGTATGTGTGAGAGATATTTTTATAAAAATCCAGCTTCCTAAGAATTATATCTACAGTTCAACAAAGGCAGACCAAAAATCCAGACACTCATGCATTCACAAGGGATACCTGCACAGCACACTGGTTCGAAGGAGGAACGTGTTGGCGAGTCCTCAATCCACTGTATTATACGAGGCGAGTGCCTATCTTTTCAGTGTTGCAATATCAGTCTTACAACTGTCAAAGGGGTGTGGAGAATCCATTGCACTACCATGTCGAGGAAGTGGGTAGATAATTTAAGAGGGCACGCACATCGGGACATACACATTAAAGAGTGTTCCAGTACAAAATCTGTCTGTATAATAATCTCCTCTCCAAAAAGAAGCAAACATTGGATATTGCCAAAACATGTGGTTCAAAGAAACATTTGCAGTATTTGAAGCGTCTGTTATCTTTGTTATCTTAGACAAAACCTTATTAAAGAAACATTGTGCTATCTCATAGACACGGAAGATGGATTTTTGCTAAATAAGACATAATCTGAGATTAATTCATGTATTAGATAAAATGGGACAGTCCGTATCCCAATTCCATTCCTGCTTAAGAGCCTGAATATTATATTTATTATTATTATTACTATTACTATTATTATTATTATTATTATTATTATTATTATTATTATTATTATTACATTTCTATGCCGCCCCTTGCCGAAGCCTCGGGGCGGCTTACAACACAATAAAATACATTGAAATACAATAGCACATTTATTCGCTGCTAATAAGTATTCCTGCATTTATTGTTATAATTATAAAAATGGGTCATGGGCTGATACAGCTGGTGAGTCTCCCTAGATGCTTCAGATAGCAAAGGAGGCTCTGAATTAAAAGTGTCAGGGCCAAACCGAGACACTAACAAATGTTGCAGCTTCAAATACTGCCATTCAGCCATGGCAGGCCAGTTGCATTTGCGGCTTTGTAGGCGTGCAAAGCAGAAATGACAGAGCTCATCAACAGCACCCACTAGCTGATCCAGTGTAAAAATCTACTGATTCATCCACATCTGCCTCAAAAATATTCCTTATTTTGAACTCTGGATTTCCCCACAGAGTCAATTTAGTATGAGAAAATGTGTAATCAAAATTACTACTACTACTTTGTATTTATATCCAGCCTAGGAACCTACAGTGGCTTAAATAGTCTTCCTCTACCCCATTTCATCCTCAGTGCAACAACCTTGTGAGGTACCGTTTGGAACCTCCTCCGTTCAGTCTACTAGGACACAGTAGAGGTTCCAAAATGAATATCCAAGGAGAAAGTGGATGTTCTTGTCTTGTACCTCTCCCAGATGAGAAGAAAACTGAGAAAAGGCCATTGGTCATAACTCCAGTTCTTGCAGTGTAAATAAAATGCTGATCCATTTCAAAAATTCTACAAGAAAGCCAAACTTACTTAATGTAGCAAAAGCACATTTCCAGTGATTTTTGTCCAAGGCCTTTTCAGCATCCAAAGAAACAACAGCAGACTGGTCTCTTCCATCAGTTTTTAAGCTATCTGATGAACAAGTGATCCAAGATTATCATTTCCCGTCTAGGCTTAATAAACCTCATGAGATCTGCCTTTGGAGTAGACGCACAGTGCTCCTTGGATTCCTCCTTCGTGCATTTTGTTGCTCATGAATCAGTCACTCGTGTGAGCCGTTTAACACCCACATCTTTGGTTGAAGGTTAATGCATGAATGGGTCACGACTGGCTTCCTTCTCTCGGGTGAATATCAGCAAACCTCCTCTGATACAGCAGTAGTTCAGCCATTGGCTTGAGGGAAGGGTCATCCAGGCCAAAAGCGTGAGAGGAAAGAAGGCCAGATAAATATGCAATGGATTCATATCAATTTGAATCTGATGAATCTGACCCAAAGATTATGAAGCAAAGGAGCTTTTTCAGAGTCATGCAACTTATGCCGACTGTCAGGCTGGTTCAGGGTGGTGCTTTTACATTAACGAATATGCATTATTCCATTAGCACAAGGGTCAATAGCACTAATGTGAATTAACATGAAAAGGAAATTCTAGTTTTAAAAATCCATCAATATGTGTACAATGGAACACAAGACACCTGACAATCTACAACACAGAGATTCATCAGATTTAACCAGATCTGTATGCCTTGAGAGAAAAGTACATTTTAGCCCATTAGATGCTATATCCTGGATCACCACAGCCAGTGTGGCTTGGTGGTTAGAGTGACGTGGCCCAGCAGATTTCTACTCCCCGCTCAGCCATGGAGCCAACTGGGTGACTTTGGACCCATCACAGACTCAGCCCAACCTACCTCGCAGGGTTGTTGTTCTGAAGATAAAATGCCTTGGGTTCCACACGAGAGGACAAAAGGCAGGCTATAAATGCAATGGAAATGGATTTCTTACATGCAGAAGAAAAGGCAAGCCTTCCCTGTGTGCACATGTGCTTTTCACTCTGCTGATGAACTCATTATTTCCCGGCAGGTATAATCCTGCCAGGAAACCTTGGGTGAGGCCACCACCTTCTTTAATGTATGCCTGGTATTTCTGAATGAGCCAAGAGCATTACACTGTTTGCCATGCAGTGCCTTAGCTGTATCAGGTGACAGAAAGGTTGGCATGCAATGTACTGTAATAGGAGATGCTTATAAACACTGGCTTTAAAGGCCTGTGCTTGTGACCTTCCAGCAGATGGAGGCAAAAATTATTAATTAACTGCTGTATCTTACCCATGTACCCATCTTTAATCAAATGCTGAGCAAGATACTTGTGGGGAAGCTGCTCCTGACAGCTAAAATCAGTAGATTTTCACCAGTGTTTCAACTGGTCCTGAATGTGGTATTTGGAAACCTTTTGAACATGGGGAACTTTCTTTTCATGGAGACTTCAACAAGGTATGTGCCCAATCCACATCCATGTATAAAGCGAGACAGGGCAACAAGGCCTACGACCTCCATCCCTCGCTCTTGGTTGTGGCTTGTTGTTGTCACATGGGGTCAGGCTGACTCCAACTTCTGGTCACCCTTGGAATGGATCCTCTCCGAAATGTGCTGCCTTCACAGCCCTGCGCAGCTTTCATCAACTCAAGGCTGTGGCTTCCTTTATGGGCTGATGGGAATTGCAGTCCAGCAGCATCTGCAGGGCTACATGTTCTCCCTTCTTGATTTAGAGGATTCCAAATATGTGTTCTTGCAACCTTGTTTTCAGTGCACAGAATGAGGAAAAATAAAGATTGGAATCCACTAAACCATAAATAGCCTTCTGTGTGCACAGTAACCTTTTAGTTCCTCATTTCACTGCTTTTCCAAAGAAAAAGCTTTTCTTGAAGGTTGAAGGGCCCTTGGAGCAGCATTTGATGCAGCAGGGATAAAGTATGGTGGAAAAGAGAAACTGGCAAACAAGCTCCAAAACCTTCCCCCATGTTTGCATATGGAAGTCTGTGTGTGCGCATGCGCATGCATGCACGCATGCATATGCATACACGGATCTCAGTAGGTCTTAGCTAGGAATTGATTGTGTGCTTTAATCAATAGGAGAAAAATGCATACATTTCAAAGATGCACACAAATGATGAGAACATTTGAAAAAATATGAACTAAAGCACAGATTTGTGTGTGAAAAGAAAAGAAGCAAAGTTTGCTTTCTGATATGGAATGACGTTCTAAAGAGAACCTTAACACGCTCAGGTCTTCCTGAGTTCCCATTCTAAGCCTTAGCTAAGGACTCCAAGGGTGCAGTCCAACCTCTCCCCACACCCATAGCGAACGTAGGTCTTGGTGGCTTATGGGCATCCCATGCCCAGTCTCTGCTGCTCCTCCTGCCCTAATTCTTATCTTATTTTTAGCTATATAGATTAAGTGCTGGAGAGAGGGAGGGAGGGAGGGAGGGAGGCCACAGCACCAACAGGGATCAGAACAGGTCCGTGGCCCGGCCTCCTTCCCCCGCCACCCTTGGCATGCTCCTTTTCCCCCCTTCCAAGGCAAGTGTGCAGCCTTGGGGAAGAAGCTGGCACTGCTCTTTCTGTACTGGCCGTGAGGAGGGTGAGGCAGGGGCTTGGCCTTTGGAGTCCCAGCTCCAGAATCACAAGATCTCAGTGGTGGCAGGGTCGGTCATCCAATGGTCCCCCAGACAATGACAGGAGGCAACAGGATTGCACCCTAACGTAAGAATGGCTGCGATGCATTTCCGTTGACAGCTGCATGCAAGCAATTCTAAAGAGTTACAATGGGACAATCTGCTCGAGCTTGGTTGCTTTTGGTCTTGTGTTACTCTTAAAGTGTTAATCTTGTTTTCATTTCATTGTTATCTTCTTTTGACTACTACTGTCTCCTGAGGCAGGGATGGGGACTCTCCAACCATTTGGCCCTACCGATTGGATCTTCTGAGAGCTGGACAACTTCTGAAGGGGCACAGGTTCCTCATCCCCTGTGCTCTGACCTATCATTACTGCAATAAAGCTAATGAGAGCGCTACCAAAGGAATCCATTAATTCAGTCATTATTCCTGTATGGATGCATGTTCTCCCTTTACAGCAGGCTTCACCAGCCTGGTGACCTCCAGCCGTTTTGGCCTTCAGCTTGGATGAGCCCCAGCTAATGTGGCTAGTGGTCAGGAATTCTGGGAGTTGTCCTCCAGAAGATCTTGAGGGCACCAGGTTGGGGAAGAGTGCTCCAGAACTTGGAGCCGCTGAGATCTATCATCACCATCATCATTTTTATACTACCCAATGACCAAAGCTCTCTGGGTGGTTCACAGCAAAGATTAAAGTCGATAGAAACCAGTAGAGGTAGAGCTGTCTGTTTTTCATTAAGACAAATTTGGGAATGGAATACCTTGATCAGAGGTTTGGGCTTGGATGCTCGAACTCCAGGAATGCCCACCCCACAAGCCTGTAACTAGTGGTATGTGAGCTCCTAGTGCTCAGCTCCATTTGAGGAAGGGAGATATCTATACATTTTCATAGCTATAACTATATCTAAATCGGGAGAGGGAGAGGGAGAGAGAGAGAGAGAGAGAGAGAGGGAGAGATTCTGGTAGGGCTAGGAGTAGGATGGATTGCTTAGGACAGGTTTGCTCTCTTGCCCACCCTTTTGCAATCATTTTTGGCTTTCCTCAGCTTCCTGTCATTTCAGCCTGTGTCTTTGATCACTGATCACAGAGGGGGAAGCACTGCTTAAAGCAGCCAGGGCTGCAAAACCTTTTTCCTGTTGAAGTCCACATTACATCACTTGAAACCTCTTGGAGTTTGTTTCAAAAGTAGTATTAAAAAATTGGGGGCACAATCCAATTGTTCTCTCCAGATAGAAGTTTTTGTCTTCCTCTCTCATAATAGATACCCATTTTATTTCATTTCAGTCATGAAATGAACTGCTATGATAAGCTGATCTGATATGTTTTCACATCAAGAAGTAGAACACATGGCCCCGTCCACTTCTGCTGTTCTGATTCTGCAATAATCATGGTCACCACCACCATCAGTTTATTTGTATGCTATTTTTCCAAGAGAAATCACACACTCTCAGAAAAAAAAATTGCATAATAAACTATAGCAGCTTATTTGGATAAGTCACTTTTTATTTGCTTCTTTCCAATATTTATTTGCAACTCCACATCAAACAGGTTCCAAGCAGTGAATAATGAAATATTGTTTTAAAAATAAAAAGAATAAACCAGAACATCATTAAAAATATATGGCTGGTCAAGACAAGAAAGGCTTCTTATAACATAGATGTTCACAGAAGGTGCTGAAAACCACACAATGCTGGCTGTCGGGAGTTGCAGGGAGTGGGCACTGTGCCACTGAAAACACTTTTTCTGGTGGATTCCAGCTGGGCCAGAGGTCCTTGCGGAATCACCAGGGACATGGCATCCAATGATGCCAGTGACTGGGCAGAAGAGTCACCTTATGGTTTCTGACATGTAAGTCATGATATTCAAATAGTTGCATAGTTTTGCTTTCATAAATATTAGATTCATGTCCCCTGCTTTCAAAGGTGAGAATCAAGAGATCTGCACTTCTTGTAAGCAGTCTGTATGACGACGACGACGACGATGACGACGACAAGGAGGATGAGGATGGGGATGATGTACAGGCTCAGGCTGTCATGCTGGCTAGAAGACCAGGGCAGAAGGTAGATCAGGACCTATTGATCTACCAGGTGATCTCTGGGGGATTTGCAGTAGCAGCTCCATAAGTATTTCAGATTGCCAGTTGTTTAAGAGCAAGAAGATCCAAGTGACTTTTCTCAACCTAAATCAGGCCTCTGAAATAAGAAAGCAGGAGTTAACTTTTGCATGAAAGGGACTGTGAGATTTTTGGTACTCAGTTCTAGTAGTAAGAACAAAACTTAAGTTCAGAATGTGCTCAGAGATTTCTTGGGTTGAATCTGATCCTAGTCCTGCTTAGTTGGTCATGACAAAGCTAAGTCCTTAGGATGTCAGTGAGTCTGTTATAAGTAGGATTGACATTAGACAAACATTTGTGCTTTAATTCTCAGTGCATATCTTTTGCACTTGACCCTGGATAGTGGTTCTTGAGGTGTCACTTGGAGATGTTATATTAAGTGTTACATAATATTAGTGTACAAATGATAAAAAATGGGAAAACTACAAAGTGAATCCAACAAGAGTTCGTTCTCCCCCCATCCCCATGTGCACACATATACACATTCTGCATTTTGCATCCAGAGCACTTACGTGAGTGTTAAGCAATCCTGATAGACCAGTAAGCACGTGGAGGTGTGTTAGGGTCTTTTTCCTCCCTTCCCCAGGTCTTATGTCTGACAGCCCCTTCTGTGCTCTAGGATTGAGTTACACAAGGCCGGGGGTGTAATTGATATCAGTCACAAGCTACTTGAAGCAGGGAATGCTTCCCTGCCATACCCGGTCATACCTGTTTTCTTCTGAATAGAAACCAATGAAAGTTTTTTCTTTGCTCTGCTTTTGCTTCTCCTGTTCTCGTTAAGTGCAGAACGGAACCCCTTTGTTCTCTCTAAGTCCCTGTTACAGGAGAAGGCGGCTACTTCGTCCAAGCATGACTCAAAGGTGACCTGATCTTTCTGGGAAAGAAGGCTTCACTATCCCCTCCTCCCATGCAGACACCCCAGACAGAGCCAATGTTGGAGCAGGGGCTTAAACTCCCCAAAAGAGACAGTGCAGGAACGAAGAATAGTTTCAGGGGACATGGGGAAGAAGCAGTTATAAGAGAACGATATTTTTGTGCAAGAGGACCGAGCCTTTTCATACTAAGATGGGTCTTGCCCACCTCCAAACAGAGAGCTTGTAAACATCCATTTCCTGTTTCCCTGTGGCGACCAGCATCCAGGTGATTAGCAGGAAGCTGACAAACCTTCACAGAAGCATTTTTCCTTGCTGAAGGTGATGAACGATTGGCAAATGTGTCTGTGCACAGGCAAGCCAGTGTGGGTAGTGACTAGGATGTCCACGGTGATCAGGGGTAGCCCGTAGGCACCCCAGCTCCCGGCACAACACTTGGTGCAGCAGAGCCAACTGATTCTGGCTGCATCACCAAAAGCAAACAAAGCACATCTCCAAGCCGCCTTGGTCCCTTCAAAACAGCTGGCGAAGGATCCCGCTGGCGTCTCTTGCACCGGGCTATTTGTAGCCCTCGTCTGTCCTTAGGAGAGCACCATGAGGTTGCTGATTCTGTTCAGCATGTTCCAGGCATCCTGGTTCTGAAATCAGTATCAGAGTAACCAGTCAAGTGGTGTGCTCTCTTGTGAGCCCTCCCCGTTTCACCCCCAAAGCACACAGTCTGGGTTTGGGTAAAGAAAGAATTTGGAATTCAGGGAAAAGTACAAAATGAAGGAAAGGTTGTCTGTTTCAGAGCACAAAGCAACAAAAAGTTTAAAACAGCAGTTTGGTGGCAAAAGGCAAATACATATTCAATGCAGTCAAGCTAGTGCAGCCCTGCATTAAACGACCTGCCTAGTTCTTTGAGGACCTGTGACCTCCCCCTGCTACCTGTGTCAGATGTTTCCTCTCCTTTGGAGAAACATGCATCTTAGCACCCATGCAGGAGAAAAGACCTTGGTACAATTTCCTTTGGTGCCTGCAGTATATCCCCCGTTTCCTGAAAGAATGGCTTATAGGTACAGAGAGAGAAAGACCCCCAGTTTCCTTTCCCAGTGAAGTATCTCTCCTTTGGTCTCTCTCCTCTTGCTTAGGTGGACATTCCAGAAGACTTACTTGGTTTTGTCTGCTGAAGCTCCAGGAATCACTCATTCTCCAGCTCTGAGATGGATCCTAGAAGATTCCACATTCCACTAGTCAAGTGGTCAAAACCAATCTCATAAAGCTTTCACAGGCTTTTGAGGAAGATCTAAGGAACAGGGAAACCCTGCATGCCATCTTAAGCAACACTGAGGAAATTTAGAATAAACAAAACAAAACAGAAATCTAGAAAGGTGCCTTAGACCAGGAGAGACTATTTATGTTTCTTATTTGGCACCACCTACTCCAGGAATGCAGCCCTTTTGGAGTTCCAAGCTGTCCTTTCAGGGGTTCCCCGATGGCTCACCTGCTATCTCCAACCACTGATAATTTGGTGGCTTCCTGGCTTTTGTGCAGTCTCCTTCCCACCCCCTTTCTAAAAGCTTGCAAGCCTCTTCCAAGGCTTGTTACTAGCAAGAAGAGATTTAAGCTAAACCATGCTGGTGTTTTTGGCCTCCTCTGTTTTTCCTTAGTGCCATCCTCCATGGGAGCCAGTGTGGTGTTAAGAAAGCCACTGTGGTGTAGTGGTTAAAAGTTCAAAACTGAGACCCAGGAGTTCTGGGTTCTAGTTCCTGTTCAGCCGTGGAACTCACTGAGTGATTTTGGGTTGTCACAGACTCTCAGCACAACCTACCTTACAGGGCTGTTGTTGTGAGAATAATAGTGAGAGAAGGAGGACTTTAATATAAGCCACCTTGAGTTCCTTAAAGGAAAAAGGTGGGATATAAATATAATTATTAATAGTAGTAATAATAAAAATGGAATGCAGCCCTGACAGTTTCTCCAAAATGGAATGTGTCCAGCACCCTTCCTCTACTCTGACCAGCAGCAGCTCTCTGGGGTTTAGAAATGTATTTTTCTGACTGTACCTAATCCTTTGAAAAACACCTACAGTCGCCAGGAAATGCCAGGAAATTAATCTGGGAACTTGTGCAGGAAGGACATCTACTCGATTTAGCTATGGCCACAGGATAGTGTGAACATGCGAACATGTGAACAGAGAACCTTTGTCTATTGGGAGGTATAAAGTGAAATAAACAAGCAAACATGTCTCACAAGGCCTTCCCAAATATTTTCAAGGAGGCATCAACAGCAGCCGGAGCCCCCTGAAAGAACGCCTGCCATTTCTACAGACTCCGCTAGGGCTGGAGTCCCCCTGCTCCAGCACCCTTCCCTCCATGGGTGAAGGCTGAAGTCATGATACAGAGCCCTGGATGATCCCCTGTTGCACATAATAACCCTGAACAAGCCAGCTTTTTGCCCACGTGGGCTTTACCTCCTGCTTCCGCTTGACTTTTTCTGCTGGAGAGTCCCTCCCTGCACTGAAATGACCTAAAAGGCTTATTTAAAAGGCTTATAATATTATGTATTACAAAGCCATATATGGGGCAGGTCCAGGCTATCTGACTGTGTTTTCTCTTGTGAGCCTCCCCGTGCCCCAAGTCTTCGTAGGGAGGCTTTTATTTATTTAAAACATTTTAACACTATCTTGTATCTGAAACTCAGCTCCAGATGACTTACAAAAAACCAAAACCACAACAGCACAAGATTTTACAAAGCGATATATAAAATATGCAGTAAAACTATTCTATATCGTATAATAAAAATCATTCAACTACGAATATACTGGGTACATAAAAAGGGTTTGCCCTTGTGCCAAAATGAGTGAAGCGTTGGTGCCGAGTGCACCTCTCTGGGGAGGAGGTTCCAAAGCCAGGGTGCTACCACAGAGAAGGCCCTTCTCCAGGTAGCCATTCTTCTAACTTCTTCAGAGCGGGCTTCCAGTGAAGGATCTCAGTGGACAATCTCAAAGTTCAGGCAGGTGTATATGTATATGGAAGGAGACATTCCTTCAGATATCCAGGCCCTAAACTGTTTTTGGCTTTATATGTCAAAGTGAACACCTTAACAGGCCCGGCTTAACCACCAGTTAAGATGGTTTAGGAATGGCATTATGTGGTCTCATCTGCCAGCTCTCGTAAGCAATCCTGTGGCTCTATTCTGTATCAACTGAAGTATCCAGACTGTTTTCAAGGGGGCCTCACATAGAGCACATTGCAATAGTCGAATCAGGAGGTTAAGAGAGAGTGGATTGCTGTTGCTAGGCCTTACCTGACCAGGCAAGAACACAGTTGATGGACCGGCTGTGCAAGCTTGTTGCCACAGGAGCCAACCTGGAATTCCAGAGATAACTCTGGGTCAAGGAGCACTCCCAAACTGTTCCTTAAGGGGGTGTTCAACCCCATCCAGAGCACGGTGACTATCACTCACCAGGTCAGATGACCCATCTATCCTATCTGGATTAAGCCTCAAATTATTGTCCCTCATCCAGTCCATCACACCAACCAGGCACTGATTCAGAACTCCCACTGCCTCTCCAGGATTGGTTGAAAGTGAGAGGCAGAGCTGGACGTCATCAGCATCCTGGGGACTCCTCAGCCCAAACCTCTGGATGACCCCTCCCAGCGGTTTCATGATAAGCAGCATGGGGAACCTTGCAGAGTGGGACCTTGTGGTACTCCATGGCATAGTTGCCACGGCGCAGAGCCATAATTACCCAACACAACCTTGTGGAAGGAGCGAGAACCAAGAGCAAGGAGACAAGTAGGAGCAGGACCACCTTTTCTCTCAGTCCTGTCACCTGCACAGGCACGCTTGGTGGGAATGTAGGAGAGGGTCTTTTCACCAGCTGCCCCCGTGCTCTGAAACTCATTTCCCAGAGGCTAGATTGACACTCTCCCTGTTGTGTTTTCATTGGCAGGGAAAACCATTCTGTTCTGGTAGGCCTTAGGGATTGGTCTGGATCTATGAGGCTGCATTGACCTAGTTCTATATATATTTAGATGTTGACATTTTATATAATTTTTATATTTTACTGATTTTACTGAATTTTAACTGTTGTGTATTTCTGTTTTAATTGTATCAGTTTTTAATGCCTTAAGTCCCGGTACTGGGAAGAAGCAGAATATCATTATCGTATTTATTTATTTTACTTGTATGCCACCATATTAGCCATAAGACTGTCTGGGCAGCTCACACATATTTCAGCAACAATTGAAACAGTACATAATACATAATATGTGTAATGCAGTTCAAACACTATATAATGTTGGCCA
Organism: Varanus komodoensis; assembly: GCF_004798865.1. Lineage (NCBI taxonomy): Eukaryota > Metazoa > Chordata > Lepidosauria > Squamata > Varanidae > Varanus > Varanus komodoensis. Next base: position 56,347,835 of record NW_025335568.1, read on the forward strand.
GGGCGACTTAATAAATTTATATTGTTAATTTATATTGGTTTATTGAATTCTATTTATTTATGGTTTGTGAGCCGCCCTGAGGCTTCGGCGAATGGGGCGGCATAGAAGTCCCCTAAATAAATAAAAATAAATAAAAATAAATAATGCAAAAACAACAGTAAAAATGCAATCAATAATAAATTATAATTGTAAATGCCCCCCACCTCTCCATACATCTTTTTTTTTTAAATAGGGGTGGCCTTAGTGGACAGGATCCTTTAAAGATACCCATAGAGTGGCAGGCTTTACACAATATGTAAATCAACATATGCACATGTCTGGTTTTTTGCTTATTCTGGCCCAAGGGTCTGAGTCCAGGAAAGCAACACCCCTCTATTCCTCCTATTGTCTCTGCAAGGATAAAGTTGGCTCAGAAGATGCACTTGGGAATGTTGGCAAGAGAGAAGATGTCCACCATATTATATTTCATTTATTTATTCATTTATTTACATATATTTATAGGCTGCCTATAATTGCCGAGGCCTTCCTAAGCGGCTTACAATGTAACCAATACTCCAACTCCCATGTTGACCTTTCCCAGGCTGGTGCTTTCCAGATCAGTTGGATTACAGCTTCCAGAATCCACGCTGAGCAAGACTGATGGTAGCTGAAGTCCCAAAGATGTGCAGTGATCTGGGCTGGGGAAAGGCTGCTTCTGGCTGCCTTTGAAGCCAATGACCCCCATGACAGGATCTGTCTTGCCTCTGCAGCAAAAATTATTTGGGGTGCTACATGTTTGATTAAAATCCCCACAGTGATGGGTCTTTTCATCAAGTAATATAATCCAGTGCAAGTCTACTTGTGAAAAGCTCCTATGGACCTTTTGAGTGAGAGACAGTGCAGTGCAATGGTTAGGGTGCTGGACTGAGACTTGGGAGATCTGGGTTCTAGTCCTTACACGGCCATGAAACTGACTGGGTGATTTTGGCCAGCCTCTGGCTCTCAGCCTAACTTACCTCACAGGGTTGTTGTGAAGATAAAATGGGGAAGAGAAGGGGGTCCTGCAAACCACCTTGGGTTCCTTGACCACAGCAGGAGCCCCTTGCTCCATCTGGACTAGGTGTGAGAGCAACGGATGGGGATGCGTGTGAGACCCACCCTCTCTTAGCAGATGTGGACTCAGACTGGGCAGGTGGGGTGTTCAGAGGATGCTGGGTGAGGTGCCGGTGGGCAGTCCTGAGTGAGCAAATGGCAGGAAGGCAGGATGTGAAGCTCCTGCCCGCTCCCTGCCAGCCCCTGAGCTCCGTTTCCATCTCCTGCAGCTGTTTTCCCTTAAAGGGAGAGAACCCTTTGATGGGTTAAGCCAGGTGTGCTAGGCAGGGCTCTGATGTGGTAAACCTTTACCTGGGGTGCACCACTCCAAAGGTGGGGGCTCTTATGGCTGAAGTCTCCATCCCAGAATTTCTCATGGAAAGAAGGAGAAGGGTCCCTTACAGCCCAAGCATTTTCTATGTACATAATGCTTGTTTGCTGTAAAAGAGCATTTGAGGCATGTCTTCAGATCTCTTGCCCAAAGTCTGAAGCGGTTCACATTCAGATGCCCATCTAGCTCCAAATGGCTAGATGGGCATCTGAATCATGCTCAAGTTCCATATTCATACAGATAGTCTTTCCCAACCTGGGGCTATCCAAATGCTTTGGGTTTCAACTCCCATCAGTCCCAGCCAGCAGAGTGGGTTAGAGTTAGGAATGCTGGGAGCTGTAGTCCAAAGCACTGGAGGATACCAGATTGGGGAAAGTTGTCATGCATCATGGAGCTGGTGGCCGGAATTAAAGTACTTGTGTCTTATAGTCTCCTCTGCCTTCAGTTTGTCCAGAGAGCAAGAACCCTGTGCTGGGAGGTTGTCTTAGGCAGAGTGGATGACGTGGAAACCTAGGAAACGCCCCTAGACCAACTTATTTGGTCATTGCACTTGTACACCACCCCACAGCCCATGGGCTCTCTGGGTGGTTTACAAATATTAAAATCATAAAAAAACAGTGCTTAAGATACTCATAAAAGTAGTACAAACAGTATAGCCCTAAAATCCTATAAAACAATCAAAATAACAATCAAGGATAAACAACCAGGCACAGCAGCAGTTTACACACAATATTTAACCAGGTTCTACAATGAGACACACAGGCTTAACTATTAAAATATAGTTAAAGGGTTTCAGATAGCGCCAGGTGCACCTCTCTGGAGAACATGTTCCAGAGATGGGGTGCCATACTGAGAAGGCCCTTCCCCTGGTTGCCACCCCCTTACTACTTTGGAGGGGGGTGCTTCCCTGAGAAGGACCTCGGCGGATGATCTCAAGGGCTGGGCAGGGGCATCTGGGGCAAGGCTTCGTCCAGTGGTCCATCTGGCCCCCTGGAGCTGACAATGGCCAGCAGCAGCTCCACAGATTTGCAGGCCAAGCTCTGTGCTTTCCTGCCCGGAGATATGCAGGATACACCCAGGGACCGTGTCCCATGGAGCAGCAGCCCTTCCCAAGTTCCATGTGTTTGGCCTCCCATCACTGCTGGCTACTGGCAATGCTGGGGGCTGATGGGAGATGTGGTCCAAACTATCAGAAAGGCAGGTTGGCTAAATGAATGGCCTGGGTTGTCCTCCTATTGCTTTAATAATGATGCAATTCAGTCCAAAAGATGGCATGCTCTCTCTCCTTAGCACTCTCTTGGGATAAGAGTCAAGTCAATGATAAGAACAGGGAAAGCTACGATCCACACCCACCCCCCTCGCTCCAAAATATCCCCAAGGCACTACTTCTGCGGGCGACCTGTTGCATCTCCCTTACTCGTGAGTCGAGTTGCAGGCTTGATCCCGAGAGCAGGGCCTTCCGTGAACTACCAGATCTCGTTCGCTGGGGGCTTTGGGGTGGACGCGTCTTTGGAGGGACCCCACGCTCAGTCCGACAGGCCCTGCTCTGAGAGGGGGAAGCAGGTGCATCCGCCGCGGTGCAGGGCAGCCCGCAGGGGGAAGCTGCAGCCCAGCGGGGGCTTCCAAGGACGCAGCCGCGGCCGTCACTCCTCGCCTGCCCGATTTTCCAGCTCCCTGCAGAGGCCGTTCGCTTGTTTGCTTTGCAACACAACCCGAAGAGGAGCAGCGGAGCGCCGGCCTGTGTCCGGAGCGGCCCAGCATAATGGAACACAGTTCCCTGCCCCAAGGCATTTCCGGCCCATCTGGGGTGGAAAGAGCCGGGGGGCAACGGAGGGAGGCGCGGGACGAGGGAGCAAGCGCGCCGTGCTGAGCCTGGCTTCGATGGGGAACGAGGCTTCCAAGCAGCCCTCCTCCAGCGACCTAGCGCCCTCCAGCGGTGTGGAACCGCAACTCCCATCATCCCCAGCCAGCGTGAGGCCAGTTGGTCCAGCAGTGCTGCAGGGCTCCAAGATGGGGACTGCTGCCGCAGGCAACTGAACGCAGCAGCCGCCCCGCCGCCCCGCCCTTCCTTTCCAGGCGCGAAGAACTGCTTTCTCGGCGATTCCCATGGGGCTGGGGGAGGCAGGGGGCCTGGAGCCCCACATCTCTGCCGCACCACCCTGCTGTCCATGGGCGCTTGCTGGGCCCGAAGCAGTTGCAGGGCCCGGACGACCTCTGTTGCATCCGATCCCCCAGGATTTACTGGCCTTTTGCCCGCGGGGGCGTCCCTTCCTTCTGCCCCACCCGTTGAATCTTTCCGCCTAAAGGTTTTTCCTGGAATCAAAAGCCCTCCTCTCCCACGTCCATACATTCCTCGTTATAAATAGGGATGCCTTAGGAGTTGGGGTCCTTTAAAGATGCGTCAGAGACACGTTAAAACTTATGTAAATAAGCATATGCAAATTTATGTTTGCTTGCCTATGGGCCCGATCCCCGCATTTTCTTGTGTGTGTGTGTGGGGGGGGGGTCCTTTCCATGTATCAATAGAGACCATGCTTTGACTTTCCTGCACCAGTTTTCAAGAGTGCCCCGTGTCCACCACTAGGGAAATGGAGTCTCGGATTCAATATAAACTGAAAGGGATGTGCAGAGCCACTCAGCCCCAACCATCACCTTGAAAATAATCTGAGCTGGACTATGAGCTGGTTGTGCTTCAGGAAGAGCTGCTGGGGGGTCATGACTGAGAGCTCCATGAGGGCTTCACCCCCAGTCAGAGCTGCAAAGGGGGCAAATCCCCACCTTCTGTAGCTTTCTGCTTTGTGTTTCCCTCTAAGCTCACTGCTGGTCTCCAAAGCACGATCAACCGTATACCTAGAACTCAAGATAACATACCTTGCATCTCATGAAGTAGACTTGAGTCCATGAAAATTTTTGCTAAGAGTGGGCAGGGTATGTCTCTCCACATGTTGCTGGAGACGGCAGCTCCTAGTGACACTTGCCAGCATCACTGATGGTGAAGGATCTGTGAGCCAGAGACATGTATCCTTTAATAGGTTTATAGCAAATAGTTGTATTTTATGGCATTTTTATCCAGCTTCCATGCAAGTCAGGATTATAATTTTTCCCTTTTTAATTCTCTTAACTCTCTGAGCAGGGTTCAGCTGAGGAAATGCTCCAGTAAGTCAGCTACAGAAAGTAATTGAGTTTCTGAAGGTGACTGAGAATGTGAGTGGTACTACTTGCTGTTTTAACTGGAGTCGATTTTGCATGTTCAGTTGACAGTCATTAAATGTAGAAGAATAAATCAAAGGCTTTATACACGAGATCTCTTTCTTTTAACAGCAACATTGCCTCATTAATCATCAGAGAACATAAATGTGTGGCGATCATATGCAAGTGCTTCAGCTTTTATTTTCCTCCTGTGGAAATGGGGAGGGGGGCTGGTTGTGGAAGTATTGTAGGGGTTTAAGTGCATTTGCTTTCCAATGTGTTTTCTAATAGCATTAATAACCAAAGGTGTAAAATAACGATTTCACATCGGATTTCTTTGATTACTGATTATTTCAAGCACACATAACCTAAAAATGGGAATATGAAGGTCAGGCATTGCCAACATAAGATTTACCCACACGAAACTGATGGCTGGTGAATCAGAGCTTAATCCTTTGAAAATCCCAGATTAATTATGGCACTTCGCACATCTTCATCCTTGTCTTACGGCATGTACTGTTCGACATGTACATACAGCCCATCAAGTAAGTATGTGGGGAGGGGGGCCATTTTGAACTTGTTTTGGAAAGCTTAATTGTCAGATGAGCTGTCCTAACATGCAGGGATTTCTTTTTTCTCCCAGTTTGCAAGGCCAGGAGAAGGGGGGGGGGGGCTCTTTGTATACCTTCAGGTTATTGGATGGTATAAAAATGTATTTAATTAATAATAAATAAATTATAAGGCTGCAGCATTTGTGTGAGATCAGTTCCTTTGAACTCTAGGAGAGGGGGGCTTATTTGAGTAGGCTTGTTTAGGATCCCACTGTTTGGTCACTCATGGCCCAAACAACAATAGAACCCACTTTTGTCTCTTTCCTGAAAATAGCTCTAGTTCCTTGCTAGCACTGGACGCCCAGTGCATGATTACAGTGCATTATTAATCATAATCAATCAGTATTATTTACCTGTCTGGCTCTCTGCACCATCCATCCTCAATAAATTATTTCTTCATTTGTTCTTCCAACTTCCTGTGTTATGCTGCATTGGTGAATTGAATTGTGGCACAGTGCTTAAGATGCTGCACTGGCTGAACTAAACCGCCATTATTCCCTTTCGGACTAGCATTGCTTTCGGGCAACATCTTTCTCACTAGTGCTGTGACATGCATCTCTTGCAGTACAGAGTTCATTCTTATTTCTTTCCCATCACAGGTCCTCATGCAGAGTAGGTGGGATTCCCCCCATGCACTGGCCAGGCATAAACCTGCTTGCCCTCATCAAGGTGGCTGCATCAGGTGTCTGCAGACTGTGCCAGCCCTTCTTGAGGTTTGTCCCCAACAAGCCCAATGTCTGTGAATATTGGGTATCAGGCCTTGGACCATGGGACTCCTTTCATTACTGTGGCTAAACACTGATTCATAGACCATGAATATGTACACATCTGTTCCTCAGGAAATTTTAAGTGTGTGGTCCTCTCTAGCTTCCCTTTTTCCTTGGCTACCCTGAGATTGTCTACATAAACTAAACAGAGAAGAAAACCTCCCTGGGGTTTTTCTCCAAACCAGCCTTCCGCTAACCTGATATCTGCCAGATCTTCTGACTTACACCTCATATCATCCCTGACCCTTGGCCATGTTGGCTGAAGCTGATGGGAATTGTATTCCAAAACATCTAGAGGGCACTACATTGAGGGAAGCTGATCTGAATATACATCCCAGATGTCTGAGGGTCTGCTGTGAAGGGGACACACACACACATGGGGGGGGGTAGGGAGGGGCAGATGAAATTTTATATGTAAAACTATAAACCCTGACCAAATTGGAAGAGGGTTTCCTTGAAATCAATGGAGTTTACTTCAAAGGAAAACTACGGTCCTTTGCACACCTTAGGAATTAACCCTCACTGAATTCACTGGAACTTTCCCCCAGGTGCAAAAGATTCCATCTATGTCCAATGTGTTGAGGACTAGGCTCTTAGAAAGGACATTCACCTTCAGCACTTATAAGTTATAGGAACTTATAAGGTTCAGCAGTTAGCCTCAGCAAAAACAACAGAGAGCCTTGTGGCACTATCCAGCATTAATTCTCCATAGAGTAGCCCTTGAAATGACAGCTAATTCAGTTAGTCATAGCTTTATTTTTCTACATAAGCTTTTCATTAGATAGTACCTGAACAAATTTATTGTGGCATGAGCTTTCATTAATTCCATGCATCTGATAAAGTGAGCTAAAGTCCATGAAACCTTATGCCAGAATAAATTTGGTAATCTTTAACATCCCGTAAACATCATTACTATGATTTCAATAAACAAAACCTCTCTTCTCAAAATTTTGTTAGACCTATTTGCTTGCAATTAAGTCAGCCCATCTAGCCAGAGGGGACTGGAAGCTGAGGGCATAATCTAAGCCAAGCGCTCCTTTCAAGCACCACTGAAATGCATGGAAACAGCCTTCTTTCTCTCCCCCCACACCAACCCCATGAATTTCAACAGGGCATGTACCTTGCCATTCTGCACGCCACAGCTGCCAGTCTTTAAACTGAGTTACTTGAAAGTAAATGTTGGTATTATCAATTAGCCTGAACACTACAAGCCTGGGAGTGGCTTCCACTCAATTAAGTGGAATTTACGTCGGAATAGACATGTCTAGGACTACATTGTTAAGTAAACGTGTTTAGGATCAGTATGAAAACAAGACAAATCTAAGGAATCAAGAAAAGTGACATTGGAATGTCAGAAAGGAGGAAATGAAAGAGAAATTTAGAAGCAGATTCTACTGATATCAAGAGACAATTATTTATATGCAAAATAGATATTTGGGATCTACTAAAACATAACAGCTTGACTTCATTGCCTGGTGGGCTGGGCTACAGCCATTGTATGTACTGAAAACCCCCACCACTTTCCAGACATTGTGCATGATCATTGTTCTTTGATCATATCTTATATAGTAAATTACTCTCCTTATTCTATTTTTTCATTTTAAAAATTTTCATTTTAAGCTGTTCAAGTTAATTTCTTAAAAATCGGCCCTGGACTAAAATAAGGTGCTTTATTATTAATGTAAGTAAACATAGAAGATAACTATAAATTAATATTACATTCATGAATACAGAATAGTTATATTTAATTTTATACAGATCTTAGAACGAGGGGAGAAAAGGTTAACTGAAAGTATAAAAGGTGAGTTTTCAAGTCCCTGAATGCAAACAAACCAACAAGACATTTCTGTGTCTCTCTGTCAGAAGCAAGTCATCAACTTACCAATGGAATTTAAACAAACAGGAACAACCTCCTACTTGTGAATTTATTTCTTAAGATATAATCTCACATAATTCAGTGCATGCATGAGGAAATTGCAAGAGGCTGAGAAATGAGCTTGAAGGACAAACAACTTCCATCCAAATTCATGTGCCTTTCCCTTTAATTATAAAGTTCCAGTGGGATGCAAGTTAAGGTTGCAATCCCATGCAGACTGACTTGGGTGTAAGCCCAGTTGAACGAAGTTTACCAAGCACAACAAGCCCCAAAGTTCCCCCATGTTTGTGAGATGCTCTCCGGGATACCTTGTGAATTTAAGGGAACACATGTCTCATCTATGAGTAAATACACCAGGGGATTGCACTGTGTAAGGCAACCTTTCCTAATCTGGTGCCCTCCAGACATATTGGACTAAAAAGGAATGAATCTTATATCCATTGTCGTTCCAGTTGTCCAAAATGTTGCTGAAGCCAGTGGCCATATGAAGAGAGGAGAGGACGTATCTGTCTTTAATGGTTGTTAAGGAAGGCTTTCTGCAGACACAGCCTCCTACGTGGCAGTCGAAGGTGTAGTAGCTCTTCGGACCATGAGCTTCATGTGTTGGTTCACGCCACTACTTGTTGTTTGACACTCTGGGGTGTCCTTACTCTTTTCGGAAGAGAAACTGCCTGGGAAGGAGGGGAAGGAGCCCCCAAATTCTCCCTTGGTTCTGAGATGTTCCATAGGATAGTCTGTGTGAACACATGAGTAAGTTCCTGTTTGATCAATGGGTCTTATTCTTGAGTAAATGAGTCGATAGGAGTACAGCCTTAGCATGGTGTTCAAGGTACCGATGGAAAGATTTGCCATCCTGGGCTCAAGAGTTCCACCTGGAACTGCCAAGTGGCAAGTGGCACCCATGGCAGTCGGTGGGTGGCACGTGGTGGGATGGGTGGACGCCTTCCGCTCCTACCTGAATGCACACCTTAAGCGTAGGGGGAAGCAAAGGACTTGTAAGCATCATCCACATTAGGAAATGAAAATAGAGGAAAGAGGGGTTAATAAGTCCTGCAGCATGGAGGGAGGAGGGGAGAGGGAGAGAATTGTAGAGATAAAATATCCACCTTTCACCCACCCTTCAGATGGCGAAGCTACTAAGGATGAGAATTGCTGTTCCCCCTGTCTGGAAGGCAGCAGGTTGGGGAAGGCTGTATGAACCCACTGGATAGTGTAGATTGTAAGGTTAGGCAGGTTGACCTTGACTAGGATTCCGCAAGTGAAGTAATTCTTCTCCCCTCTCTTCTTGCTTAAAGCCTTCATGATCCTTCCACAGCCAGATTTGTTTCTTTCACATTCATCCTTGTCCTCAAAGGCAAGAAACGTGACACTGTCACTGATTTTTATTAAGATCTAGCCAATAGGACACGAAGAACTTTTTAAAAGTCTGGATGTCCTTCTTAGTCTGTTTATCTCAAGTCTGTGAAAGGAAAAAAGGGGGAAAGCAGTACTCTTGTTGATGGAGGGTGACCATTGTCTCCAGGTATGTCCATTCAAACACTGCTCCAGCTACTGCACTGGTTTGCTAGCCTGGATGCAAAAGTCTCAGATTATAAGTGGGCATCTCCCAAAATCACCTGTGTTGCTGACTCTGTGCATGGATGACTGGGCAACAAGATTTAAAACTGAGTTTTTTGCTTCCTAAGTGATGCGCAGGAAGGTTTGTGTTGGCCCCTCATCAGAATTTAGTACTGGAAATATCCATATGTTTTCTTGACAAGTGAATAAGCCTATATATGGAGGATGCCATGAATCATCCAGAGATCCCCACCTATTGGTTGGCATAGAAATGTAATAAACAAGGAAATAAATTCTCAAAATCACCAACCCCTTTGTTTTCATAAGGGAGACAGAGGCCGTAATCATGAGCAAATTCACCAGAGAGTGATCTTCACTGAAATCGATAGGATCTATTTCCAAATGGACTTGAACAGGGCTGTACTATGTGACTTGCACTAATTATGTGCAATAGGGAATATTATTATTATTATTATTATTATTATTATTCACAACATTTGCTTTCAACATACATTCCTGTCAGTGGTTTTTTTTTAACTTTTGCAATTTAATCTTGAAGAGAATCCGAGACTGCCTTCCTGTATCCACTGAAATGGGAGTGAGCCCCAGAATGCACTGGCACTTATTTCTGGGGAGCCCGGTGTAGGATCACATTCTTATTGCAATTATAATATACAGTTACAACCCCTTCCTGAAATGCCCTGCCCCAGTTTTGGTAGGCAACCTGCGAGAAGCCGCAAATGACCCTTCACTTTATTTAACCTTCCCATTTTGCCATCCTGGGCATATCTATTTGTGGCCATTGGCACCGGTGGAAGATTTTTTCCTAAGGTTAATTACTGGAGGGGGCTCCAGAAAGGGACAGAAGGCTGAAGGAAGAAGCCGGAGAAGGAAGACAGACCTTTCCCCACATGCTGCGCTCTCCGGATGCATCTCCCTTCTCTTGCATCCCCTTGCAAGGAGGTGGGGAAGCAGAAGGGGAAATTTCTCTGGTGCCAAAAGGGAGAATTTTTCCTTTTTACATTTGTCAGCGTAGTAATTTTCTAGGTTAGGAAGCCATCTCTAGCTCTTGCACTTGTGAATGCAGGAAGCAGGGCTTGATCCATATGGAAATAAGGCTAATAGCTACTGCCACCTGCTTCTGATCCTCCCCTAACACATTCACACGATTTACGTTCGCCACCCTGCAGGCGATTCAAAGTTAGAATGGGAGAGGCTGGAGTGAGCAGAGAGACGCGAAGTTTGATTAAGCCTGCTTATAAGCGGAAAGGAAGTCCCGACACTGAGAAAATTGTGGAATTCACACGTGCACGTTTTATGCTGTAGCAAGATGGAATAATGACAGGCTGCATATAAAAACATTCCTTGGGGATCAGTGCCACTGAGCGATTTATTATACCGCCTAATGAAACACATCTCAGTGGACTTGGATCATGGTGGGTTTAGCTGTGGTCTTTTAGGGGTTAATCACAGTAGAAGGATAGATTCACAATGGCTCAGAAAAGATCCCGGGCTCAAGCCCGCAAGACAAAAATAACTGCACCAAGCTGCACGTGCTAATTTACAAGAAGTCCCCGTCTGTTTACTCTGTGTCCTTGCGACGCCCCGTCTGCAAAAAGGGATGCATAGCCAGGTGAGGGGAAGGTATTTGCTTTCAGGAGAAAAACTCAGACCAAAAGATTCAACGGGGAGAGGTACCAGGAGGGGAGGCACAGGTGGACCAAAACCAGCCGTCCGGACGATCGGGTCCTGTGCCTTGATTTTAGCGAGGGCTCACGGACAACAGCGCACTGGGGCAGATGGTTTCCCACAGTGTGGCAGCCCCAGCCCCGTGGGCTGACAGCTGATCCCACCTCCGCTGGCTCCATGACCTCGGCTTCTTTTGCGGTACCCAGCAGGTGCTTTGGTTACAGGCTTGTGCTGAGTAGCAGCTGAAGGGACATGTCCATGTTGCAGGCTTAAACTCTTCGACATTCATTTTCCTTCTCAGGATGCCTTTGGTGGAGATGAAGCAAAGAACCTCTGTGAGACAGGAGCAGCTTCACCTCATCCAACCAACCTTGATTTTAATCCATTTAAAAGACTTTTAGGACCAGGAATTATAAATAATGGCACTGGAACTGGGAGCACCTTCCTTGCAGGGGGATGAACAAACCAGTTGTTACTGACAGCATGGTAGAATCAGAATAGTAGAGTTGGAAGGGGCCTAGAAGGCCATCAGGTCCACCCCCCTGCTCAGTGCCGGACTCCTGGTTAACGCATCCCTGAAGATGACTGTCCAACTGCCTCTTGGATGCCTCCTGTGTGGGGGAGCCCACTCCATTTCTTCCTGCTCCACCCACCTATCTTGGGCTTCAAAATATGGGGCAAGTAGTAGACCCACATGGTTCCGAAAGTGTTTTCCTCCCCTCAAGGTGCACTAGAAACTGGAGGAGTAAAACTGGAATTTGGGCTTCGAAGATTAAGGACTACAAGTGGAGCTTGCAGAAAGGAGTCTCCACAGAGCTGATTGCTCTCTATTTGATCCTCAAAACTTAAGAGGAAGCAAGTCTGGATGATTAGTTGTTTTGTTAAAAGATAGCTCCTGCATAATCCTTGTTCCTGAACCCAGGAAAAAGACCTTAACCATATGTCTATATTCCAAGCTGGAAATCATTTTTTGTCCTTCTCAGGGCACCTTGGCTGGAGGGGAGGCTAAGAATCCTATGCATGTTTAATCAGAGGTATACTCCATTGCATTCAATGGGGCTTACTATTATACAATCTAGGAATTTTTCCTTCCAGTTTAGGGAAGTTCCTATTTTCCATATGTTCCATAGACAAGTATCTGCTCCTCCCTTTTGACATCATAAGAACGAGCTTAACTGTGAAATCTTCCCTTGGAGGAATTCTGGGAAATGTAGTCTTGTGACAGTGACATCAATTCTCTGCAGGGTACTGTCACCGCCTCCTAGAATTATGATTCTCAGAATTGTGCAGAGGTGCGGGGAGAGGAAGGCGTGGGCAATTCATGATAGCAAAACCAGTTCCTGGTTATTGTGCCATCATGACTGTAAGACCCTTATTAATATTAATAAGTATACATCCATAATATAGCAATATATGACAAATTAATTTTGTAGTAACATTATTATCCTAAAAGTGCTCTGGATCCTGTTGAAAAACAAAACTGTTCACCTCCTGCACAGTAGGCTGGATTTCTCAATTTTATTATAAAATAGAAGCAGAAATATTTTTCCAAAGACTGTATTCACATAATATAAACAATAGACAAAATTTAAGGGACCTCGCTGGTGCTTGATAATTGTCCTTGGGTTTTCATGAGCAGCAACGGCTTGTGATACATAACTATATAGATAGATAGAGAGAGATTAGAAATATAAAGACTGCTCTTGGCCTGGTATGATTTGGATGGGTTTCCTGGGCTTCCCACAGTGCAAACCCAGAGCCTAAGGATACAATCCAGAAGCCACTGAAGCCTGGACAATTATGCACACTACCAGGGGTGGCCCCACAGATTTCAAGGGGGGAAATGTTATTATGAATAATAATAATTAATAATAATGAAGATTACAGGCTATCTCAATGTTAAATGTGCAAAACGCTGTACAGTCTTTATCCTCACAAATAGCCCTGTGAGGTAGTTCGCCCTTGTTCCCATTTTACAGATGAAGGAACTGAGGTTGAAGAGTGCCCACTGAGTCAATGAGCTCAACTCAGATCTCCCAGCTTCAACTCCAAACTTGGAGCCACCGGATCAATGGAAGGCAAGTTCTCTGGCTTAAACGATTGTGGATCCCAACTTTCTTGTTATCATCCCCAACTAAAGAACAGCCAAAACAAAAAACTCCACACTAACCAGGCAAAACAAGCCCGCTTTCTCTGTTTTCTTTTGTTTGCATAGCATCAGCTACAAAAGAAGATAATAAGGACTAGAGCCATGCCTAGATACCAGGAGTTGTTTAAGGGCTGGAGGCTATTGCAGCATTTGAAACAAAGCTTGCATTGACATAGACCACACTGACCACAACTGTACTTTGAAGATGAAGGTGTGGCTTTCCTATCAACAGCAACTCTATTCTCCATCCCACTTCCTGGATAAGTCTCATTACAGCCCTACCCCTGCAGCAGCCTATCCATCAACAAACAAAACCCTCCACTTGGGAAGGAGGGCGATGAGTTCAGCTGAGCATTATTTCCACGGGCTGCAAGATTCACCATCATAAACAGATTCGTGGAATTGCCAACCGAAGTAGGCTGGAGTCACCTACTTTGCAAGAAGCCTCTGCATCTATGCTTCTGGACCATACCTCCTATCATCCCAGACCACTGGCCATGTCACTTGGGACTGATGGGATTTGAGTTCAGCCTCTACAGGTCATAAATTGGCCATAAAGATGTGGAGCTCTGACAATGGCTTGTGATGCAAAAACAGCCAGGTGATGGATAAATATGTCCCTCTCCAACTCGGCATCCTCCAGATGTGTTGGGCTGGAGCCAAATTGGGGATGGGAAAAGTTACAGTCCAACACGTCTAGAAGCTGCCAAGCTGTGGAAGGCTGAGCTGATGTGTGGAATTTGTTGCTTCTAGGAGGGTCTTTAGATGGCTGGCAAAGGGGTTTATCCTGGGGATAAATCTATCAGTGGCTGCCAAGCAACAACATTATATTCAGAGACCACCAGAGGGAGGCAACAATGGGGAAGAGTGACTGCTTCCCATCTGGTCCTGTGGCCCAAGATATTTCGCTGCCTATGGAGAAAAACAAAATGGCACCCAGTCCCATTCCATATAGGAAAGCCAAATGGACATGCAATTGAATCTTACTTTAATACTGCAGGTGGGTCAGCATTCTCTCCCGCATCTAAGGGCAGCAGGCTAGTTTTGGGAGCATGGGCAGGCCCCCAGCCCCCAGCCCACGCCTTGAAGCCCTTGTTGCTGCCTCCCAGTATCTGTGGTCTGAGGCTGTTGCCTCACTCTGCCTGGTGGGAGGGCCAGTCCTTTCTCAGAGGCCTTGGTTCGCTCCTGTAGGAAACAGAGTGCTTGACTAGAGCAACCTTTCATCTGTCCCATCTCCCATGCCTTAAAAAGTTTCACCTGACTGCTCCCTGCATATCAGGTTGAGGCACAGCTACAATGGGCAGCTAAGAATTTGGCAACTTGGAGATCAATTACCAAGAAACTGAGAGCCCTGAAGTTGCTACCTGGCACCCCCAGCCATTCTCCTAAATTAGCTTCTGCATTGACCTCTTTGGCCCTCTTCTTCCCCACAAGAAATGTCCTAAACACAGGGTGTTCTGCTACTCTGCAAGCAGCTTTGCCAAGCTGTCTTTTTATTTAAGACTTCTTTCCCGAATGACTTGCAAAGGTCTTGAATTTTACAGTACCTTCCCAATAATTCAATAGTCAGCTGGCCAGCCATTTGATCCAAAGTGAGTCAACAGATCCAGAATCAACAGTTTGCTGTTCCTTTCAAGGTTTCAGAGAATAGGTATGAGATTTTTGTAAAAAGAAAAGTACAAAAAAGAAGACAGCTGAGTGGGAAGCCTGGGCTAAAGGAACAGCACATCACTGATGCCACAAGCATGTTTAGGAGCCAAGGTCAACCAGGTTAGAGGACATCGAGTTGAGGATGGAGTCCTGCAGACTGTGATGGTGCAGAGGGTCCGCACTGGGTACCGGAATGGCACTAGGACCCTGGGGGTGACCTAAGCTGTGGAGCGGCTGTAAACCTGGGTTCGAATTGAGCAGCAAAGCAGGGCTGGAAGAAGAATGATCTGGGGTCCCAGAGGGCGTTTTCTCATCTTCAGAGCTGCCCAAAACTGCCTTGTTGCCATTCAGAGAGGAAGAAAGCGGGTTGTGGCTGTTGGAGCTGGAATTTTCGTTGTTTTCCCTAGAAAGAGGGGAGAAAGGGGGAGAAAGCTTAGACAGCCAAAACGTAGACAGACCTAAGCCCCTTCATATAATAAGGGGCCAAGCACCTGTGACCCTGCAGGTGGTACTGGATTGCACCTAGCTAGCAGTGCCAATGAAGAGAAGGACTTGGAGGGCCAGAAACTGCCGGCATCTCTTGATGCAGATGTTGGCTTAGTCTCATGCAAATTTCATTTTGGCTCATTCCCCCCACCCTCCATATCCACAAGGTCACTGGACCTTCTTTCAAGCCAAGAGTGCAAGGAATCTGTGGCTCAGTCCCACACATGTTTACCCAAAGGTAGCCTCATTGTGCTGATGGGGACTTACTCCCTAGTAAAAGAGATGCATCTAGACTTAGCCATGTCTAGACTGGCTGAGAGTGATCATCATCATTTTATACCATCCAATAGTCCAAGCTGTCTGGACAGACCACCACAAAAGATAGCATACAATAAGAACACAATAAAATAGAATTACAATACAACATCAAATACACTACAAACATTAAAAGCCACCTTTAAAACCAAATTTTAAAAGCTGCAACAGTTCACAAGACATGTTAACATAATGTCCCAATATAACATAGAACTAATACAATGCCCTGTTATAAAAGATATCCTTAACCTGGCACTGAAAAGATATGAAAGTTGGTGCCAGGCAGGCCCCCGAGGGTGTGGAATGGGCTTCCACGAGAGGCCTCAATGACCTATCGGTGAGGGTGTTCAAAGATAGGCTGGACATGCACATAGTGGGCATGTCAGGAGCGGAGCCAGCTGGTGCCGGAGGTCAGACTAGATGGCCCTGGAGAACCCTTCTGATTCGCTCTGTTTTATGTTTCTATGTTCGTTCTGTAACTGTGTGGCTACCACTGAAAAGGCACTTTTCAGGTTTGTTGCCATCAACCATGCCTCCCTTGGAAGTGAAGGCCCCAGATTAGTGTATAGGCAGCTTGTCACTGGGAGAGGCATTCTGCCAGGTATTGTGGTCCCAAGTCATGCAGGGCTTTATAAATTAAAACCAGCATGTTGAACTGGGCTTGGATGCATAGAGGCAGCCAATGCAAGCAGAGCAGAATTGGTGTTATATCTTCAGACCTTCTGTTCTTAATCTGGCTGCTGCATTTTGAAAAAGCTGTGGCTTCTGGACAGTCTTCAAGGGCAGTCCCACATAGAATGCATTCTAGCAATCCGGTGTAGAGATTAACAGAGTGTAGGTTACTGAAACCAGGCTATGCTATCCAGCTGGGAGCATAGCTGGGCCATCAGATGAAGCTTAGATGCAAGCCATGATTCACTTAAATTCCACTGGTTTCAATGGGCCTACTCAAACAGCACTAAGTCTGGATCCAGCCCAGGGTAATTATGAGTAACGCTTTAGGTCTCAGTCCCATGGCTGGCTGAGAAGTGCTGGGAGCTGTAAGACTTTTTTTTTTTTTTTTTGGTCTAACACGCATAGGATTTGCCTTTAATGCAGTAAATGCTGCAACAATCTTGCAGATTGTCCCTTTGAAATCACTGGGACTTGCTTCTGGGAAAACATGAAGTACATCAAGATAGACTCAGATCCACTGGTAGATTTCTGGCTACTTTGAAATAAATTGGCAAAGATGCCAACTCTCAACTGCTTAACAATAGCAGCAGCAGAACACCCCTTTCCTTTCTTATTATACTGCTGAAATGAAGAAAGCGGGAAGTTCTTATCTTCCCAGGGATTTAAGTCCTTCCATCTTCATTTTAAAGAAGTCACTGTGTTTAAAAACTTTGCACTGTTAGTAGGTTTTGGTTTGGTTTCTATTTTTGTTTTACACTGTAGTTTTAAACGTGAATATTTTATTTTCTCATGTTGCTTTTTATGGCTTTAATTGCTGTGAATGGCCCAGAGAGCTTCCGCAATTGGGCGGTACAGAAATGTAAGAAACAGATAAATCTTCAGGAGTGAGCTTGAGTATGAGAAGCACTATGCAGCTCATACAGTTCTGGTACTCAAATTCCTGGACTCAAGAATTTCTGGTGTCCATCTATTGCACTGGCCTCGAGTTGCTGGATGTCAAGAGCCTGGCTTTTTAAAAAATAGACCAGCAAGCCTGAGCCTAAGCACACCTGTAATGCTACTTTTGTTCCCTATGATCCCTGCTTAACCCTTCACTGTCCCTTTAAAATCACAAGAAATTTCTTCATTGAGCTTCTGCATCATCCCCTCCTGCTCACAATTAAGTTATCAACAAGCAGGGCTATTGACTGCTTGGAGATTTTGTTATATTTAGCAGAATATAAGCATCATATTAGAGAACGTAAATTTTGGAATCTCAGCTGAAACGACTCCATTCCCACCCCTCACTGGCTTCTTCCCATCTGCAAGCTGCTGAGAATTAAACGTGTTATTCAACTCAAGTCCAGTTTGGGATGCAGGAACCTGAGGACGCAGGCTGAAATCCTGAAATCAGCTAGGCTTTTAGGGCTGACTTAGGCATTTGGGGAAAGTGTCTAGTATTATCCCAGGAAGCAGGAGTGCTGTGTTGTGCTGTAAGAGATGAGAGAAGGAAGCCTGGCTGTTCTACCGTGGTGGTTCAAGCCTGCATCAGGCTAGTCTGAGCTTAAGTACCACTGTGTGGAATGGGGCTTCCTCTCACGTAAGCATGCAGTCTTAACTGCGTTTCCCATTCCCTCCTCCTCCCCTTTTCCTCACAAGCTGTTGCTGATCCCATGCAAGTCACACTGGCTGCCTTTGTGACTAAAGCAGCAGGATAAAAATACTTTAAACAGACCAACAAGAAAATAATAAAGCAAGCGCTACCCCGCATGCCCTCGTCTAGACGCAGTCCCCCAGGCCTGCCCGGCCCGCTTCACAGGCTTGTTGTGAGCTGACCAAGCCATGACCCCTGCGCAAGACCCAGCCCGAGCGGCGCTGGTATTTTTACGTCCGCGGACGTCACGCCATCGAGCAGCAGCAGCAGCAGCAGCAGCGTAGGAATGCGCGCTCGCTCGGGAGGAATCTCACGGAAGTTGGCCGGAAAAGTCAGCGGCACCCATCGCCTGCGGGCTGCGATCCCTGGAAGGCGGGCAGAATGCCGCCCTGGGCTGTTGAAGCGGCCTGGGCGCTGCGTGTGAGCTTCCCAGCGGCGGCGAAGAACACGCACCGCGATTCCTGACCCACCCTCAGGAAAGCAAGAAGGCAGCGCTTGGGCACCGTCCAAGAGGCATCGTGCGGGAAGCAAAGCTCAAGAGGAGAAAAGCTGCGGGTCGCGGGCAGCGCACGGAACCAACGCGGAGGCTTTCTGACGTTACTTTACTTTCTGCTCTACACAACAGGGCACAGCGCAGGCAGTCGCCACTCTCCTCTGAGCAGCGCCAAGCGGTTTGAGTTCCGGCCTCACATTCCAGTTCTAGAAGCTCTCCAATTTTTCTCGGTTCGCTGGACAAACTGACCACATCTAGCGGGAGCTCGGCCTGTGTCCTCCTTCCTCCGTGGCAAACAGCACTAAATCGACGCAGCCTAGCTGTTTCCAGGACCGCCTTTGCCGTGGCAGCGACCCGAGGCACGGGAGCAGTCCCGGATGCGGCCACGCTCCCTGCAATCCGCCACGGATTTTCCAGAGCGTTTGCCAGAACTCTACCTCTCACTAGGCAGTCATGAGACTCAAGGGATAACAGCGGTGTTTTGCTAATGGACTCTCCCATGCATTCAAAAAGTACCCGAACTGGAAATAGACAGCAGATAACCCTTTACTTAGGCAGACAGCCAAAACAGATATTCTTTTAAATCCGTCTCTACTCTTTTGGTTCGTTTTGCTTTTACTGCAGATGAGGTTCGAGGGTGTCTGATCCAGATCTTTAAAAACCTCCTTACCCCCATGGTAGGCTCCCAATCCTAAGGGGGATGGGGGTGCAGCTAATCTGGAGTAAAAAGGAAAAACCACAAGAACAACCTCTACACACAGGCTTAAGGTCTGTTTTGGCCCAGCTACATCTGCTTGAAATGGGCACTGGATGAGAACAAAAACTGAGCAGCAGTTCTGTGTTAAAGGAAATCATGGGAAGAAAGGGTAAAAATCCAGCTTGCACAGTCTTTTCCTGTGACCTCCCCTGCCACACGCCTCTTTGGGGTAGGTCGTGGGGCCTGTTTGTGACTGGCCCAGTAGAAAATGTGACTTCACAAAAGAAAACACCAACTTCTCTCTCCTGTCAAGATCAAGACGTCTTTGGCAGGAGGAGGGCTGTTGGTTAGCGCTCCAGCGATTGCCCTAGAAAGGAAACAGATCCTGGTAAGTCGCACAGATGAGGCACAGATGTCGCCATGTTGAGTTTTCTTCTCACATTCTCCACTTTAGCGAAACCTGGCTATCTCGGTCGGGCTTACAGGCAATTCAAAGCCAACCTGTCTGCAGTCTGGCTCTGGGAACATTTCCCCAAGAAAGTGGGGCGTGGGGGTGGAGATGGGGTCTTCCTGACTTTCGTGCACCTTGCTTCCAAACAAACAAGGCTGTGATCCCAGGCATGCTGATGTCCAACCGCCTCCAGAGAAATCGGCAAGATTTACTTCCAGGGAAGCATGTATAGGATGGATCCTGTCCTGTGGCTTATCACCAAGGCGATGGACTCAATTGCCAGCTAAGAATGCTTAGGATCGCAGCCTGACACTTTGTTCAAACCGCAGCACCATCCTAAAACATCTTTCCTCAGACAGACATCCTGGTGCATTAAGTAGGGCTTACTACGCAACGCTGTGCCTGCCTGCTCAGAGTTAGGCCCCATGGAGTCAGTGAAATGCCCTCCTTGAGTGAGTGGGTATGAGGATTGCAGGTTTGGTCCATTCAGTGCTGCTGCCCCGCTGCCTGAGAAGCAGAAGCAGCTGGAAGGAGGGATCAATAAACAACTAGCAACCCGGCCCAAGGTGGGCTTACTCAAAAGAACTTCCCGATGAACCCAACAGGATTGGGCCCCCTAAGTTTGCACAGGGCTGCTTCTGAAAAGCACTGACACACCTGCAATATCGACCATGTTTGGGCCCCCAGTATATAAAGTGCTGAGCTTATATATGGGAGCAATCCTGCTTCATTGGATGCATGAAATGGGCAGAACAACCTCATTCCATGGACACTCCATGCATGGGATGAAGCAATCCTCACGTACCAAAGTTTAGGCAAACAGAATGTGCTTAATCTTCCAGGTCCCACAAGTCTCTGAAATAAGCTCAGTCGAGCACTTCTAGAATTAAAAAAAAAAAAAATCAAAGCAACTTCTGTATTATAACAGATGAACATATGACACCAAAATCAAATTGCAAGGGTTCTTTTAGCTGGTGGCCATTAATGGGCATCTTTCACCAGTAAGACTTCCAATCCCTGCCCAGTGTCCCAGCACATTTTAAAGTCCCATAGAAAACACAACGGGTCCCTCTGCTACTGCAGACTACTTTTCAAAAACAGGTGAGTTTGCTTCTGAAGAAATATGCTGTACCTTTGCACCTTGGATCAAAAAGTGCTCCTAGATTCTGAAGAAGTTAATGGGGCTACCATAAGCCTCTGCCCTTTGAAGTCAACAGGGCTACTGGAAGCTGGTTGCGTGGATTCCCACAATCTTTACAGCCACTTAGAAACATTCATCTTTGTAAGAGGCCTTTTTCTAACATTCCAAAGCTCCCCACAGGCTTTCCCATAAGTGTGTTTGTTCAGTGATCTGTGAGTGTGAGATACTTGCCCCCATATTGCAGATTTGGGATGAGATTGAAAGATGCAAGATGGCCCAAGAGACCACCTGGTGAATTTGGGGGTGTGGAGTCACTGCTCTTAACTACGACGGCACAGCGCACTTTGGGGTGTGGTGATGAAGAGGGGATGTGTGTGGATGTGCTTTATGTGGCACATCGCATTTTATTATCCATGATGACTGGGAATGAGGACAGTTGCAGCCCAACACATCTGGGGAGCACCAGATTGCAGAGAACTGTGCCACATGTTCCCGAGAAGCTTGTGGTTCTTTAAATGTGTTGCTTTTTAAGGTGCCACAAGAAATGTAACAGAATTATAGCTTCCCCCCCCCCCGCACCCACCCAGGAAAACAAATATTCCCCTGGGTACATAAATATTTGTCCTGAAATGGATATCACATGAAATATGATTGAATAAGATTATAAGTTTATAAAAATGCAACCCTTTATTTAAAACGCAGATAAACCAACTTGTTTTAAGTGGGCATCCGTATTGATGCCTTTGAGGCTGATGAGATGCCAGTCCGAGAATTTAAGGGAACCAAAGATGGGAGTCCTTGTTCAGTTCCATGCGCTACCCAGTTCAGCACAAGCCAGAAAGACTTGCACTCTAAGCATGGTTGATTTATTTGGAGTAGGGATCCCAATTTTTGCAAATTTTTTTGCTCCCTCTTATGGCATGTTTCCTGAGAAGTCAGACGCACCTGGTTCAGGATGATTTACTCCCAAGTTAGTAGACAAAAGAAGACTGCTTTAATTTGCTCCCAAGAAAGGCACTCCGACTGTAGAATAGATCCTACTGTTTTTAGTGAGACCCAGAAAACTGATCCGATTTCTAGAATGGGCTTCGAACTGAGCTGTGAAGCTGAATTACGCACTTGATCACCACAAAACGAATATCCCTTTTTCCATCTCTGGCAAGGAACCCCCGCTGGCTCTCCTCCTCTCCATTTTATCCACCGAATAACAACCCTGCGTGGTAGGGCAGCCTGCAAAACCCATTGAACGTCATGGCCCAACTGCGGACTAGAAGCCGGATCGCCGGAGTCCCAGCCCTGCGCTGTACCCCCAAACCTCACTGGCCCTCATAACAACGGGGCGTCCGCTTCGAGGGGCACAGCAATGTCTTCGGGCTTACCAACCTACAGGTGTCCTTAGGTAACCCTCGCGGGTTAGCGACGAGCCGCGCTGTCCACGGAGCGTCTCCCGATTCCATTGCAGCCTCGCGCCCGTCGGCCCCACATTCTTCGGTGACAGATTTTGATGGCTTTAGCGAATGATCATTCAGCAAGCCAGTCCTCTGCAGCTCTTATTCGGGTGCAAAAGCGACACCCCTGTTAAGCAGGAGGCGGGACGTCTGGTCTGGTCTGCGCTTCGCTTCTCCTTGGAAAAGCGGAGAATCGCGGGATCCTGCAGTTAGTTAAGGCCAGCGCGCGCCCCGGGCACCTCTGCGTCGCACCGTGTTCCTCTTCCTTGGGGAGTTCACTGCGCGCGCGGAGAAGCGGCTTCGTTTGCGCTGCGCCGGTTCGTCCGAGAGAGTCTGCCTTGCACCTCATCAGACCTGGACTCGGCCACCCCCTTGGTCGGCCCCCCGCGAGAAAATGAGGCGCCTCGGTCTGTTTAGCGAAGCTCTTGCAGCCAAGCACTTCGAAGATTCGAGGCTCGGGCCTACGCGATGCAGATCGGCACAAAAACGGCACACGCTAATTTATGTCTTTAAATGCAAATGTAAAACAAGCAGGAGGAAGCCCGCGCTCTGTGAACTGGGTCCAGATTTGCCCTAGAGCAAGCGCGCGGATGGGAGCGTCCCACGGTGGCCTCCCAGGCCCCTGAAAGCGCTCCAGCAAGAGTCGGGAAACCGCTTCGGATGGGATGAAAGGGGTGTGGGAGATCCCCTCGCGACCCAAGCGGAGGGAGCTTCCGCCCACCGAAGGCCCTTTCCCCTCGCGAAAGGAAGATCCTGATTCCGGCTCCGTAGATAAAACCTCCCCGATCCACGTATGTATTAGAGGGGCGGGAGAAGCTCCGACCTCGAAGCGACTCCTCTGAATCAAATAAAAAGGTAGCTATTGTGGGAAATGGTTCCCAGGAGGTGGCGGAGACTCGGGCAGCAAAGTCTGCATATGTTTCCTCGGGAGTAAGTGGCTTTCAAAGCCGGAAGGCTTACTTCCGAGTAGATCTGCCGAGGCTCTAGCTACTTGCCGAAGCCGGTTCTGCCTTTCAGCTGTGTCCGTCTGTCAGCATCTGAAAGGACGGCCAGGTCGGCGGCACAAATGAGAAACAGAAACAAAAAGCAAAAGCGAGCTTTAAGGCGCTTTTACGCCTGGGGAAGAGAGCAGGAATTGAAATCATCTTGGTGCGGGACTTCTAAGCGCTCCGCGTGGTGAAGTTACTTTTTACATTCATCCCTTCCGCGCACAAAGTGTGCAGAATCGACGTGGTGCTATAACCATCTGCTTCGGATTTACAGCGGCAATCCCACCCAAGTACACGTTCAGCGCAATCCTATGCGCGTTTGCGCAAAAGTTACCCTTCCCCGCTGCTCCGTGGGGACGCCTCTAGCCCGTTTGCACAGAACTGCAGCCTAAGGCACAGTCACTACGAAGTGGGAACTTACTTCTGAGCAAACGTGCATAACGGCATGGTATTTCTTGGGAGCAAGCCTTGGAACCGTGACGGGACACCTGCGCAAACACCTGTACAGCATTAGGCAGCCTCGAGGGTTGTGGGTGGGCCCCAAGTCTGAATCCACTTTTGCATGTAAATCCAGCTGACCACCGTCTACTGCAATCCAGATTCTCTAGGGAAAACGCCAAGCGCTTGGTGTGTTTTTGTTGTTATGTTTTCTTTTGGATGGGAGCCGTAAACTGCAGTAGAAGTAGGTTGAACCAGATGATCTGTTTTATTAACCCCACATGTTGGTGGAAACAGAGCAGCCGCTTTTTTCCTGGGTTTCCTACCATCGCTGGCTTACTAGAAAATAATATATTTGGATGGACTCATTGTGCGTCAGGCTATGCCAAAAAGCCCAGTGGATTCAGTAATCTCTCATCTTACGGTGGTTAAGAGCACGGGTCTGGGGCTCAGGCGACCTGGGTTCCAGTCCCCGCTTGGCCATGGAGCCAACTGGGTGACTCTGGGCCAGTCACAGACTCTCAGCCCAACCTACCTCACAGGCCTGTTGTGGTGGGGATACGACTGAGAGCAGCAGCAGCAGAACAATGTAAGCCGCTTTGAGTTCGTTGTAAGAAAAGGGTAGAATATAAATGTAATAAAGGATAAAAGATAATAATAAAAGTATATCTGAGAGCAGTGTCATTGGGTGCTTCGGTAGGCCTGATTCACACATGTTCTGTCTGTCAGGGCTGACACTTGCCCTGCTGGCTATATGAGTAGGTATTCTGCTTACCCAGAACATGGTGAAGAAATTATACTGAGCCTTTTCATGTATATATCAATCTACATATGCTAACTAGCCTCCAAGTTTTTATGTTTAAAAATAAGTATGATATTTTCCAGGCTAGTTAACATGACTTTCTTTTTCAGTGGTAGCAAAAGCGGTCTTGTCTAACCAGGTTTGGGAAAGACATCTATTGGTTACGTAAGAGGAGAAAGAGGGAAAGTATTACAGCTCAGCAAAAACAGCTAAGACCACCAGAATCCTTTGAAATCAGCAGGCAAGGCTGCAGGGCAGGAAGGAAGGATTGAAAAGTGGGGTTACAACCTGCAAAGCTCAGTAAACTCAAAGCTCAATGCCAACACCTAGTTTCATGTGGATTTCTTTAAAATTCCACTCTCCTTCAATGTAACTTGTTCCTATGTAAACAGACGCAGACTGGAGAAATGGGATTTGCTAGAAATGGCTGGTCTCCTACAGGTCCAAATTAATGCTTACTCCACCAGCATTGTTCTTGTCTTGTACGGCGGGTTATTGGAATAAGGAGGACCTGCTTAATCCAACCAATGCTGGGCTGCAATAAGACTGCAAAAGGCATGGCACCATCTTTCCACTCAAAATAGGCCTAGGATGGATTTCTTGGCGGCCTCCGGACTCCTCCGCATTCGAATCAAATGATGGGTCTTTTCTCTGGGGCATCGACAGTCTTCCCCTTTGCCTGACATCCTAATGACTCCAGGGTCCTCTGCTTTCACAGGTTTTTAGGTTGAGTCTTGAGTTTTATCCAAAGGCTTCCTAGTTTTGGAATAGCCATGCTAAGCTCTGTATCCATTTGGTTCTGCTAGACAGGTCTTATACTTACCTGGGAGTAAGTCCTATCAACAGCAATAGGACTTACTCCCAAGCAAACAAGGTACGGTTTGCACAGGCACTACCTACAGTATTCATGCTTCCCCAGCAGTTGTTGGGTTCATTTTCTCTGCAGCAGGCTGGCACCACAATTAGCCTTCACCTGAAATTGGTTGGCTGACCCTTTAACTATTATACAGGCTTGTTTATCCACCAGGGAAATGAGGCCTGAGTGTATTATTTCCTCCCAGGGAAGGCCCAACACCGAAGTAATCGGGGCTACGACTGCAGCCTTACAATGCCTGCCACTGGGCTGCAGCTTGTTGACACACTGACTCCTTAATAGCAAGAGAAGTGCCTTAGGTTGCTACTCAAAAGGTCGATTGCTCAACAGCTGTATCTATCCCAAAAGTTGACTTTAGGAGAGGCCGAGAAACAAGCACGTCACCAGCACTGCTTGTATCAGATCGTATTATGCATTATACACAAATAGTCTGCTTAAAATTAATTGATGAAAGGGGTCTCTAACTGCATTTTTCAGTTCCACAGTGCATGATTATCACTCACATCTTCCTGTGGTTGGAAACTCCAGCAACCTTCCAATTTACACAGAAGTAAGTCACAAAGAAATGAAAGAAACTTTTATATTTGGTTAGATAAGCAGTCACACTTAATTTATACTGAAACTCCTGGGATTTATTTCCAAGAAAATTGGGGGGGGGAATTAAAGGATGTGTGCCCGAAACATTTTTTTTTTTAAAGCCTCTCTCTCCCTCTCTCTTTAAAGTGGGCAGCATGCAAGGGAAATTCAGGGGCTTGTCACTGAGAAGTGAGCTAAAGATTTACAACTGATCTCCGGAAGCAACTTAATTATGATCAGCGGGATGGGTTAACATTTATTGGCGGTAATCATGGCTTTAAACACACATTTGCAGCCATCAGTTCGAAGGAGGCTTCCTTTGGGAGCTGGGGGCCTTCAGAGTCCATTGGCGCGCAGCGTCCCCAGCTAACCTGACAGCGCTTCATTCTCCGCTTTAACCCGCCGCTTGCTCTATTGCTCCCATTGAGATGAATGGAGTCGCTTGAGAAATCCGAGTTTGGTTAGAGATCCTTTAACTAGTGCAACACAATATTTTGTAAGGGAAATAAGAGCTATCATCTTCAAAGAACTGCTCTCAAAATAAGTTTTGGTAAGAATACCATCTTACATTTCACAGTATTCAGGAATAAGTTTACTTAGCAAAGGGTATTAAAATGTGCTCACCTTTTCTGGAGAAGGACTAGATGTGACCTTAAGGCCTTCTAAATTTTTTCTGTGATTCACTCAAGATAGATATAAGATAGAAAAATGCATCAGGATAGATATCCTGTAATATTTTCATTTTTCTTCTGCGTGAGTAACGAAATTACTTACTCGATGGGTTTTTATTAAATAAGCAGCTAAATTTGAATTTCATGTTGAACAGAAAGGATTTAGATGTACTGAATCTTTAGGTGGAGGAAGCAAGCAGGTGTCCACCTCTTCAGGAAAGACACTGCAACCATTTCTCTCCCATTCACTTTAGTAGTTAGTTCCATTTCTTCTAAATCCGTTTTCCCAGGACATGGCTGGGAGTCCAAGCCGGCCGCGAGCCGTTTATAGATCTTGGACACAACTCGACTGCGCTGTCTTGTGAAACCAGTTGTTGTCCTGTCTCGTCCCCGCTCCCTTCGACCAAACGAGCTCCCAGCAGAAACCGGCCGCGGATCCCGCTGCGCGCTCAGTTCCAGAAAACTTCCAGCCCCGCTTTTAGTGAAGCGATGCGAGAGAGACTCGAGGGAACGAAGCCCCGGGCCTTTTTCACAGCGCTGTTTCTGCCCCGGCCCGGCGCCTAGGGCGCTCTAAACAAATCCCAGCCAGGGCCTTCGGGCTGCTTTGCTCCGGCGTGAGTACGAGGAGGCTTACGCCCAAGTACCCTCCACTGGGGCCGAATTATGAGGCAACCCGAAGAAGAAGGCGCCGCCGCCGCCGCCGCCCCGCGCCCCAGCCAGGAGCCCTTGGCCAAGCTGGCCAAGGCGAAGGGAGCGAGCGCTGTACTTACTCGTACCTTTCCTTGGCCTCGGCCGCCCGGTCGCGCTGCCTGCGGTTCTTGAACCAGTTGCTGACCTGGGTGGTGGTGAGGCCCGTGGCCTCGGCGAGCTCCCGCTTCTCCCGCGGGGACGGGTAAGGGTTGTGGGCGTACCATTCGCGCAGCACGCTGCGGCTCTTCTCCTTGAAGCAGTAGCTGGTCTCCTCGCCGTCCCAGATGGAGCGGGGCAGGGGGAACTTGCGGCGCACCCGGTACTTGCCGACGGCCCCTAGGGGTCGCCCCCGCAGCTTCTCGGCCTCGATGTAGTGCGCCTTGAGCCAGAGCTGCTGCAGCTTGGGGTGGTTGTGCGCCGAGAACTGGTGGCTCTCCAGGATCTTGTAGAGCTCGCGGAAGTTGCCGCGGTGGAAGGCCACCACGGCCTTGGCCTTCAGCACGCTCTCGTTCTTGTGCAGGTGCTCGCAGGCCGGCAGCGACCACAGGAAGCGGCCCAGCCGCTCGATGTTGCCGCCCTGCTGCAGCACCTCGCAGACGCACGCCACTTGCTCCTGCGTGAAGCCGAACGTGGGCAGCATGGACATGGTGGCGCCTCCGAGGCCCGGCCGCCGCCGCCCGCTCGCCTACCGCATCTGCCCTGGCCGGGAGGGGGCGGCCGCTCGGGCAGCGCCCGCAGGCACCGCCTGGGAGACCCCGGGCGGCGGCGGCGGCGGCGGCCGAGGGCGAGGAGGAGGAGGAGGCTGGGGGTGCCGGGGCGCAGCCGGCGCGCTGGCGACAGGGCTTCGCCGCGGGCCAGCCAAGCACCGGCCCGAGCGAGCGCCGCTACTTACGAGTGGAAGCCGCGGGCCAGGTCAGCGCGGCCGCCGCTGCTCCTGCCGCGGCGGGCCCCCCATCGAGCGCGGGGAGGATCCGGGCGGCCCCGCGGCCACCTCTCCGCCCGGGGATCCTGCGCTTGGGTCGGAAAGTCCCCGCGCGCCCGGCACCAACTTTGCGCCTCTATTGTGTGAGCGCCGTGGCGCTCGCGCCGCGGGAACTTTCGCTCTCCCCACCCCCCGGGCCGGGCTTGCGAGTTCCTCCCGCTCGCTCGCTCGCTCGCTCGCTCCCCCCTAGGATCGCTTACATGTAATCTAGTACTAATATCTCCTGAGCTACCCCCTTCTTCTTATTTTTCTTCTTCTTCCTCCTCCTCCTCCTCCCTCTCTCCTCCTCTTCCTCCTCCTCTCCTCTCCTCTCCTCTTTGCCGGCTCTTCTCTTCTTCTCTCCCCCCCTCTCCTCTTCCCCCTTCTTCTCCTTCCTTTCTTCTTCCTTTCCAAATAATATTATTCTAAACTGGCATGAAAAAGTGATTAGCCGCGCAGTGATTGGTCCAGTTATCTGACCCGGGGACTGCCAGGGAGAAGACAATAGCTTTAATCAAATTGTTTGCCATGGTGACGCTGTCAATCAAAAGTAACCCGATCTGTTTTGAGGCGGCTCCCTGGCTCTGTTGACAGATTGCTTCGAGCCACTCAGAGGCGAGCTTTTCCAGAGTTGAGATATTGCTAAGGAGGGGAAGGGGGGCCGGGGGAGGTGAAAGAAATGTCCGCTGTGATTGACACTGCCAAACTTGGAAAGAGGGAGGGGGAGCCCCAGCGTCCCACCCGGGCCTGACCACTGACTGACAGCGGGGGCGCTGCAGCACCGGCAGGTCCCCCAGCCCAGCGAGGACGCTTTCCGATTGGAAAAATCCCCAATTTGGAGAAAAGCACTGTACGCAGTCTTGGTGCGTCTCGCAACTGTAGAAAGGCTTAGCGGGGGCTTTTGTGTGGCTGAAGAATTTCTGACTTCTGCAGTATCCCTCTTTCTCAGACACATTTCAGTGCACACAAGTGGCCCTCCTTCTCTTGTGTAATGTACACTGCTTTTGAATTCTTCTTGGAATCACTGAGTTGCAATCTAAGATCAGCGTTTTGGACTGTAAAACCTTGGTTGCATCTGACTGACTGAGATCATTTTGCTACCCGTTTCAGTTCAAACGGAAGTGCTGAGATTGAAGGAGACTTTAAATCATTATCGGTCCAAAATCTGCAACTTACCTGAAGCGTTGATGAGCCTATAGCGGGTACCTCGATCTTTCAAAACATAGTTTTATTTATTTGACTGTGTTTATTGACCTGAGGATAAGCAGCACCCAGTTCAGGGGTGTCTGTGTCCAGGTAAGTGAGCTTTAGGATTGCAGTGAGGAGAACATCTGCCGAGCCTGCCGTGCTAGGCAAACTTACCTGGGAGTAAGCCCCGTGTGCTCCTCCGGAGATTGGGCTGGTAGACTCTTGCCTGTGCTTTCATGTGCTGGCTCCGCGCCCTGAAGAAAAGCGACCTTTTAAGACATGGATAGAAGATATCCTGACTTGGTATAGCTCCCTCGAAAGCTGTAGCACTTCTGGGTTTAGAATGGGGATGCCA
Source organism: Varanus komodoensis (assembly GCF_004798865.1). Classification (NCBI taxonomy): domain Eukaryota; kingdom Metazoa; phylum Chordata; class Lepidosauria; order Squamata; family Varanidae; genus Varanus; species Varanus komodoensis. The sequence continues at coordinate 56,377,608 of NW_025335568.1, forward strand.
ATGAAATATGCTTTTTCTTACGCCTCAAAACTCACCACCATCCATATAACTGCGTAGTCAGAATGGTACATCTGAGCCACCTGGGCTGCAGCTTTCTAGCAGGAATTCCATCCATCCCCGCTGCTCGGTTTGAGTATAATCGACGGTTCGGTCATTAGCATGGAAACAGAAAACTGTGCGCGGATTTCCCTCAATTTTATTCCTGCGTATCGGGTCATTTCACTTCTGGGTTCTAAATAGAAAAGAGCAGGAAGGCGATAGGGAGGTGCGGGTCAGGAGCGGAATATCGGCAAGCGTGTTTGGCTTCAAAGGCAGTTTAGAGGCGCGAGTGGGTGAGCTCGAAGTCCTGGACGCCTCGGACTCAGCCTGCCGGGGCAACGGAGCACAAGACTTTGCTGCTTCCAGTACAGGCGTGTGTGTGCGCGAGGGTGCTACGAACTGGTTGCCCCGCGTCCCTCCGCTTCTCCAGCCCTCACTCCTTGGAAAAGAAAAGAACGGGAAGGAAACTCAGTAAATTCTCTCCCGTGTCTCAGTTTGCTCCGGGAGTCTGCTGCAAGCAGGAGTGACCTCTTTCGCCGTCCCCTCCTCGGGCTGGTGCCCCGCAGCGGAGGGAGAGCCGGTGCTTAATTTGCCAAGCCAGCGGTGCCGGCTTTTAAACCTGTCTAGAAGTTTCATCCCTCGGGGGTGCCAAGACCTTCCTTGCTGATCGCACCCCCGCCACCACACGCACCCACTTGGTGGGAGCGAAAAAAGAATTCTGCCCATGCTCGACGGAACTTCTGGTTAAAAATCGCGCCGCGGGCTCTGCCGGCAGGTCAGGGCGCACGCGGTTCGCACCGATTCCCGAGCGCGAATTCGCGGGGACACCACGTCTTTGGGTGGGACAGCGATTCCCGGCGCTTTTCCAGGCTCGGACGGTAGACTCTCGGCCCTCGGAGGCTGCGGGCGGGCGGAAGCGCGGGGAGCTGCGCGATCCTGGATGGCAAGGAAGTCCCACAGGGCGGTGCGCGCGCTTTTCCTTGGGGGAAGCGGAGCGGCAGCGCCCGGAGACAGCCCGGCGAGGCCTCCCTTGCGCGCTCGCTCCCGTAGGGGCTCAGCCAGGAGAAGGCGGCTTGGGACTGGTGTTTCGCGGGTGCCCGGGCGGCCTTCCGGAACTAGGCGAATCGTCGGGATCTGCGGCTTGTCAGGACTGGATATCGCTGAAGAGACCGGAACTTCGTGCGGACGGAGGAGGAGGACTGAAAAGGAACCGTCTGAACGACAAACGGCGCAGCACTTTTCGCCAGGAGGAGGAGAGTTTCTCCATCTCTCTTTTTCCTCCCTTCCTTCTCAACATGCCTCCCTTCCTGTGGTTCGCTCTAAATGTCTACACCTATGCAAGAGTTTGAAATCCAGTGGAACACTCGGCTTCTTCTGAAAGTTGCAGTTTATCCGGAAGGCTGCAATTAAAATGTTTTAATAGCAAAGCATTTTGCAGAGTTCCACTGAAACGGAAAGGGAAAAAATCGTTCTTATCGGATTTTGGTTTTCTTAGCGCCAGACAAAATTTAACACGAGCTGGTCTCATTGGTTTACCTGGATTTATTCCGGCGGAATTGCTGCCTCCGAAGAGACTGCGGGTGCGGCTACCCTGACCCTAAAGTATATTTACTTGACCGGCCCTATCGATTTCAAGCACGTCTAATTAATGGCTTTCAGATCGGGGTGTTGGAGATACAGGCAGACTCTGAAGGTACCATCTTCAACGAAGAGATGAACAGAGAGGAGATCCTGCCCACTTCCTCACGCTCATCACGCGCTGACTCCCACAGCTCCATATAATTCAAGATCACAATCCTTATGTACAGTATAAATGCGGAGTTTAGTGAAGTTCACCCGAAAATGCAGCTAGGATTGCAGTGTCCCAGCCCACTTGTCTGCAGAATGGTTCAAGCGAAAGGCCCATTATATTCAGAAGATTTACCCCCTCCCCCAGTAAACGTGGAGAAGGCCCCAGCATCAGGCCTGAGGATTTTATTGAACAAGGTGGGACAGGAAACATATAACGGACGGGACTGCCGCTTTCCTGGAGTGGAAATAAAGTTTAGGGAACATTCAGAGAGGGGTTGTTTGGGAGTCAAAAGGCGAAGGATCTGTCCCGTAACATTTCCTGGTTCCTCCAGATTGCTTTCCTGGGTGGGGGAGACCTTTATAAAACTGGTTGGCTGCGTTCTCGAAATCTCCGCCTGTTCCACCCTCTCTTAAGGCGGAAGACGTTCCCCGGGGGCTTACAGGGATCGGCGGGAAGGGGACGAAACTACCACATGGAAGTAGCTTTTGAATACTTTGGTGGGAGTAAGTCCCATTGGACCCTACGAAATTCACTTCTCGTTAGAGAGGCATACAAAGAAGCGTGCCGTGTAGCTCATCGAAGGCAACAACGGCGTGTGTTTATTTATTAAAGCGTCTATGCGCTGTCCGAACCAAAAACCCTGACTAAGGCGGATTACAAAACAAAAACAACAATCCACACCCACATTTAACAGCTAAAATAAGGTTTGTTGGGGTTTTTAAAAATCCACATAAGCCCAAGCCAAGAAGCCAAGTTTCCCCCTGAGTACAGTTTACTCTGAATGAATTTGCACAGCATCCGGGCTACGGGCCCTCCCGAGCCAAAAATGCAGGATCGGTGCTGTGTTTTCTTCTCAGCAGTTGTATGGGCGCCTGCATACATAGCGAGTCTCGGGGAGTTCAGTAAAACTCCCTCCCAGGTAAGTGTTACCGGAGGGTCTCGGAAGCACCCTTCCTCATCTAACTTCTGCGATGCGTCTCTTAGGCCGCTAGGTCCCTTTGAGTTTCAGCCTTCCGTCTGCAAATGTGGGGCGAATAATCGTCTTCGCACCGGGCTGGCGAAAAGGGTCCCAAAAGGCTGCGTGGAAATGCAGTGCCCCAACACATGAGCGCACGATGAAACGCCTGTTCTGCTTGCGCCTCCATCATCGTCGCAGTTGCACTGAAGACAAGCGACTGCGATTCCGCTCGCACCAGAGCCTGCCCTCGGGGAGAAGGACGTGTCCGTCAGGGCTTGTTGTGGTCAGAGGTTGGGGAAGGTCCTTCTTTTCCTTTCCACCCCCTTCTCTTCCTCTGGATTTCTTAGACGCGACCTGACTTCGCACCAATCCAAGAACCGCAGCAGCTGGAAAACTTGAACAGGATTTGGGGGCGCTCGCTGGGAGGGGAATCAGAGAAGAGTTCATCCCGTGGGGAAAGAGCTCGTCATTATGAGCCCGGTAATCTCAGAATTTGTCTCCTCCTGGAAACAGGCGAAACTGCCCCCCCCCTCAAATTCGGGTGTTTCGGAGGATAGCTCTTTTGACGCAGATTCGTTGGGACCTTGATCAAGTCGCGCTTGTTTTGCGTGTGCTTGGAAGGGGAGCTGTTGCGTAGTCAAGTCTTCGAGTAGGTCCGCTGGTGGCAGAAGCGAACTGGTAACACGTGCTCTCGAAATGCACCTCCAGTAGGGGGGTTTTTTGGGTGTGGGGAGTGGAGCAGAAAACGTCCCGATGGGCAGAGATGTCCCACTAAAGCCAGAACACTGAAAGATCCACGACTTTGGACCTTTCCGTTGGAAGGGGTGCAACTCTGAAGCCACTCAAGCGAAGGTAGACTGGTGGTTCGAGTCCAGAGTTGATTCCGACCAGATCTCGTCAAAAGCAGGAAAACCTATGATGTATATCAGACTATTTTGGGCTGCAATCCTAAACAGGCTTACATGGGGTGGGGTGGCCCTGCCCATCTGGATCTGACCCCTGAGTCAACATGCACGGGACTTCTGTTGCCCCAAGCATCCCACTGAAAAGGCGTAGTCCAGTCGTGTAGTGGAGCCATTCTGGCCTCCTGGCTTAATGGCCTTTTCCTGTGTGCACACACACCCTTCTTTGGGTGTTCTTGTGTACTATTGAACTTCACAATGTGGCAAGCCGGCCCTGCTATGCTCAAAGTCCCCCGCTGGTTCTGCTGCAGGGGGACCCACATATCAGCCTGAAAATTCAGCCAGGGCAGCACTGCTAGTTGGGATTTATCTCAGGTACCAGGCTGAAAGGTACAATCCTGCTCAGTTGCCCCATGGACAGCAGAAGGCCTTGGGGGGCAATAATCTGCAGCGGGGTGCTTTGGGGTTTGTAGAGACATTTTGGATTCTGGCCAATATTAGTCCCCTTTGGAAAGACCTAGGGAAAGGAAGGGGACGCGGGCTAACATTTGAGGCAGCCCACTGGCCAGAACCCTTACTTCTGAGTACCCCACGGAAGAGCAGCCATATATACTGGGGATCACCTGGCAGTCCCACCACCTTACTCCTTAGTACCGTTAAACTTTGCTATCTCAGCCCGATTTTGTTTGGGGGAAAGCAGGTTTTCCCCTTCTGTCAGCACACTGCATTTGAAGGATGGATTGGGGACTGTGTTATTTGTTACCCCATGACAGAGACGCAGAATTTCAAGCCCTGTGGCCACATTTGGCGGGGGGGGGGGTCAAAAGCAGCCCTCTGGGGCACCTTAGATGGTTATGCCTGGACTGCAAGTGGTGGTTTCTGGCTTTTGGGCCCCCCCTGCTACCACCTTCTAAAGGTTGAAATCCTTCTCCTAAGAACTTTAAGAGAAAACGTACTAGTATGCTTGGTCTCCAAAAAGGAATTTGTCCCTCTGGTTGAAGGCGGTTCTGCCCTACCAACATAGGGAATATGCTTGGAAGTTTTCCTCACATTGCTTGGAATATTGAAAAAAGTATTGTCTTTTGTGTGACACACACACTTGTCCCAGCGCTGCTTTGGTGTGAGAATTTCATGGGATGCAACCAACAGTTGCAATTTAGGAAGAGGAAAAAAAAGAAGCGTGCCTTAAAACTGTATGGAAGCCAGAGGGGTTTTAACCAGTTCCAACCCTAAAGACCTTTTGATTTCAGTGGGAGGAAGGTCCACCGCTTTCTCTGTGTCTTTCAAAGAGTCTGCTTGTTTATATTGTACCTCTCCCCCACGGAGCTCAAGGTGGCTTACCTAGAGTACCCAGACTCAGGCTGTGCTCCTCATCTAGGCACTGACCAGATGTTAGACTTCCTTGGCTGCAGTCTAGTTGCTGCATCACACGCCTTCAGACCATAACTCAGCAGTTCTCCCTTCCAGGCACCCTTACTTCGGAGTAAACCCTGTAGAAATCCGTCCGCTGAGCACAGAGAGGTAGGGTCACGTATGCACCTGACTCTCTAGTGGCCGCTAGATTGATGTCGAACAATGGAATTGGCAGTAGGATTCCAATAAGTCAAAAGCTTGGTTGCGGCTGCTGTGCTTTTCTGGCGGTGTTCTGGAAAAAATAAAATTGAGAATTTGCCCCCAAATTAAAAACAAACACCCAGTAGCTGCAGCCATCAAATCTCTTCCCCACAGTCTTTCTCCAACCTCCTTTAGAAAGAATATTAAGGGCAAATTTAAAACGCGCCACAAGGTTCTGTGTGACTTGGAATTCTGCAATGGTGTTATTGTCTGTCTTAGTCATTGCCTTCTACATTTTCTTTTGATTGACTAAAAGCCAGTGCGGGATACTGGATACAGAAAGTCGGGCTAGGATCTGGATTCTAATCCCTGCTCATTATGCGGATCACTGGCGGATTGCCGCAATTCCTGTCTCTGAGCCTAACAAATGTTTCAGCCGTATATTTCCAATCAGCTGTAACTGGCAGCTCATAATTAGTGAGCAAAGTGGAACAGGACAAAAAGTTACGTGCGTCCAACCAGAAAAGACAGCGCCTAAGCTACCTCACAAGGCTGGTGTGAGGACAAGACAGGAGGGGCATATTGGGGAAGGATGGAAATTAATCAGAGCAAAAATAGCGCCACAACTTTTTAAACAGGTCAGAAGAAAACCACTGTTACCTAGAACAGTTCACCAGAAACCTAGAATCCTTGCCTTTGGTGGAGCAAAGGGGTAAATAATTTTCTCCCGATCCTACTTCCCATCAGCGTAAAAATGACTGAACACAAAGACCCAGAACCAGTGTGAACCTAGCAGTGCTCCTTCTGCAACTTTACTAGCCAAGACTAGGAGTAGCATTGCTGTTGTTCATTATAACGCAACCACCCCGCAGCTTCATACCGTTGCACGCCGTAGTAAAATAATTTTTGCTATCGTCTTTCGACCACCGCTATGCGACTTAGAGCAAAAGCAGGGCAGTTCGGGGCGGGACGTGCGTTTTCCCGCAGATTCGCCTCGCTGGCGCGCTGCTCGATCCCGGGCCGTTTTCGTTTCTGGTCGGGCTCGCATCGCACTGAGTTCCAAGGGGCTTTTGAATGCCAGTCTCTGCGATTTTAAGCACAGTCGGGGCTTATTTCTAAGAACATAAATGAACTTGCGAGCGCAGGGGTTCACGCAAGAATTCCCCCACCCCGGGGAAGTGGGGCGGGGGGTGCGTGCAGGGGGTAAAAATGATCGAGGAGGGAACGGTTTGAAAGCTGTTTTTCCTAAAAGGTCTCTCTCTCTCTCTCCCACACACACACCCTCCCACCCACCCACCCACAACCATGGAGCTGATCCTACCCACGGAGCGGTCCCGATTAGGCCAGAAAATTACTCGGGTTGGTCGTAGGGGACAGGAAGAGAGAGTGGGGAGGGGGGAGGCTCCGGAGGGCTGCTCGGAGGAGCTGCGACCAGCGCCCGGCCTGCCCGGCTCGATCCCGCAACGTGCCGCTCCTCTCCGCGGGGAGCCGCGGCCCACGCACTCGCCCCGCGCGGCTCCCGGGTCGGTGCGCGGCGAACCGGGCGCGAGGCTTGGGCAGGAGCGGCCGCAGCGCCGCCTCTCGCGGGCCCTTGCTCTGGCGGGGCGGGCGAGAGCGAAGGGGGAGGCCGTCCTTCCAAAGCTCTCCTGCCTCGCGGTGGGGCCCGTTTTTCCAGGGAGGGTTCGAGCGAGAGCGCGTGGGGCGGGAGGGGGAGAGATCGCAGATAATGTAGCGGCTAACTCGATTATGCTAACAAACTTGGCTTGAAAGCGAATGCAGCGCAAGGCAGCGGTGTGGGGCGGGCGAGGGGGGGAGAGAAAATGTAATCAGAGTCTTGAGGCAGGGAGCCTTCCAATCTGCGGCAGGATGAGACGAGTTTTCCTAGTCTTCTGAGTGCATTTATTCAGATTTTTCTTTTTTTTAATGAAGAGTTTGCCTTGCTCTTTCTGCCTCTTTCCTCCTCATGGAATCCTTTAAGCGACCAAACGTAACTGATGGGTTTAGGGATCTGGGATACCTTAGGCAAATTTAGGTCCTGATCCGAAACACACTTACCTAGGAGTAAGCCTCATTCAAGTCAGATGGGTCGACTTCCAGGAAGACGACCATGAAAAAACAAAAAGAACAAGAACCAATGTAAAACTAGTTGCATCCCTACTCTTACTTTACTAGGCAGATTATTAGCAGGACGGCTGTTGTTGATTATAGCACGGTACCGCACAGAATCGTTCCTTAGCTGTCCTCCTAAGTACTTTTACAATAGAATAGCAATATAATCCTGCCTTTGGAAGTAAACTCCATTCAGTGCAACGGAATTTGTGTCCTAGTCAGCGCTTCCAGATGACCTCAGGAGCCCTCACCTCTGAGTAAACAAGCCTATGGCGTGTATTTCATAACTTCCAGCTATTCAATGGATCTGGCCCAGGTCTGCATTTTCTACATCCTTCTGTTGAGCATCATGCAAGGTATTCTGACTGCAGTCCAGAGCTTGCTTCCTTGCGAGTAAGCCTGAAGTGCTTAGTGGGGTTCAGTTCCGAGTAAGCACAGATTAGAGGGACACACTTTAATGGGGACTAAGGCGGCATCCTGGGCGGCATCTTTATATTCCAAGAAGCTGCATGGCACTCAAGGAGACTGACTCTGGAGTGGAAATAACCCAGAGCGCAGTCTCAGGCCGAGACCACGGCTTGCTGGGGATGCCTGGAGTTGCCAGACTTTTCTTTCTCTCTGTCAAAACATGCTAGGATGGAGGCCTTTGCGGTTAGGCTGAAAAGGTTCCTTCACTTCGGCCAGGAGGTTAATCTGCTTCTACTGCCCACCTGTCCCTCAAGGCCTGGGCCCACCTACCAGGGAGCCCTTTCTGTAGGGTCTGTGTGCGGAATCTGATGCAGGAGTCGGGGAGCTATGAGCCATTCCAGGGGCACAAGGACATCTAAACAGATTTTTAAAGGATGCTTTTATGTAAGGCCCTTTTCATTTCTGCTAAGAGACTTTGCTCAACACTGTAGCACGTCTGATTTGATCTCCTCTGTAAAGGCTCCGAGGTTGTGCGCACTCCCCTGGGAGCAAACACGCAGGAACACAGCGCGGTTGCACGTCTGAGTAAAGCTGCAGAGGCCCGGATTGTCACGCCCCTCCCCTGCCGTTAAAATCAGTGGGGCATAAGCATGATTTTCATTTTAGCCATATCATGTCCCGAACTAGTGAAGATGTACACTTTAGCCCTCTTTACTCAGAAGTGGGTCCCATCGCTACAAAAGCTGGCAATCCCTATCCCCACTTGCCCACGAGGGAGTAAACCCATTGAATTCAATGGCACTTACTTCTGAGTGGGTATGAAGGTTTTGCTGTCACAGCTTGTTTAGGACTGCATTTTGCTTTCCTAACCCCTCAGCCAGTACCTGCCAAAATATTAAACCAGATTGAAACAGGCGTCCGAGAGGGATGGTTTAATTTGGAGTCCTGAACAAGGAGCTGGCCCTGATTGCCCTCTGGCTCCCTCCAGCTCTGTTCTTCTGTGATTCTGTGAAAGCATCAGGGCACTTGGATGCTCTTCTGGGTGGAGACGGCGGGGGGGGCGGGTGCAGGCCTCCAGGACAGACGGGGGGGGGAGCACATATTTGCATATGATTATTTACATAAGCTCTTAAGTCTCTCTGTGTATGTTTAAAGAAACTTGCCTGCTGAAGACACTCCTATTTGTAAAATAAGGGTGTATAGAGAAGGAGGAGGTGGTCAATTGATTTCAGAAAAAATCCTCAGGGAAAATGATTTAAAGCTGTGGGGAGGGTGTCAGCAGGAGAGGAAGGCCATGTGGGCAAGCAGCCAGCTAATCCAAGGGGATCCGAAATAATAGATCATCAGGAGCCCCGGGCAGCCAGGAGGCGGGGCACATGGCTTCCCCGAGATTCGGGCAGCTCTGGGGTGGGGTTCTAAGAGCGCTCCCTTGGAAGGACGCTTCCCGGAATCCGTCCGACTAAATCTGTCCACGCCTCGGGTGTCATCAAGTGTCTCAGACCGACGCGCTCCCTCGGGGTCCTGGAGGGGTACCCCTGCTCTGGCTCAGGTGGTTGGTGGATCGCGATATACCCAGGAGAGCGGGTGAAAGAGATCTCGTCGGGCCCCGACCCGCAGAGGCAGGGCGCGCGGCTTCCCACGGGGGGACGTGGACCGCGAGGCGCGGCCTTCCCTCCCTCCCTCCCTCCGCGGGCGACCCGATCGCCTCCAGGTTGATGGAGGCGCCCTTGATTGCCCTGTCGCGTCCCCTGGAAAACCTAGATGGAAACTTGGGAGCACCGGGAAGGCGGAGAGGGGAGGTCCTGCTTAGATGAGCTGATCTGGGGCGGGGGGGGG
>NW_025335568.1:56387305-56433988 GCF_004798865.1 Varanus komodoensis
TCCTGGAATGGCTGCCCCCTGTTTTCACAGCCTTCCACCACCACCCCAGAGCCCGTTTCCTCGACCTCGGCTAATGCCGCTGATTATTCCAAGATGACGAGGGAGCGGGAGGCGCGCTGGTGGCCGGGAGGGCCTCCGTGCCGCGCGGTCGCCACGTCCCCCCGCCTCGGCGAGCGGGGAGGGGAGGAGATCAGCTTACAGCGGGGCCGGGCGGCGGCGGCCGGGGGCCGGGGGCGCGCCTGGGCGGGTGCGCGGGCGGGCGCGATCCGGCCCGGCCCCTTCCGGGCTGCCTGCGCTGCCCGCGCTCGCGAGGACGGATCCGCCGGGCAGCTCTGCGACGGCCGTCGGGCCGGGAGAGGGAGGGCCTGGCTGCCCGGGGAAGGGAGCGCAGGCCGCGCGGGTGGCGCCGGGGCTGCTGCCCCGCTGGCTCTTCGTGCCGGTGTCTCTCTCCCTCTCTCTCTCTCACACACTTTTCTCCGTACGAATCTGACGACGGATTGAGCTGCAGCTAATTCAATATGTGTGTATAAACCTGTGTGTGGGTGCAATTATATGTAGGGCTAAAAAAGTGTATGACATTATATGTGGAACATTCAAATTAGCATGTAAACCGTCCGGAGATGTCAATAGAAGGACAGTCTATAAAAGCTTTACATAAATAAATAATATGGGTATGAGATTATATGAGTATGCAATTATATGTGAGCATAATTATACACACATGTGTATGAAAGTGTACACAGGAAACATATATATCTATACATCCATTATGGACTGAACCGTAGATAAGTTTTGCATGTTTAAGTGCAGTATTAGTAGATAACTTGCTGACGTACTTAATTCATACGTTTAAATACATGTTTCTATATTTCCTGTATATAAATTCATACATGCATGCACGCACACCACACTTCTGATTTGGGTGAGAAAGCAGGATATAAATCTAAAATAGGATGAAAGGGGGACAACTGACATATCAGATGGAGGGGATCCAAGGGACTGGCCCAGGGTCAGCGCTGTCCAGAAGCGATGCCGGGTCCCTGCCAGGAACAGGCTCACCCCTTTTCCGTAGGCCAGTCGTGTGCCTCTCATTTCATAGCACCGCTCCCTCGCTCCCTGCCCGTGTCTCTCTCCCCATCGCTATTCCCCAGGGCGGCTTCCATCAGGAAGGAGGAGGACTGCGGGCTCCTTTCAAAAGGGATGTAAGTATGACAGCACACAGCAGTAGCAGAAAAAGATATATAAAGAGAGTAGAGTTGTTTGAAAGGACATTTCACATAGCATTTTATGTGTCCTTTATGCACCCTCTTCATCGCGATTGAACCTGAGCACTGTATGTTGGCGAAATACAGGTATGTGAGGGGGTGTCACACAGAGGTGGGTAGAGACCTGTTCTCCCCTGCAGAGGAAGGCAGGACGCGCTCCAATGGAGCAAAGCTCAGGGAGCCAAGGTTCCATTTGGATGCCAGGAAGCATTTCCTGCCGGTCAGGACCCCGAGGGTGTGGAATGGGCTTAGGGTGTGGAATGGGTTTCCACGAGAGGTCGTTGAGGCCCCATCGGTGCGGGTGTTCAAGAATAGGCTGGACGTCCACATGTTGGGCATGTCGTGGCTGGAGCCGGGGGTCAGACTAGATGGCCCAGGAGGCCCCTTCTAACTCGCTCTGTTTCTATGTTTTCCACCTTCTCTTCCCAGGAAGAGAAGGTAATGTTCCAGGTAACATTCCTCTGCCTGGGACCACTTGTCAGCTGGCCCTAGACCCCTGTCTTGGAACTATTCCCATGGCTTTGTATCCCCTCTGGCTGCTTGGCTCTTGGGAACTGGTGGTCTCTTGCCATGATTTCCTTTTCCCTGAGAGGGCAGGGAGGGAAAAGCAAGGTGCTCCCTCGCCTGCCTTTGTGTTCCTCCTTACCCGTTTCAGAACTGTTTATTCAGGGAATCAGATTAGTGAGAGATTTATTTATTACAGTTTTATCCCACCCAACAGCTGAAGCTCTCAGACAGTTCACAACCCTTTAACATGATCTAAAGCATAAAATGCAGTGTAAAATTTTAATCGTTAAAACTATAGTATAAAATAAAGAAGGAGAGTAAGACAGCAGCAGTACAAAGACTTATACAACAGAAGTTAAAGCAAACTGAAACTAAAATTTCTAGGAGAACTCCTGGGAAAATAAGGTTTTCACATGGTGCTGGGAAGAGTGCAGTGTTGGTGCCAGGCGAGTCTCTCCACAAAGTCCCTTCATAGCCGAGGTGCCACAGCAGAAAAGGCCCTCCTCTTAGTAGACACCCACCTGTCTTCCCTTGGCAGGGGCTCCATCAAAAGGACTTTTGAGGATGATCTTGGGGTCCAAGCAGATATATATGGGAAGAGGTGATCCTTCAGGTAACGATTCAAAGCCACACAGGACATTGAAGGTTAATATCAGCACTTTTAATCAGACCCAAACATTGCCTGGCTAATAAGATCACCGTAGCCAGCCTCCACTGACATCTTTCTGTCCTGTTTTGGACCATCTGGAGTTTCTTGACCCACATGTAATGCATTGCAGTTAACTCAACTGAAAGGTTATCAGGGCATGGATAACTGCAGCTAGGCTATCTCTGCTCAGGTGGGGATGTAGTTGATATATCAGTCTAAGCTGATAAGAGGTGCTTTATGTCCCTGAGTCCACCTGTACCTCTAATGGCAGTGCTGGATCCAATATCATCCCCAACCATTAACCTGATCTTTTGGCACGGGACCAAGAGTTAATATCTCTCATCTGGGTAGGGATATTGCTACCACTGCTATGCTCTTCAGGTGATCAAAATACTTCCCATATATGGGGTTGGATTCAATTTACATCTGTTTAGAGTAGACCCACTGAAATCAACCAGGCTTAAGTTAGTCAAGACTGAATTGTCTCATAATTTGAATGGGTCTACTCTTAAGTTTAAATCTTCAAATTCTACTGAATTCACTGGGACTTACTCCCAGATAAATGCACATAGGATTGCAATCTAAGGCTTAATCAACTCATTATGTAAGTAATCCTCAGAACAGCCTTGAAGATAGGCCAGTACTGTAACTCCCATACTCCAGATCATGCTGCTGCAGCTAAGTCAGTTTAAGGCTGCCTAATGAACTCGTGGGAAGGTGAGATTTGAACCTCAGATCTTGCAGGGCGCTGCTGGTATGCTTAGATCCTACAGCAGGGGTGCACCTTCTGTGGTCCTTCAGATGTGGGAATTTGCCTCTTGCTCCCAGCTGGCATGGCCAAAGATCTGGACTCAAACAACAGGTGGAGCATCCTCCATTTTATGGTCTCTCCCTTCTTGACAGGAGAAAGACATGGTGTAAATCATGGGTCCTCAAAGTAAGGCCCACCGGCTGAATCCGGCCTGCCCCGCCCCACAGGTTTTGCACTCGCTGGGTGCATGTGCGGCTTGCTCACGAGGAGGTTGTTTTGGAAACACTTGGAGAAAATGATCTCCTCTTGAGCAAGTCAGCACCTCACCCGGCAGCAGCTTGCTCACGGGGAGATCGTTTTGGACTCATTCGGAGAGAATGATCTACTCGCAAGCAAGTTGGCGCCTCGCCCCCCCCCCCAAGTCTCTGCCTTGCCTTGCACATGTATGTGTGCACCCATGCCCCACACCAGCCCCAGCCCCTCCACCGGCACCACCTCCGCGGCCACCGCTGGCACCTGTTAACTGGCCCCCTGTTCAAAAAGGTTGAGGATCCCTGGTGTACATGGTAAGAAAGGAGCACAAGGCATTTTGAGTGCCTTGCATGAACTTTGGTTGTTGCTGTTGCTACAGTGCAGGTGTTGGATGCCATCAAGCATGCAGGAGAACTGACAGGCCCCATGGTGTGGGTCTGTTCCACAAATTCTTGGAGTAATGTGGCCCTGGATGCAGCACAGTGTCCCATATGGAGATCATTATGCTATGAGAAGATTTCATTGTTGAGGGACTGATGTTTGGCATCTCCTGCAACTCAGGAGTAAAGCACTGTAATATGACAGGGACAGGGAAAATAGAAACATCATGTTGTACTAAAAGAAAGTCTGGATGACAGAAAAGCCTCTGCATCAAGATAAATGTGTGGCATCTGAAACTAAAGTAGATTTCACAGTCTTTTATCTTCAAACATTATTTTATAGTGCCATCAAATTGGAACAACAAGCATTTCTTACTAGTTTGCTGTTCCTATTATTAGTTCCCACATTTTAAAACATTCTAGTAGGGTTAACTTTCTAATTCAAGAGAAGCGGTTGCAAACACACAAAATATGAACGGGAAGAATGTGATTTGTTAATTAGGGGAAGAAAATTGTGTATAGAGCTTTTCTTGCATTCTGTGCAGTTGTTGATGTCGCATGCCATCAACTCATCGCTGACTTATGGTGACCCTATGAATGGAAGTCCTCCAAAATGTCTTGTCCTTGACAGCTCAGCTCAGGTAAACGCAGGGCTGTGGCTTCCTTTATGGAGTCACTCCATCTCATATCTGGTCGTCTTCTTCCTCCTCTGCCTTGCATTACTCTTTTGCCAGTTTCAGAGGATGAAGATTAAATAGAAATGTTGGGCACAGTCCTGCGGAAGTGGATCCTTTGAAGTCCCATTGCTTTCAGTGGCAAAACATTAAACATGTGCTAGCGGGTGACATCCAATGGGACTTCTCAGAACCCTCCAACCTCTGCATTTCCCATTTCAGTCATCAAAGTGCTTTATCCCAGCTTGCAAGGAGGAGAGTCTGAGGTGCCTCCTAGCATCCCAGCAGAACCTCAATCCTCCTCGCCCCCCCCCTCAAAATATGCCCGCAGCCCCAAAGTTCCACTTACAAATTTGGAAATACAGCTGGCAGGGAAAGAGGTGTACTGTCTACAAGGGCGGCATTGAGGAGTATTCCACCTTTGAAATCTGAGCTCTGCCCTTGGAGTACTTTTTGAGGCTGGGGGTCCGAATTTTCCCATGGCTGTTTAGACAGAATCTAGTGGCCCTAGAATGTGCCCAAAGGGCCCCATTCAACACACTGGAGCTTGAAACACTCATACTTTGGGCTGTTCATGCCCACTGTTGACAAAAATTAACAGTGGGCATTTTTCAAGTGTAATTGTCATGATTTGTGAACTGTGCTGGATGGTATTTCCCTCCCTGCTTTTTGAACTGACATGTTTTTCTTCAATGGGGCTTTTAAAAAAGTTTGACCCTTGCTTCACTCTTCCATGCTCTCTGTTAATCTCCACACTTTCTCCGGGTAACTGATATTCCTGGGTTGCAGTGAATTGCCTTGGAAAAATATCAAATTTTCAAACTGTGGATAAATAGTACTACACACATGCTATGCAACTTTTGAGGTATTTGAGGTGGGGCTGCAGGAAAGGAGGTCATACTTGTAAAACTCAGTATAAATAGTGCATTTATGCCACATTCAATTCAGAATAGTCTTAAGAAAGTAGGGTGAGATGCCAGTGGATGCAGATCCTGCCAGACATCTGCTGTATATGGATTGGAACTGTAAGAAAGGTGCACATTTGAATACTGAGACGAAAAAGACACATCACTGGAAATTGGTTAAGAACATCTCTGGGAATCACTTACAGGAACGATCTAAGGGTTGTATCCAGGATTAGTCCAATGTAAGTCTCATTCATTTTAAAAGGTCTACTCTGAGTAGAACTAACACTGAATACGATCCTGGACTAGTGCAATTTCCTGTGTTACAGTCCAGGTAGGGGTATTCATTAATCAAAATAATGTTCATTCGTTCATTTGTTTGTTCATTAATTCTTGTTAAGATGCTTGCAAAGAGAAATAGATTCTCTCCCCCTCCCCCTTATTTCTGTGCATAGGGATGGGTGAAATTCTTGTCTGGCTCTCTTTTTTTATACATAGGAAGTTAATGTGCACATTTTTTTAACAATGGAGTGGAACAAACTGTCCATCCAGGCAGAGGCCTTTGAGGGAATCCCTGTATATCTCTCAACAATTTTGTTGGTGCTGAATCAAATTTCCACTCTCACCCCTCAACAAGCTCCTCATTTTAAGATCTACATGGCAGGAAGGTAGAACATGGCCCATTGCAAATTTCAATACACTTTAATCCCATGAAGCATGAAAATTTGCAAATTTCCTCTTAAACTGGGTTGAAATAACTTGATATTTTAAAAAAAATCAGATGTGGGAAAAAGCAAATCTAACAGAGTTATCCCTCCCTAATGAGGAGAGCTTGACTAATTCATTGATTTTAAATGGGTTGGATCCAAATTTAATCACAGTAAACCCACTGACATTAGTGAGACTCTTAAGTCAGCCATCATGATTTAAATTGTTGGCTTCCATGGGTCTAATCCAAAGTATGACTAAGGATTTCCCTAAATGAGGGGTTTGAGCTGCTGCTTTACTGGGGGTTATCTTCCATTTTTATTGCAGAAGGAAAAATGTATCTTTTATACTGTTTTCCTGCCCAGAGGGTTCTATTTCTCCGCCTTTCTAGAGATTCTATTAATCAACCCCAAGGTGGCACTCTGGTGTAGACACACTACAGTGGATTTGTCACTTCTCATGAGGCTTTTCTTCACATACGTTGCAGTTTGAAATTTAATACCAGACTTTCCAACAGAAGCAAAACAAAACATGAAAATGGAAATGGAAACAATAACAAGACTGGGAAACACTGAAGAGGCTCTAGACTAGAGGATGAAAAGGCCCCCCAGACTTCCATGAATGAGGGATCATGGGAAGAGAAGAAGAGGCAGCTGTAGAGAAGCCCATGCCTTAATCTGCTGGAGTTTGGATGCCATTATCTCTCAGGGTAGCTAATGAGAATGATAGAACACAAGGAAAACAGTAACCTACAAAAAGGACAAAGAGTAATGGATAGTGATAAAACAATTTTTAAACATTGCTTTAAGAAACACAATAAAAGATGAGTTAAAACACAGAGATACATTGCATATCATAGTAGACTAGCAAGACATTCTTCTATAATGGTCATTCATTCAATATTTTCGTACATCTGAGTGAACCAAAGTGTTGTCTCTGACCTGTGCTACCGGCTTGCTTTTGGCTTACTTCCTGAACCCTGGTCCTTCATGGGGCACCTTTGAGGATGGTTCAGAAACTGCAGTTGAATTTTTCTCAAACTTATGCCCCCCAGTTGTTTTGGACTTCAATATCCATCAGCTCTTGCCAGCACGGTTAGGGATCCTTGGAGTTTTGGTAGGCACCAGGTTGGGTAGGGCAAGGTTTCTGTAGTTCAGCATATGGAAGTTAAATGAGTAACAGGCCTTTGTTTATGTCCTCTTTAGGTCAGAATGGTAGCTGTTAATCATAGCCTTTTCCTCCATGGATTTGTCCAGTCCACTCTTAAAGGCATCCAAATTGGTGGCCATCACTAGATCTTGTGGGAGTGAATTCCATATGTTACACACAGTGTGAAGATCCCCTTTTATTTATCCTAAATCTCCTATCAGTCAGCTTCATGGAATGAACTAGGAATTAGTAGTATGAGAGAGGGAGATATTCTATCCACTTTACCCACTTCAAGCATGATTTTGTAATATCCCCCTTATTCCTACCTTATAACTAATAAGATTTGCATCCCTTTCACTGGAGAAAAAGCTAACCAATTAACTTCTCATCCAATAAATCAATTTCTTCAATTAATGTGCGCCCTGACCCAGATCAGACCAAACCAATGAAAAAAAGTCTTGTTCTCTATTGCCATACAAGGAAAAGGGGGTTATGGGGTGGGTTACATGGGAAGACCTAATTCTTTCCCCTGCTGCAGTGCCCCTTGAAATCCGGTCTCCTGCACTCTAGTTCAGCTGAGCTGGGGGAATGCATTAGTACCAATGGATACAGGACTCTTTGAATAGATCCACGGCCCTGGGATATCGACTGGGAGCACAGGCCCCATAGATGCAGTCGTAACAATGACCCTGCTCTTAACTACGCTTGGCCCTGACTCAAAGACGCTGTTCAAAGGCTGCCCCGTGCAGAGCTCTGTGGAACACATGCACACTGGGCACAACTAGGGCGTGTGCATGTGCAGCTGCGGTTGCCTCCCGAGGAGATGGGGAGCAGCCACTCAACCAATTTAAGGCAGCGGCGGAGTTATGCCCAGTAATATTCTTTCGCGAGAGCTCGTAGTTTGGCTTGCATGCACACACTCGCTAATGAGATCAAGATGAATCCCAGTGGCTCCAGTGTGGTTGAGCTGGGAACCCACCCCAGCCCCCAGAGAAGCCCCACTTGGCCACGGATGCCAAGTTCTGAGATACCAAAGATGGAGAAGGGCAGAGGAGGAGGAGGTCGTCCATGAAAGGCTTGGCACAGAATTGGAAGAGGTGTGCGCGCGCCTGTGTCTGTTTCAGAGGGAGGAGGTGGGGGAAATGTATAAATCCAAAATCCAGAGCCCTTTTGAGAGTCCTGGAGTCAAACCCTCCCTGAAGGCATCTTTAAATTCAGCAGTTGGCACTTCACAAGGAATTTAATCCGCGTGGAGACACCCATCTTGGCAGAAGGACAGGGGTAATGTTTTCACAAGGCTGGATTGTTCTTGACCAGTTACACAGGCGGTCTTGCCCGTAGTTCCAGCCTGGTCACTTGCTGTGGGCTGGTTTGCATTCCACTTGTTGTTCTTAACTGCAGAAATCCACCTCCTCGGAGACAGCAAAATCATGAATCTCACTTCATATCTAATAAACCTCTCCTGAAAAACTGTGTGTTTCTCCTCTGCCATATGGAAGATAAACTGCAAAGATCTCGGTCAATACTTCCTTCCTTGTCTTTTTCTTAACAGCACTCTGAAGGAGAACGCACATTTCTAAATTAAAAGGAGCAAGGAAGGAGGGTCAAATGCCAACTCAGATTTCCGCCAGATCACTGCCATATGCAAATTAAAATGAGACAAGAGTAAATGCTTCCACTGGGCCTTCTGAGCCTGTCAATTCTTAAGCTAAAGGTTCTTAAGATTTACAAAGTCATAATCTGTAGCTTGCCTGCAAGGTTTTAGCCCAGGACTCAGCAGTCAGCTCACAAACAGGAAAGAATCTTGTGCTTAACCGTTTAAGCAGCATCCCCATGTTGGAATGTTGAGAAAAGTAGTGTGGACACTTGCACAAAATGGCTGCCATGTCCTGCATGGCCCACAACAGCATACTAGGATATTCCAGGTATAAAAGAGCAGAAAAGAGGTGGAATCTGAAAACAGAGCAAATAGATATGAAAAAATAATATATGCAATTATACTAACAATAATAGTACCCATAATAATGATGACCCAGCGATGAAATTTGGGAAGTGTAATCCAGTCAGAAAAAAACAGAAAACTTGTACAGATCTCTGGTGACAAGCCAGTTTCTACTTTAGGCTCGTTCCCTGCTTTTAGGATACTGCACTGTCACTTCTGGTGCAGTGAGCCTGCAGTAATTCTGCAGAGAGCAGTGTGATGTAGTGGTTAATGCATGGTGCTGGGACTCGGGCAATCTGGGTTCTAGTCCCTGCTCAGCCATGGAGCCAACTGGGTGACTTTGGGCCAGTCACTGACCCTCAGTCCAACCTACCTCACGGGGCTGTTGTTGTGGTGATAAGACTGAGAGCAGGAGGGCAAAGATTTGTAAGCAGCTTTGAGTTCTTTAAAAAAAAAAAGAAAAAAGCGGGATATAAATCTAGTAATAAGTAAATCTCATTCCTTTCCTCTGTGCATTTCCTTATGAGGCACTAGGGATGGCTGTGAAATTCATCCTGGCTGCATTTTAATGTCAACTTTCCCAATTTTGCACTTTAGAACCAAAAGGCATGCCTTTAAGACATAAGAATTATGTACCGAGGAGGAAGTTCTGAAACACTTCAGGAGCCCCTGCCCGGTCGCTCTACAGCAGCACCTGGTGCCGGGCTAGAAGACAGGTTTCTGCCTCACTGTTGCCTCCACACGCATCCCTTTCCTTTCCCTTCCCTTCCCTGCAGAATGAATGATAGCAATTCCCTCCAAAGGAGAATGTGAAAGACTGCACCCAGGATGTCACTGGGGTGGACAGTGGGGTGTCCACTGTCCTCCATGAACTGGGGGATCCCAGTCATTAAGGATCAAGGCTACCCTACGTTGCATAAGCTTGCCTCTTAATTTGCACAGCCCCTCTGATGCTGGTTCTTGGGAGTGTGGCAGAATATGGGGAACTGGTCTCTGCATGTGCACTGAGTCAGAGGATAGAAAGACAGGGTTGAAATCATTAAACCACCCAAAAAGCTTTGGCTGGGGGCAGTACAGAACTGGAAGGAAGGAAGGAAGGAATAAAAGTATTAGTATTCTGTTTAATAATCCTTTCCCACAATCACTATATTTTAATGATGGCTTAATGTATTATTTCAGTCAATTTTACTTCAAATTCTATCTTGAGTGCCGCTGTTTTGGTAGAAAGATGGAGTACAAATAAAATAAATAGAATATTAAATAAGAACAGAGAGAAAACGGACAAATTACTAACTAACTTCTCTGAAGTCTCAGACAGCTCAAATCAGTAAGCCACACTACGTGCTACAGGAGAAGGAAAAGAATGTGCCATAGGGACTCGTGCAGGCCGGTCATTCTTCTGTGCAGTTTCCTTATTTTGACATATGAAGATTAAGGACCTCTCCGTGCTCCAGCAGACAGGAAGCCTCTTCCAGAGCGCTGGGGAAGTGTCAGTAACAGGGGTGAGCATCTTGGCTCAGGTTTGCTGAGCAGGCATTTTCTTGCCCCAGGCTGTATAAATAACGGCTCCGGTGAAGCGATGCGGGAGGGAGGGATACTTGGTTGCTGAAAGCCATGAGCTAACAGAGTAGACCTGTTAGCCAGGCAGCGCATTGTGGCTTCTGTTCTTCCATCAAAGAGGATCAGGCATTATCAACATACGACGAAGCGTGATCGCCTGGCGGTGCATCACATGCTGACAGAAGGTACCTACTGGTAGACCTGCAGTTGATGTGCAGAAAGATCAGCCAAAGTTTCTGACTATCATTATTCTAACATTAGCAAGTGCAACTGAAAGGTAATGTTTAGAAATCTGCTATTGCTGATGTTGTGCTACCCATGTATTTCTTAGCTTCAGTGATCTCCCCTCCTGGAAAATGCTTTAAATGTTTGCATTTGACAGCATTTTATGTGTAAGAGTCCCGGATCTACAGCAGCTCAGGTGTCAGTTTGCATTTGTTGCCCTCTGCTTCCTGCCCTTCTTGCCCTTAGGCTCCAAAACACCAGACAGCCCCCTTGTAAAGCAGGTCTGCATCTGCTCAGCTCAGCTACAAGACCAAGCAACTCTAAAAGCCCTCTAGTGGATGTGGAAGCTCTGCCTCTGCTCATGCCAAGAAGGTTGAACCCAAATGGGGGTCTGCTCCCCCAAATCCTCCCCTTTCGGTGGCTCCACCTTCAGGGTGGCTCCTGCTGGTGAAGGCTGAGCCAGCGAGACCCACACAAGCCTTCTAACTGGGCAGCTCATCCCCCCTGGCATCTCACAATGGGGCAGGGACTGGGTAAGGCAACATATCTTCCTCTTCCGCATTTTCAACCCCTCCCACACCTTCCAAAACATCCTTGCTGTCCCGGTCAGCCTGTGGGCAGGGACCTTCCAGGCTCTTCAAAGGCTCGTGCTTCTCCCTGGTTCCCAGAACTCCCATCTCCACTTCTTCAAGGTTTCATCCTCCTCCTCCTCCTCCTCCAGGATCCCAGCCATGATGACCCTCAGATGTCCATCAAGAGTGGGGGTTGGCTTCTCTCTCTACAGTTGCATTACCATGTATGGCTCATACAGGGCATTTGGTAATCAGCCCCTCTGCATTTCCTCCATACACAGGGCAATGTTCATGTGGGCCTGAGGTCTGAGTGAAAAACAAAACATATTAGATGCCGCAGACCCTACCTAGTTGCCCCATATCTGCATGATGGCGTCAAGCACATCAGCATTTGTTTTGCCTGTATGTGCTTTGCTTAGGGCTGGCGTGAGGAGTAGGGCTGGCCGGGCACCTGCCAAGGGCCCACCCTCAAGCAGAGGTCACCTGACTCACCCCACCTGGAGGTGCTCCTGCTCCTCACTAGCACCACCTGCGTTTTCCCCTGCCTCTTGTTCCGGCCAAGACACTGGCGGCAGTGAGAGGGAGGAGACGTGGACGCCACTGCAGACCTGCTCCCTGGCTCTCTGTTTCTCCAGACAGCAAGGAAGAGGAAGGCATGAGGTGCAAGAGGAGGTGGTCCCATGGAGGGAGATGGCAGGAGAGGGTGTCTTGCCCAGGGACCCTCAAAAGCCTGGATCTGGTATTGGCTTTGCTCATCTTGTCATTAGTTCTTGCCAATATGACACAAGGCTGATAAAAGTTCAACAAAATTACTAGTTCATGATGTAATGTAAGGAAAAGAAAGACAAGTCACCCCCCACCTCCCACCGAGGATTTAGTGAACGTTGCAATCCAGCTGTCATTGGTTTGGAAGATACATATTTTATCCTAATGTCCTGCACTTAAAATAAAGCCCCCTAACATACAATTGTCTGAGCAGTACGATGGTTCCACATCAAGCTCAGCTTTTTAAGAAGACCTCCTCCTCCTTGGCAGTATCTCCACAATACAGGCATGCCGTCTGAGATTTGCCACGTGCAGAGTGCCAGCGCCAGGCTTATGTTCCACTTGAGTTCCACTTAAACTCTTAAAAGAAACGTATTAAAGGGATTTGAGTGCTGAATGAAATAAATCGCATCTGGACTCTTCTATATGGGAACAATTTACAAACCATCTGTAATGGGCTGGATCCAGATGTTGTCTTATGCAAAGTAGCAGACCTATGAAATCAAGGGGAAATATACATCACAACTAATTTATGTTCCACTCATTTCTGTGGGTCTACTCTAAACATATATATTGATTTGTTTTTTAAAACAATATACATACACAGATTTGTACAAATTCATAGCAATAAACACATATTGAAATGCATATAGTAGAAATACGACTTTCTAGTAATTATACATAAGCTTCAACAAAAGCAGACCAGATATCCAACTAAGTCACCATTTGAAGTGGTCTCCAAATGCCACCTATTCAAATACTGAAAGTGTTTTAAGATCTTCAATCCACTGCATAAGAGACTGTGTTTATCCTTCCTATGTCATAATATTGTTCTTTTAGCTGTCAAAAGGATGCAGAGAATCTATTGTACTGCCCATGTGCTAAGTGTGGAAGGAATCCATCTTATGCAGAAAATCCATAGGATTCACTGGTTTTCTGGTCCTCGTTGCAGCAGCCAGAGTTCCAAGTTCCTGCTGAGAGCTTGCAGGACACTCACCCAGAACTGAGCCCTGCCCTACGCAGTGTGCTCACTGTTGCCACGGGGAAGAAGGTTGGCCACAGAAATGGCAGCTGACGCGCCTGCTCACGGCTCCCCTTCCATATCCTGTAACTACTCCTGATGGAGAAGGTTGCCAATTCCACAGCCAGGGATCAGTGAACATCCTCCTGGCTCAGCTTGTTTTGTAGGACCAGACCAAGCACAGGAAGAAGTTTGCGGGTTCTGGAGGATGGATTCGGAAAGGTTTAATCCCAGTCCTAGTGTTAATTTCCAAAAAGATGGTAGATGGTTTGCTGATATAAATCAGCAGATCATAAGGCTGCTCCAGTACCAAATTTATCTGTGAAAAACCTTCTCCCACAAAGAAGAAACTGCAAGTGTTGCCAGAATGTATATTAGGAAAGCATGAGCTGCATTGCACTACCAGCAATTCACTACATTAGACAAATTGTTAGAAAAGAGACATTGCAGCATCCAATAGTCATGTGATTCATAGATGTGACTGGTAAATGCCAAATAAGTAAAGCAAATAGCCATTAAAGGCAGGACCTTTGGAGATACAACTTCACTCCTGATGATAGCTTTATGCTGTTTTTATAGTTTTATGGACTGCAGTTTTCAAGAATTTATATGTGTATAAGATTGCTGGGAGAAATATCAACAACCTCAGATACACAGATGATACCACTTTCATGGCAGAAAGTGAAGAGGAACTAAAGAGCCTCTTGATGCGGGTGAAGGAGAAGAGCGCAAAGTAGGCTTGAAATTCAACATTAAGAAAACTAAGATCATGGCATCCAGTCCTCTCACTTCCTGGCAAATAGACGGGGAAGAAACGGAGGTAGTGACCGATTTTATTTCCTGGGCTCCAAGATCACTGCAGACGGGGCTGCAGCCAAGAAATTAAAAGACGCTTGCTCCTGGGGAGGAAAGCTATGGCAAATCTAGACAGCATACTAAAAAGTGGAGACATCACCCTGCCAACAAAAGTGCGTATAGTCAAGGCTATGGTTTTCCCAGTTGCAATGCATGGCCGTGAAAGCTGGACAATAAGGAAGGCTGAGCGCCAAAGAATTTAATTGTGGTGCTGGAGGAGACTCCTGTGAGTCCTTGGACAGCAAGGCGATCAAACCGGTCAGTCCTAGAGGAGATCAACCCTGACTGCTCTTTAGAAGGCCAGATAGTGAAGATGAAACTCAAAAACTTTGGCCACCAAATGCGAAGGAAGGACTCCCTTGAGAAGAGCCTAATGCTGGGAACAATAGATGGCAAAAGAAGAAGGGGACAGCAAAGAATGAGGTGGCTAGATGGAGTCACTGAAGCAGTTGGTGTGAGCTTGGGTGGACTCCGGGAGATGGTGAAGGACAGGAAGGCCTGGAGGAATGTTGTCCATGGGGTCGCGATGGGTCGGACATGACTTCGCGACTAACAACAACAATAACATTTAATTTAAAAATTAAAATTAATCAATATAAATAAAATGTAAACTACCCTGGAAATATGATTGAAGGGTGGTATAAGAATAATAACAATGACAATCATCTCTGGAACTGAGCTGCAAGGAAACAAAAGGAGCATACCATGTGTTTAACATGTGCGGAAGGTGCTCAATTCAAAAGCAACTTTGGTGTATTAAAAGGCTACATTAAAAGAAAAACCTCACACAAAATAATGCAGCAGATAATGGAACCTGCTCATGATAAGTCCCAGTAATAGCATTTTACAGTCGCTACGTCTGCTACTTTTCTCAAGTAATACATTGTGATATAATTTTGCTAAAAGAATTCTGGAAAGAGTGTTTAATCAAGCACAGAGTGGCACACACAAAAGTGCACTTGAGTTGCTGCATCCGGAACTCATCCAGGAGAAACCAAGAACTTTGGAAACCATCACACAAGCAGATTTGCTGATAAAAGAACTCTCCAGTTTCTGTTGTTGTTGTGAAAATACAACTACAGGATCAGTGAAAGACCTACAGAAGAAGCATCTTCACACTGAGAATTTCCTGCTAAATATTATTCTGCTCCTGCCACAAATGAAGAAGATTGGGATGTCATGCACTCGCACTGCATTCCTTTCAAAGGGAAACAGATTACTCGTATTCTCCTCCTCATCATCCTCATTATCATTTCTCTACTCCCTGTAGCCAAAGCTCTCTAGGCAGTTCACTACTGGATATTAAAAATACAATACAGAAAGCAGCATTTAAAACATTTTAAAATGAATTAAACTAGCTTGAAGTGTACTCCAATTTGCATGGCCACCACCTGCATTTAGAGGTACCTCCAAATGCCTCTCTGCGTTCAGCTGCACCTTCAAATGTGAATCCAGGGGGCAAACCACACTAGGCCTCTCTATTGGCATTGCAATGCGTGATCTACTGGCCAAGCCGTGCCACAAGATGGTCACTCCAACCTGGCTTAATACATGGTTTTTGTCAATGCTCCCCAGATGTCTTCAGACCTGACACAGCAGGACTTTTTTACTCGTACATGCTGCAGTTTTCCCTTGGTTTCTATATCAGTGTGCGCTAAACATGTGCTACTGCTGTGGAGCTGGGTTTCAGTGGACTCTTGGGCTCAAGGAGGAGGGAGAGGAGGTTTGCTACTGGGGCTTCAGCAAAGCAGCAGCAATACCACTGCTTTCCTGCCTCCATGGCGCTACCAGAAATATGTGTCTACAGAACTCAATTAAATTATCTTCAGTGGCTTTACAGGTAAATCACATTGAATTCAATGCAGATGGAAGATAACTTAGCTTGAAAAGCAAAGCTTAGTTTGAAATCTGTATGGGATCTATGACATATGGATGAAAGGCAGCTTGTTCCTTTGCTCAGGCAATATGCCTAAAAATAGGTATTTGCAAGTGTGTTTGTGGGGTAATTTGGTACCACAAGATATTTTGAAATGTATCCTGGGGTAGGAAAATGCCCCACAATCTCCAATTTTCTTTTTCATGTGTACACAGGTGGGTAAAGCAGAGAGTGAATCTGGGTTCCAAGCTTTCCTTAGCACACCACTAGGCCAATTTTTAGAAAGTTTTTTTCTCAACACAAACTTAGTATTTGGAATTGGAGCATGAAATATTAAACTCAACATGGATTATACTCTCTTAATCTTTCACCATCAAAACAGGGAGGGGATTCAGTAAGTTTTTATTTCAGAGTGCTTGGCAAGCAACTGCAAGATGAATGAGGCCTGCTGATTTCATTTATACCTGTGCCAGATGTTCCTGTTAGATATGGCCGCTTTGTTTCATCAGTTAGACAGACTTACATGAGGATGTTGATTGGAGGAGAGCTGCTTCTGGAAACATAACATGATGTCAAATTAGCAGGCACAGAAGAGCCCATTATGAGAGAGAAATGATACTCTGAAAGAATAATCACTTCTCTTTTGTTTCATTAAACATTAGACTGTCTCATTTGTAATTTGCGATTTTGGCTGCACATTAATTGGGCCAAGTAACATAACAGGAGCAT
Organism: Varanus komodoensis; assembly: GCF_004798865.1. Classification (NCBI taxonomy): domain Eukaryota; kingdom Metazoa; phylum Chordata; class Lepidosauria; order Squamata; family Varanidae; genus Varanus; species Varanus komodoensis. The sequence goes on from NW_025335568.1 coordinate 56,404,091, forward strand.
TATAAAGCTAGTGGAAGCATCAATTGGCTTTTGAATAGGGTAACTATATTGCCAAGACTGATAAAACTGCTCTGTTGGAATTGCATCATGGAATACAGAATGACCTGGTTTGCTCAATGTGCTGTGTAGAGGGACTTGTGCTTGAAAATGCAACCTCCAATCAGGGCTTCTGCTGTGTCATGCAAACCCTGCCATCATGGATTATTTGAGGGTCAAATCATTCTCGCACAACCCTTGATTGGTGGTAAGGTTATGAAAGAGTTGTTTAATCCTTGAATAGCCCATGATAGCTGGGTTTACATGGCATGGCAAAGCCCCATATCTCAACTGGAGGCTGCATAGACCAACAGTGGCCTCACATGCCCAGGGCACACAAAACATCATCATCCGTGTCATGCAAACCAGTCCAATGGGAGCTTGCAATATGCATCATCTAGAAGCCTGATTTCTATTATTCTGGATTACTCAAATAAATATTGCAGGCATTCCAGTCAAGTGGAAGTTAGTTGGTTCCATTGACACCAATGACACAAGCTACTTGTGAGTAAATTAAGCTCCATATCACACAGTGGGCCTTAGGGCATAATCCTGTGCACGTTTAGGCAGAAAAGTGTCCTAAAATGCAGCAATTTATTTCTGGCTAAACCTGGATAGGACTGCACCCTTTATCATTCACTTTAGTGTAGTCATCCAGATTCCAGTCACCATGGAATGGAATAACAAGACCTTTGTCTGTTTCCTTGTAGTCAAGACAAACAGGCATCTGACTCAACAGAGGAAACTTGCCACAAAGGATCTGGACTATTTTTCTTCTGGGTCAGGCTGGAACAAGATAATGTACACCATCAAACCCATTCACATAGACCAGGGGTGAGCAAGTTGGGGGCCACCAGATATTTGGACCAACAATTTTCATCAGACCTAAGCAGCATGGCCAATGATGAGTTACCCATCATAGGTTGTCTACCCCAACCTAGACTCTAGAAGGTCCTAGCGAATTTGTTAATGTAATCTCCTATCTTATCTTGCAAAAGTTTGACCCAACTATACCATGATTCCATCTCCAGGTCTCTATCCGCCTCCCTCAAAACTGGATTTATTTTTTTAGATCTATCCATATAGATGCACCAACAGCAGATTTATTAAACACACACATTAAGAGAAATAAAGATATACCAGAGGACTTGTCATTTTACGCCGTTGCAGCAATATTAACTAAGTCTCTTGTGACACAGGTCCACTGCATCAGACACACTAAGTGCTAACCTCAGATTGCCTGAGTTTTATACATATGTTAAATAGGGCAGATGGTGAAGGAAGGGATGCCAACTTTTTTCATCAGAGGGGAGGGTGTGTGTGTGTGTGTGTTTTTTTTTTCTTCTTCTCAGAAGGGAGATATATTTAGAGATAGTAAGGAGAAAAGTTCAGGTTATAAAAGCTGCTTAGCAGAAAACAGCAGCTCTGTATCTTCTCCTCTCCTACCCTCTAAAATCTAGAAACAGGTTAAGATGTCATTATGTTTGCAGTTTCTTGGCTTATACCCCATTCTGGCTGCTGTTTGAGAGGGGAAGAGTGAGGCTTACAGCTACTTTCTTTTGAGGATCATAAAGTAGTGGGGTTGGAAGGGGCCAAGAAGGCCATGGAGGCCAACCCCCTGCTGGTGCAAGACACCAGTTACACCATCCCACTCAGGTAACTCTCTATTTTCTTCTTGAATGCTTCTAGTGTGGGAGGGCACACAGCCTCTCTTGGCAACTGGTTCCACTGTCCTATTGCTCTGACAGTGAGGAAGTTCTTTCTTGTGTCCTGCCTGCACCTGGTGTACTGTAGTTTAAGTTCATTGTTCTGTGTTCCATGTCTTACAGCCTGGGATAAATGAGAACAGGTCTTTTCCTTCTTTGTGACAGCCTTTGAGGTACCTGTAGGGTGGTAACATGTGTAGTCTTCTTTTCTCAAGGCTGAACAGGCCCGGTTCTTTCAGGCTCTCATCATAAGACTTATTTTCCAGGTCCACAGTCATCTTTGTTGCCCTCCTCTGAACTCTCCAGATTATCCTTCTTAAACCTGGGTCCCCAAAATATGGTATTTCAAGTGAGATCTGACAAATGCAAAGTAGGGAGAATGAGTACTTCTCTTTTTCTGGAAGTGATACCTCTGTTGATGCATCCCAAAAAAGTGTTTGCCTTTTTTGTATGTGGCTGCATTACACTGCTGGCTCATATTTAACTTATTGTCTATCGCACTGCTGAGCCAAGTATTCCCCATCTTCTATCAATGCAGCTGATATTATTTTTTAGCCTAGGTGGAGAACTTGGCATTCGGACCTATTGAATCTCATTCTGTTGCTTTCTGCCCAGCTTTCAATCTTGTCTAGGTTGCCCTGGATCTTCTTGTTATCTTCCAGGGTGTTAGCTATTCCACCCAGTTTAGTATCATCCCCAAATTTAATTATCATTCTCTGAATTTCCTCATGAAGATCATTAATAAAGCCACTGAAGAGTACTGGTCCCAGAACTGAGCCTTGTTGTTTCACTCTTGTAACTTCTCTCCAGCTTATTTATTTATTTTATTTATTTATTAAAACATTTCTATGCCGCCCCTTGCCAAGGCCTCGGGGCGGCTTACAACATCAAATACAAAATACATTAAAAAAAGCATTATACGGTAAATACATTAATACATAATACATTAAAAAAAAGCATAAATACATTAAAAAGCTTGTGAAACTCCCATTGATGTCCACTGTCTGTGACCTACCTTTGTGGATCCACCTAACAGTTCTGTCAAGCCCACATTTTGCTAATTTATTTGTTGAAATGTTGTGGGGCACTTTGTCAAAGTCTAGGTAAATAATGTCCACTGTGTTTTCTCTGTCCATTTGGGTGGTAACACAGTTGAAGAATGGAATTAGGTTAGTTTGGCATGACGAAATCTTACGAAATCTGTGTTGCCTGCTGTTTATTGGTACATTTTCTTGAAGGTACAATACAGACTGATTTTTTAAATGATTTGCTCTGGTAATTTCCCAAGGATTGACGTTAGACTGACTGGTCTATGGTTCCCCAGTTCGTCTTTCTTCCCTTTCTTGTAGTCGGGGACCACATTGGTTCTCCTCCAGTCATCCAGTACTTCCCCTGTTTTCCAAGATTTCTCAAATATTATATATAGTGGCTCAGAGAGCTCTTGTGCCAGTTCCTTTAATACGCTAGGCTGGAGCCCATTCAGTCCTGGAGATCTGAACGCATCTAGCTCTTCGGTGTGCTCCTTGACCATTTGTCTGTGGATCTTAGGCTGCCACCCTCTCCTTTCATTTTGTGTTTCCTCCTCTGCGGTCAGGTTGTCTTTTCTTTTTCTTTTTTGGTGGGAAAAGACTGAGCTGAAGTAGGAATTGAGCACCTCTGCCTTTTCTTTGTCATTGGTTATCTTCTAGCTATCCTTGATGAGCTGCTGTACACTCTTTTGTTGCTTTTATTTTGTATGTAGCTGTAGAAGGCTTTCTTATTATTTTTAGCATGCCTCACTAGGCCGAGTTAATAACTCACTTTAGCCTTCCTGTCTCTGTCCCTGCAAGTCTTTTGTGTTTCTTCCTCTAGTACTTGGAAGCGGTTTGAGATTTGCACCATTTCCTGAGTTGTAGCCTGTCCTCTATTTACTTTGCTGGTAACTGCCACTTTTTCCAAGGAGTTTTGATGTCTGCTTCATTGCTTATGGTATCCTGTCATTTTTTCTGTTCAGTTTGAGGGTGGCTAATTCTACCTCTCAAATACTTTGGCCACCTAATGAGAAGGAAGGATTCACTGGAGAAGACCCTGATGCTGGGAATGGTTGATGGCAAAAGAAGAAGGGGACGGCAGAGGATGAGGTGGCTAGATGGGGTCACTGGTATGATGGATGAGGGCTTGGGTGGACTCTGGGGGATGGTGGAGGACAGGAGAGCCTGGGGGAAAGTTGTCCATGGGATCATGATGGGTTGGACATGACTTTGCAACTGAACAGAACAGTATTCTACCTCAGTTGCCCTCAGCCTTTCTTCTCAGAGGACACATTTTCTGCATCTGTCCCATTTAAAGTGCAGGGAAATGTCAGAAAGAAATACAAACATCTTGCACTCATTACAACTCACTGCCACTGAATGATCTCTCCACTAGTTTTTTCTGGATGGCTGTTTTTTTGCTTGCTGTAGCAGAGACTCATGCTGGCTCCACATGGGAATCAAAAGTAGGCTTCTTGGGTTGGGTTGTGATTTTCTTTTGTGGGGGTGGATGAGGGTGTGTTAGGGGAATGCCTCCTTTGTTGGTGTAGTTCTAGCACCTGTGAAGGAGGCCCAGACATCTCATTTTAGGGGGTGAGAGAGAATTTGAGCAACTGCCTTGTGGGGATATCTGTTCCTTTTCCCCCCGGTGACCCCCTCAGGTTTGGGGCTCACAGGCACCTGAGCTGGTGAGGTACCGGAAGGGGCAAAGTCATTTGGACTCTGTTTGTACTCACTGGGCTCTTCTTTTTTCTTCTTTATTCATAAAGGGTAGAGATGGCCATCTTCCCACCTGGCAATTGTGGCACGGTAGGACTTGGCTTTCTTCTCCCTCATTCTGGGGCCCTGGAGTGGTTTGAGGAGCCATCAGTCAGTCCCCTGGTTTGTGGGCCCTATTTGAGGACCTGTGGGGGTCATGGGTGAACAGCAATTGCCTTTTCCTAGTTTTTTCCTCCTCTGTGTTAACAGAGCTCTGACTTTATTCAACCTCTCAGGAGCCATCCTCCTGCTGAAAGTTTTCCTGGCACTGCCTCCACAGCACGAAGATACAGCGCTTTGAACAAAAATGAACCAAAATGCAACAGCCTTTGAACATATTTTATGTAAGACATATTATCCCAAAGGAAATGTCCAAGTGTTTCTTTTGGTTGTTTTAAAACCTTCTCTTTCAATTTAGCTCATCTATATTTCTTGCCTTTATAGCTTGAGCTGTTGCATCTGTCCATATGTGAAACATTTCTGAAAGGTGTCAAAATGGCTTCTCATGGGCTTGGAATGAGGGAGAAATGAAATGTCCATATCATAGCATACTTATATAAATAACGAGAGAATCCAATGTAAACGATTTGTTTGGCAGTCATTTCTCCAACTGCAAGCAGAAAGCGATACAGAATGCATGCCTAATTTTCATACTCACAGACACAAAATCAAAATCAGGAAAGAGAATGGTTGCTTTTAGTGATTCTAATATTAAAATCCAGCTTCTCTCTCTCTCTCTCTCTCTCTCTCTCTCTCTCTCTCTCTCTCTCTCTCTCGGAAAATATATTTTTAGCTCTTGGAACGATTGCATGAAGTTTTAAAATGTATTCTGGACATAGGTACTGGATGCATGAGTATTTCTCTTTTTCTAAAGTTGTTTCCATCATTTAGAAGCACAGATGGTGGAAACTGGGAACAGAATTATTAATGAATGTCAAGAATTATTTATGATGGGCAGTAAGCTGTCTTTGCATTTAAAACGAAGATGTTAAATGAAAGCTATTCTGAAAGATGAAAAAAGGTTTACTATGGAACATTTTGGACATTTCAACTTTATTAGTATATTATGCTATATAATATCACCACATTGCTCTTCCTGGCCCGTCTTGTTTTTACAAATTATTTCTCAAAGCACCAGTAGGCTTCCCCCCTCCCCTGCATTGTATAGTAATACAAAATGTGGGATAGGATGACACTGTGCTTGGAGCTGAAGACCCATATCACTGGCTTCTGTTTGAGATTGTAGAAAACTCAGAGCATTCTGGCATGTTTTGTTTTGCTGGATGTTACTGGGGAGGCCTCATTGAGACTGCCTGGACAAAGGACCACCAAAAAATCCTGAGCTAGCACTGGATGGGACCACACCAAGAAGCAGTATGGCCATTGCCAGCCATTTTGCTTTCCCAGAATGCTTTGGGCCTGGCACACTGGTGAAACCTTAAAACATAATTTTGGCTTAAGCAGGGACAGACAGTAGTTCTATTTTGCTGCCTTGGCAGTCAGTACACACACTCAAATCTCCCAGACCACAGAGGAATGTTGGAGAAAGAAAGTCAGGACAGGCATCAGTGGTGTGACCTCTGCTAAAACTACCCTGAGATCTAGGGTCAGGTGTCTGTCAAGTAGCAGGAGAAGACAAAATAAGGTCAGGCCAGAATGCTTTAGGAACAGTTGTACATAACCTGTTGTCCTGATTAGCATGTTGCAGCAGGACTGGGTAGAAGAGGTGTCAAATTATTAGTCAATCATTCAAAAATAGCAGTGTCTTAAGGGGAAACGTAAAAGGGCTAACACAAGTACCTTGAGAAATACAGGTGAGATTTCCAGGCACAGATTAATTCCCATGAATTCAGATTGTCCGCTTACCTACCTTTTCTGGGACTTGACCTTTAATGAAGTACATTGTAGGAATGAAGCAAAACACCCATTTTCTGCAGAAAGAGAGTTGGGATGTGGTTGTATTGGAGTATAGTTACATAATTATTTTTAATTCAGGCCAATGGTTTAATTAAATACTTGTGCAAAACCAAGCCTTTTCAGGAAATCTGCCAATTACAATCAATTTAAATGTACAGCTACATTAATATGATGACAAGCGCAGTAATAACAATAACACAAGCCTAAGTAATTGTAGGCAAATGTTGAACAGATGTGTAAATAGACGCGATATTAGGGATCATTATATGTCATGCTGAAGTGCAAAGACAACTTGCTACTCCAAAAGTTGATTTCCTTTGACTTTTACTCTCATCTCCCTGGAACAAAATGGATTTTTCTTTATCCACAATACAGTAAACATCTGAACCTGCCTTATTATGGGCTGCATTGTGCAATTCTTTTCTCCAGTCCAGTCCATACGCAAGAAGCATGCCTATGTTCCTCCAGTCCCCTACATCTGTCCTACTTCAGGCCTCCCTGGATATCCCTGCAAGGGTGGAAGTTCAAATAATGTCACTCATGGCATCTTCATTCATAAGAGGATCTCAGCATGAATTGGGAGGGGCATGGAGCTCAGTAGCAGAGCACATGTTTCGCCTGCCCAAAGGCCCAGGTTTGAAACTCCTACCTGAAACTCTGGAGACTCTCTGCCAGTCAGTGTTGGCAACACTGGACTAGATGGATCAGTGGTCTGACTTGTGTAGGGAAGCTTCCTGTGTTACACATAAATTAGATACTCATATCCTGCTTGTGGGCCTCACAGATGCATTTGGTTGGCCACTGTGGAAACAAGATCCCAAACTAGGTAGGCCTGTAGTTTGATCGACCACCATTCCGATTAAATTCTTACGTCCTTAAGATTGTTCATGGCTTTGACTTGTACTTTTTTGGGAAAGGATCTTTGCTGATTGAAGCCTTCTGCTTTGCATTCTGCAAAAAGAATAAGCACCGTTGAAATATATTCCTCTTTCAACACATTTCTTGATGAGTGAGTTTTGCATTTGGAATAGATTAGCAGTCAAAACAATCCACATAGCTTTTAAGTCTACTTTTTTCCCCTTCCCAAGTTCTGATGTTGATGAAGGCCTCAAAGAAGATCTCCAATTAGCCAGTCGAAGCAAAACCACGTGTCTCTTTAGCAGGCATGCTGTGCGTCTGCTGGATGTGTTGCAAAGCTGCTCCAGCAAAAGAGACCGATCTTAAAGGTGGGTGAATGTGTGTGTGATTATGTACATAAAGAAGGGTTATTATAAAGATGCGCATACCACCTTATGTAAAAAGATGTAAACATAGGTATTAAGAGCAGATGGGATGCATGTTTCACATTAATATTTCAGAACAACAACAAGAAGAACATCTGCCAAGAAAGTCCAAATTATACTATGAATATTGCTGCTAAAGAAACTTTTGAAAACTTTTGTATTTATGGTATTATGCCACTAATAGGTTACAGAAGAGATGCCATTGGATGCATTCTTACCATTGGAGATGAATGGATGATAAAATGGTCTTTAGGTATATCTGGTAGGAATGGAAACCTGTCGGAAGGTTTTTCAGTAGCATTACTGATATAGCTGAAAAAATAACAGGCTCTTTGAGGGAGCACCTTCTGCCTTACCAGCCTTCCTAGTCACTGAGCTCAACTCAACAGTGGCAGCACATCTGCTGGTTCCACGTGGACCTTTGGTCTGCTTGGGGCCACTGTAGAGGGTCCTTTAGTGCATTTGTGCTCTCCTATGGAACTCCCTGCCACTGGAGCTCAGGAAGGCACCACAGTTACTTCACTTTTAGAACCTAATAAGAGTGTGTTTATTCAGAATAAGCCTTCCCTGAATAACCAGCCATGGTTTTGTTGGCAAAAGACTGATTTTAAAGGTTTTAATCCCTTGTTTCCATTATCATCTTCATTGTTTTTCTCTCCTTTTTATTATTACCACTAGGATATCTTCTCTGATAAGAACTGTATTTACTTACAATATTTATTTATTGCAAGTAAATAAATAGATATCACTGTTTGGCCCATTAGAAATATTAACATTTGGTCCAGTATTCCTCTTCCTAGATAAACCTGAAACAATAATATTAAATGAGTTATGATAATATGTAGGAAATGCGCTAATAATTGCAGAAAGAGGAGACTGATGAGCCCATATCACTGAGGTTCCTTAGTCACTGCAGCTTTTATTTTGAGCCTTACAGATCTATCCATGGTGGTGATCCAGTTTGGGGGCTAGAGTTCAGCATCACAGATAGTTTTTATACTGCTCAAATAGCAGCTGCCATGGATAAGGAGCCACACGCCACCACTGGAGCCACCAACCATCTCTGACTACAAATATACTTATTTCTAAAATTGGGAAGAACCAAACACCACCATCTACAGAGGAATGGAAGAAGCATCATTTGTTAAAATATAAAGCAGTGTATCGTTAAAATAAAACTTTGGGCTGGTCAACAAACAAAATAGGATTCTTTGGAAATGTGGGAGAAATGTATAAATTATTGGAACAAGCAAATTACATAGAAATATAGAAACAGAGCAAGTCAGAAGGGGTCTCCCGGGTCATCTAGTCTGACCCCTGGCTTCAGCCGGCTCCGCTCACGACATGCCCACCATGTGCATGTCTAGCCTATCTTTGAACACCTCACCAGAAGTGCTTCCTGGCATCCAAATAGAACCTTGGTTCCCTAAGTTTTGCTCCATTGGAGCATGTCCTGCTTTCCTCTGCAGGGGAGAACAGGTCTCTACCCATCTCCGTGTGACACCTTCTCACATGCTTGTATGTCACCAACATATCCCCTCTGAGTCTCCTCTTCTCCAGGCTGAAGAGACCCAGTTCCCTCAGTCTCGCCTCATACCCCTTCCCCTGCAAACCAGCCACCAACCTTGTGGCCCTATGCTGCACTGACTCTAACCTGGCTATATCCTTTCTGTAATGAGGGGCCCAAAACTGAGCACAGTACTCCAGTTGCGGGCGCACCAGAGTCATATAGAGTGGTAGTAATACCTCTCTCAATCTAGAAGCCACACGACTTGGTTGTGTTATGCAACCAAGGGTGGCGTTTGCCCTCTTGACCACCGCATCACACTGCTGACTCTTGATTAGCCTGCAGTCAACCAGTACCCCAAGGTCCCTTTCACAAGTGCTGCTCTCCAGCCACTTGCCACCTAACCTGTACTTATGACAGCTATTCCTATGCCCCAAGCGCAAGTCATTGCGCTTATCCACATTGACCGCCATCCTGTTGTCTCCTGCCCACTTCCATAGTCTGTCCAGATCCTTTTGGATCTGGAATACGTGCTCCTCAGTTGTGGCCAGTGCTCCAGTTTTAGTATCGTATGTGAATTTGATCAGCAGACTGGTCACCCCTTCTTCCATGCCATTTATGAAAAGATTAAATGGGATCGGTCCCAGGACAGAGCCCCGGGGGACCCCGCTTGTCACTGACCGCCATCCCGACGAATCCCCACTAATGGTTACCCCCTGCTTTCGGTCAGTCAACCATGCCCTAATCCACCAGACAGTGCTTTGGTGTATCCCAAAACTCCTCAGTTTCTCCACCAGGATATCATGGGGCACTTTGTCAAAGGCCTTGCTGAAATCCAGGTGTCCACTGCATCCCCTCCATCTAGCCATCTCGAAACCTTGTCATAGAATTCCACAAGGTTTGTCTGGCAGGACCTGTTTTTGCGGAAGCTGTGTTGTGTGGCTGCCAGCCTCCCTTCCCTATCTAAATTAATTATCAACATGGCAGGGTGGAGGCTTTCAAAGTTCTATGAACTGTTATGTGGATTTGAACTGAGAAGATAATTCAGGAATATTTGTGCATGGCAAGCTCAATTTTGCTTTGCTTTGCTTTGTTGTAGTATTATTTACATTTGTATTACTAGGGAATTTCTCTTCCATAACATATCTGCTTCTCTGCTCTTTCTATTACAAATAATACAATTAATAATAATAGTAACAATAACAATCCCTTTGTAGGCAAAACTTTCTATATTCTACACCAATAATACTACTACTACTAATAATAATACTATTCTTCATAAGGTAACTCAAACTCAACACTAAAAAAAAACTATTTGCAACCTGTATAAATCATGCACATTTGCATGGATTTCTTATTGCAGCTCTGATTCTCCCGGCCATGGTGAGGAACCCAGGAGGTCCCTGCTGCCAGGCACTGGAAGTCCTACTGAGCTTGTTCTCGCACTTCAGAAAATGTAGGTTGAAATTTTTAAGTTGAAATTTTTTATTTAAATAAAAACATACTAGGGGTAGTTGTTTTTACATAACCTGCATATCTTCATGGCAAAGAAAAGAAGCTTTTAGAAAATGAAAGCTGCATTTCAGGTTTGGAATCCGAGATAAACAGGATGGAAGGGGAGGAGTTGCCAGGTAACTTTGAAAAGTCAAGGATAATAAGTGAGATTAGTTGGCCATCTAAAGGTTTTTGAGGGTGAGGTGTATGTGGAAGCAATCCTAGCCTTCATACACCTCCTGCCTTCTCTTGGATGCCCATAACCTTTCAAGCACAGAAGGTACAGGCTACCAGATAGGATGTATCTGCACCTGAATGTATGTGTGTGTGTATTTAATGTCTATACCACCCACTAGCTGAAGATCTCCAGGTGGTTTATAACAGAACATAAAATACAATATAAAATGCACATTAAAACATTAAAACATCATTAAAAAGTACCTGCATTTGATATCTGCCTTGGACTGCAAAAAGAGGCTTGGAAGGCTCTGTTGTCAAACATTTAGCAGGCTGCAAAACGTGACCGGTGGACTACATTTGGCCTGGTCAGCCACAAGTTCTGTTGTCCAGTTCTGACATCATAGAAACGAAGGACTGTGAGAGCAAAGTAAGTATTTGCATTGGTTAAAACAATCTACTCAGACTTCTTCTTTCCATTGATAGTTACATATTTTAGGAATGTTTTCATACATACAAATAAAAGTTATCTTAGTTCTTACTGTCCCAACCCAAAAGAGTATTTCTGCTGACTACCATGGAACTGGTTTCATATCTTATAAGAAATTCTTCGTAATAATTGCTAATATTTCATTAGGAAAAATCAGTTAATGTGATAACATAGTGAAATGTGATAACAGAATGGTTGTTCACAACTTGTTGATTTAAGTTATGACACCAAGTAGAACATGTTATTAGAAACAAATGCTACTTCATCTCTCTTTTCTAAAAGGATCTGGCTCAGGGAGATCAAAGGACTATAGATAAAACAAAACCATTACAAATTATTCCTTCAAATCCAGCCAGTAGTAATGCAAAAATAACTGTAAATAGAAGACCCCAGATGTGACTTGATCCCTTTGGAGATAATGGAAAATCTGTTGCAAGGGACTTTCTCCCTCATTCACTTTGCTAGTACATGCACCAAAACGAAGGGGGATCTTTCTGAGGACCCATGGGAGGCAATGGTCCCGTCCTGCCCAAGAAGGACAGTGCTGTATTTCAGTGATGTTCAGTGATGGGATGAGATGTTCAGATGAGAACTCCTCACTGGAGGAAGCTTCTGGTGATCACCTTTGCCATGTCTTGTTTTATTTATACTTAACCTAATAAGGATTTTCCTTCTTCAGAGACACAAAAGATGCTTTAAGACATAACCTTATGTTATCGATCCATATAAATGTTGTGACAGCAGTGGGAAAATATTAAGAAAGAAAAAATTTCTCACTCATCCCTGGGTGTAGCAAATGGAACAATGAACTTAAACTGCAGCACACCAAATTCAGGCTAGACACCAGAAAAAGCTTCCTCGCTGTCAGAGCAATATGACAGTGGAACCAGTTGCCAAGCGAGGTGCTGGTCCCTCCCACACTAGAGAAATTCAAGGTGAAACTGGACTGCCATTTGAGTGGGATGGTGTGACTTGGTGCCTTACACCAGCAGGGAGTTGGACCCGATGGCCTCCTTGACCCCTTTCAACCCTACTGTTCTATGACTCTATAAGATCAAGGAGTTGGCACAACTCTCTTATGGGGAAAAGTATGACGTTTGGCTTAGAAAAATGAGAGTATGACTGAGGTGTACAAAATTGTGCATGTTGTTGGAGAAAGTGAATAGGGAGATTCAGGAGAGATGGAAGGAAGTCTGTCTTGCATAGCTGAACAATGGAATTTCCTACTGCAACATGTAGTGACGATTCCAGGCTGGATGGCTTTAACAGGGATTTGGACCATTTCATGGTAGAGAAGGCTGTCAATGGCTACCAGGCCTGATGGCCCTATTTTTCCACCAGTGTGAGGAAAACTGGTACCCATGGCAATGTGGCTCTCCAGCATGATCCAGCATGGCACTCTTCTGTGCCTAGGGTTGCAACCCACTTCCGTTTGGCTGTCTTTGTCTCTCCTCCCTTATCACAATGAGCTATCCCTGAAAGGAATAACAAATATTTGTGAGCCTGATATGGGACTACCAGGAATTATGGAGGGCTTGGTTCAGTTTGGTGTGGCTCAGCTCAGCTTGGTTTGGTGTGGCTCAGCTCAGTTCAGTTCAGTTTGGTTTGGTTTATTTTAATAGCCTGTTTTATAGCATGTTTTTCTCAGAAACAGCAGTGTTTTGCTGGTCTTCTTTATCCCCAATTCGGTATGTGAGATGATTCTTAGTCAAGACACAAACTGTGGTTTAAGAAATTATTAGATGACATGGCACAATGTACAGAACTGGCTGTATGGATGGGCAAGTTGGCTTCTCGCGCTGGATCCTTGTGAAGAACTGCTCAGAAGAGTTTGGTGATTCCATGTTTGTGACGCGTACTCTCTACTTGAGTTTACTGAGCTTGGTTTAAAAGTGCACTGAGGCTGTTGTTGTTTTTTAAGTAGTAACAGTGCAATCATGTGGATATTTAAATGGAAAAACTTCTTAAATCTGTGGATATTTAAATGGAAATACCTCTCTGTATTCGCCTCCTCTCTAGATAAAAAGCAGGTGCATTGCACAGCAGTGGAAAATACAATTGCCGCTGCATCTCAAACCATGATTGGATGCAGGGAAGCCTCCAAGCTCAGGGGTTTATGTACTGCAAGAGCAGAGCGTTTTGGATTGCAGCCCAACTGCCTTTAATCATTTCGCAAGATTCTACAGGTTGTTTGAATAATAACTACAACAATGAACTTCTAGCAACTTGCTTCAAAGGTTGTTTCTGTTTCAATTTCCAGTTTGATATCATTCACTACAGATAAAAATCAGCAGAACATGGCTTTGTATTCAAGCCATGTTGCTAAGTTCTGTAAGCATGACAAACCACAATCAATTTATTTTTTTATTTAAAGGCACCCAAAATCCTTGTTTCCCACAACAGAGAAAAAGGGGAGACAGCAAAATGTGAATGGTCCAATGGCCTAATTCCATGTGAAATGGGCCCAGATGATACGTAGCTTCAGGGCTTATTTATTATGACTTCTTATTGTTACTTTGCATTTCTATCCTGCCTTGCAAGGAACCCAAAGCAGTTTACAAGGTTCTCCTCCATCCCATGTTTATCCTCACAGCAAGGAAGAAGGTTAGGTTGAGATAGTCCGAAGTCACCCAGTGGGTAGAGACTAGACTCTTAGTCCAACACTCTAAGCACTATGTCAGACTAGCTCTCCTGATACGAGGAGAGTTGCTCCTTAATTATGAAGTAGGGCTCAGGGCATAATTAAAAGTGAGTGTGTCCTTATGTCCGTATGCCACTGACCCTGCAGAACATTTTGGCAGATTACAGCCATATAGATAACGTTGGACATTGCCATAAAAGTAAATGGCAAGGAAGTGATAATTGGCCATGACTGGAAGCTCCCAGATGGTCGTCTTGACCTTAGATAGGAACCTGAGGTGTTCTGTATTGGAGGCTAAGAATAGAGCGTCATAAAACTTGTTCCCTTGATTCCTGGAGGCGTCCTTCCCAAAGCGCTTTTGTTTTTACTTTGCCTAAAATCTATTGCTTTATTGTGCATAACAGACGTATTTGGATGGATGGGGCAAATGGCAATTCACTGACCATGGTGACTGGACGTGATGATACTGAAAGCAACATGGTATTCCAGGATGATAATTATCATATATCTCTACCTCACCTAATCTGGAGTGGGGCAGGCAGAAGGTAGACCATGACCTAGTGGTCAATTTCTGGGCGATTTGCAGATCAGCAGTGCTTTCTGGCCTCCAAATCTGTGCAATAACAAGCACACTTGAAAAGTTTTGAAAAAAATCCTTCCCATGTGCTAAGCACATATCTCTTCAACTACAAATCTATACATGTTTAGACAGCACACTGGCCCACAGCTGCCAGAAAAGCCCAGTTAGCCCTGCTGTTTTAATACAGAGTTTTATTCTACACCCCTATCTGGACAGAGATGGCCTGCTATGGGTGAGCTATGCTCTGGTGATCCCTAAACTAGACTACTGCAATGCACTGTAGGTGGGGCTGCCCTTGAAGGCAGTTCAGAAGCATCAACTTGTACAAAATTCAGCCAGACTAATAACAGGGATTAGACCATCTGATGGTACAACACCAATTCTGTCCTACTTGCACCGACTACCTATATGCTTCCGAGCCCAATTCAAGGTGCTGGTTTTGACCTATAAAGTCCTATATGGCTTGGGACCACAATCCCACAAGTCCTTCTACCTGGACATTACACTCAGGTTCTAGGGTTTTTCTCTGATTACCACCTCCAAGGGAGGCTCGGATGGTGGCTACAAAGAGAAGAGCCCCCCAGTTATGGGATGAGCTCCCCACTGAGGCCTGCCTGGTACCAACTTTACTATCTTTTTGGCACCAGGTAAAGACGGTCCTCTACTGCAGAGCATTCAATTAGTTACTTGTTCGGGTTTAACACGGTCATCATAATGTATAGATTTGTTTTTCTGTTTTTATTTGTTTTTAAATTTTGTATTGCTAACTTTTATGTTTTAATATGTTTTAATGGTATATTTTATATATATTTTTTAAAAATATATGCTGTTTTGAACCACACAGAGAGTTTGGCTGTTGGGCAGCATAGAAAATAAATAAATATTTATCTTCATTTTCTTTTATTTTAAACTTTTCTTATTCATCACTCCAGAATTAGCTTAGATATGGAACAGTACATACAGTAAATATTCTCAATTAAAAATTCATCTGTTTAATGTCTCTGTTTGAGAAGTATCACCAAAATCTTCCAACAATTTTACATATAATTCTCAAATTCTTCTCACATGAACAATCCAAAAATTCTTATCTCCTGGAATTTTCCATTTTCATCTTTGTTCTTAAACTCAATTTTTTTAGCACAGACTGGATCATTTTCTAATGTATCTTATTAATAAGTTTTTTTTCCAAAAAATGAGTGAAATACACAGGAAGATGAATGACCTCATACATTTCTCTGAAGAGACAGCATCCCAACTCAGTCATAGCAATTTTTTCACAACTCTATTTTAAGGTAGTGGAGTGCATGTTAAACATTGACACGTCTGACACTCACACTTCATGCACCAAGAGGAAAGTACAGTACATCCTAAGACGTACGATAAGCTGCATGCCAATCCATTAACACCCTGCAACCTTGCTCAGAGAAGATGTTGGAAAAGTTAGTTAGAACTTCCGAGCTCTGTTCAAACAGGTTATTGGAAACCTTCATCAAAATGAATTATGGAAAATACTTTCTCCCATACATATCAGCCTTCCTCAACCCGATGCCCTCCCGATATTTTGAACGCACATTAGTTCTCGACTACCATGGCTAATAATTGGGAATCTTGCAAGCAGTTTTTCAAATAGAGCCCCAGATTAGGAAATCCTGATACAGTCAAACGCAAACTTACAGACCTATGTCTGAAACGGGACTAGATCCACACGCAGAGCAGATCTGCTGAAGCCTAACTTAAGAGCTATTGATTTTGATGGGCCTACTCTAAGGGTGACTCAGTTTGGATCCAGTCCAATGTGCCTTCTGTGGAAAGAGACAATTCCACTCAGGTTTGAGTGAGAATCATTGTGTTGTCTGCTCCTGGTAAAGGTTCCAGTAGGCAGCAGATTCTTGTTTATTTATTTAAGGCTTTTCTAACCTGTCCACCATGACGTCTCGGGATGGCTTACAAAAGAAGAACAAATAAACCAAAGCGCAGCATCCAACACCTCAATATGGTAAAACCCAAGTTAAAACCAACTAGACATTAAAATAATGAGAAAATAAAAAGGTCTTCACCCGATGCTGAAAATGATAAAGCGCTGGCACCAGGTGAACTTCTCTGGGGAGTGTATTCCATAGTTGGGGTGCCACCACAGAGAAGGCCCTTCTCTGGGCAACCAGCTTCCTAATCTCCATCAAGGATGGCTCCCAGACAAGGACCTCCAGCTCTGATCTTAAGGGGCGGGAAGGCACATAGGGAAGGTGGTGCTCCTTCAGGTATCCAGGACCTAAGCCATTTAGGGCTTTATAGGTCATCACCAGCACCTTAAATTGGGCCCAGACTTCAATTGACAGCCAGTGCAGATGGCAGAGGACCAGCATTATACGTGAATACCTACAGGTCCAGGTCAACATCCTGGCAACTCTATTCTCTATTCACCAGCTCTGTAAGTTGCAATGTGGGAGTATTTTCAGGTTGGAAACTGACTATTCCCACAAAGTCTGACCATTGGCTCATCCTGGATGAGCAGACATATACGAGGAATTCCTGTTTCAGCCAAGGCTTGCTTGAGTAATAAGGTCTTCCCGAGTTCTGCTGTGTTCCTGCATCCTTTGTCAGTCTTCTCGCAGGACTTCCATTTTGTCCTGCAGCTCCTGGTCCCTGGTCCTACGGCCCTGCACTGATACTTAGAAGATGGCTTCAGCTACCAGTGTCCAGAGGGGAACCCTCTTTGAAAGAGGTCAGGAGACAGAGTACTCGGAGGAGGGCCTTCTCTGCGGTGGCACCCCAACTATGGAATGCGCTCCCCAGAGAGGTCTGCCTGGTGCCGTCATTATATGTTTTTCAGTGCCAGGTCAAGACCTTTTTATTCGGCCAATATTTTAACACATAAATTTAATTGTGATATGGCTTATTTATATTTTAAATGATGCTCAGAGTGGAATAGTTAATTTATTTTATTCTGAAATAATGTTGTAAGCCGTCCAGAGACGACAGTAATGGATGGCATTCCAATTTTTTTTAAATAAATAAAAATTAAAAAAAGTTTCCTACCACTACAAATACAGCAGGTACCAACCCTGCTGGTTTTCAGCACTTATTAAAAAGGCACCTTTCTCATCAGGCATTCTCAGGAAGGAAATAGTTTCTTGAAAATAAGCAAGTCATGAATATCATCAAATAAATAGTTTGTAAGTTGTTGTAGATCGTAACTGTAAACCACTCTGGGAGACAATCTTGGCTCTGGAATGCACTCCCTAGAGGGGTCCACCTGGTACCGTCATTATATGCTTTTCGGTGCCAGGTCAAAACCTTTTTATTCACCCAATATTTTAAAAGATTTTAATTATTTTTTATTTCAGTCATGGGTTATTAGTTTAATCTTTGTTGGGGTATTTATGATCTTTTATATTGTTGTATTTATTGAACCTGTTTTGTAAGCCATCCAGAGGTGCACAGTGATTGGACGGGATAGAAATAACCCAAACAAACGAACAAACGAACAAACAAATGTTGGGTGTTTATCTTGAATGTTTGTGTTGATTCCATTGCAAAATATTTGAAATGTTAGTTCCAGCTAACTTAATCTCATTGATTTTATTGGATCTATGTTCGGTATGACTAAGGGTGCAGATCTATGCAAGTTTAGCCAAAGAAAAGGCCCACCATGTTCCAGCCATGAGCCACAGCAGTTGAGGTCTCTTAGTGGTGATAGACGTGTGATGGCTCATTGAGACATAATTTAATATAACTGAGTCATTATTTGACATCAGACTTTGAAAAGAGAGGCATGAAGTGCTCTTTCATTATAAGACGAGAGAGAGAAATTTATCCTGCTCATGAATATCAAGATATCAACAGAATCTTTTCAGAGCTGGCATGAATGTTTTCAAATACTCAATATGTCCTATTTTGCCAGTAACATACTTGTATGGCAAATTTTGCATTCCAATTTGTATTGCGGAAATTTGGTCTCAGCACTGGAAATCCATGTATTCCTGAAGTCCAGGTGTGAGTGCCATTGCTTATGCAGTCAAAGCAGCGTTATCTGTGCAGAAGTGGAAGGGACCAAAGCTTGCTGATTTCAAAGAATGAACAAGAGAAAAAAAATCCCAAGGCTCAGTGGAGAGGGAGCATGTTTACTGACCAGGGAGTGCTGATTGGCAGCAGTGGGGCGGAAAATAGGAAGGGCAGGGAAACTCCATGGTGCATCATGGAGCAGGGCATGACTGATTTCCTGACACAGTGAAAAGGAGCATTTCACTGCAGGGCCTGTTATTATTTTTGCATTTCTGTCCAGCCTTTTCTTGAAGGAGCTTGGGGTTACATGCAAAGGTCTCTCCCTGCCCCTTTTTTCTAGGGAGTTACCAGCCCACCACATGAGGGGGGAGGAGGCTATCAGTGCCTACTGGCCTTCCTGGCTGTGCGCTACCTCCTTCTCCAGAGCTGGCCTGCCTGCCTGCACCCGTTGCTGAGGAGCTTGGGCAGGAGGAGGTCTTGCACCCATCCTGCGTGAGGGATCCTGTGGGTGGCTGCTCTGCCACTGTGTGTATGGAGAGCTGGACCACATGGACCTCTGGTCTGGTCCAGCAGGGCTTTTCTTATGTTCTTATGAGTTTAGGGTGAGAGAGAGAGGAAGGTCGTGTTGACTGATGTGGCGAGATCAGTAAGTGATGGCTCACAGGGGGTGGCAAGGGCAAGGGCAAGGTGGCTGGCAGAGGCTGTCAGGAAGGGAGGGCATCATTGGCACTGGCCAGCCAGTGTGGGCCTTGGAAACAGACAGGCGGTGGCAGGGATAACAGACCCAGCAGCTACTCACTGCTCCTCAAGAGATGCCACATCCTGCTGAAAAACAGTTCCAAGCAGACCCATGAAGAAGATGCAAGGAAAGAGCAGCTCCTCACATTCAAAAAGATGCTTTGGTTTATGATATATGAAAGAACAGCTTTATCCATTTGGATCGATTTATTATTGCAACCTATTCAAAACAAACTGTAGCCCTCTCAAGCTGCATCAAAGTCAACAAATGAAAGGAACGAGTGGCTTCTGCTGATACTAATCATGACTGTCATCTAAAGTAATGGTCAGCGGCTGCAGCAGTACAGTCAACACATTTGCAAAGGACTTCCAAAATCTCATTCTGGGCAGAGTATCTGTAGCTTCCAATTGCGTCTGCAGAATAATAACAGAAAAGGGGTGTCACAGAGAATCACAGAATAGTAGAACTGGAAGGGGCCAGGAAGGCCATCAGGTCCAACCTGCCTGCTGTTGCAGGACACCAAGTTACACCATCCCACTCAGGTGGCTGCCCAGTTTCTTTCTGAATGTCTCTAGTGTGGGAGAGCCCACGACCTCTCTAGGTAGCTGGCTCTGCTGTCGCATTGCTCTGACAGTGAGGAACTTTTCCTGATGTCCAGCCTGAATCTGGGTTGTCACAACTTGGAACTGATTATTCTGTGTCCTACACTCTGGTATTGGTGAGAAGAAAACGTGAATGTGAGGGTTTAAATGGGGCATGATAGGGGTAACTGGGTCACATCTCCACAACCAATCCCCACTTGAGGGAAAAGACTTTTGGTATTTTCTTAGCAATAAGAACCAAGTCATGACCTCTCATTTCATCACATTCAGGCTATGTTTCTGACAGATACCCTGAAGCACTTGATGAAATCCAACCTACAAGGACTCATTAGCAGGAACATATACTAATTGCCTGAGCCAAAAAAAGAAGGGATTTGATCTCAATTGGAATGACCCATCAGAGCCCTTGATATTATGCTTTGTTCCATATTTGGCAGTTATCGGGACTAACAGATTACTGTGAAATCTGCCAAGCAGGTTACTGCACAGAGAGAACACACGGATTATCCAAAAGGGGGGACATATCAGAACTTTCTAACAGAACAGTGTTGGTGGAGGATCCCATTCCATCCAGCTGGGAGAACAGAGTTTTGAAAGGTCTATGGCAGGGCTTTGATTTGCTTTTTTTCCTCAAGTAAAAATGGTACTGACTTTGATCAGTATGGAAATGAACCAAGTCATTAACCAAAGTCAGAGAGCGTTTCAGTAGGGTGGATAAGAATTTTGTTCCAGCTGGTGTGACTTAGAATTTACCCAAGATCACAAAGTTCTCCATTTGTGTAGCAAAAGCCCTTTGAGATTTAAAAAAAAATGAATGCAGGAGAAATTGGAACCAACACCAGAAACCAACAAAAGAACCCAGAACCAGCCTATCTTGGTTCAAGGCTTTGTGTGCTTATCTCTTTTTAAGCACTTGGCTTTTATCTCAGTTTTGTCTGTGTATTTGATTTTCATGCTAATTTAGGGTTGCCACCTCTTTTCTTCTGACAGGCTCCTCATCACAAACAGTTGGCATGGCCGACAGGTACTACATGGTCCTCTATGTGCTGGGAGCAGAACTAATTTCAGTTTCTGTTTTGTAAGAATTTACCAAAGTTTCCAAGTCATGAAGATTCTATGGATTTGTAGACTGGATTTCACTTTTTTGGTGGTGGTGGGAGGGTTGTAGTAGTAGTAGTAGTAGTAGTTGTTAGTTGCAAAGTCATGTCTGACCCATCGCAACCCCATGGACAACATTCCTCCAGGCCTTCCTGTCCTCCACCATCTCCCGGAGTCCACCCAAGCTCATGCACTGCTTCAGTGACTCCATCTAGCCACCTCATCCTCTGCCGTCCCCTTTTTCTTTTGCCATCAATTGATCTTAGCATTAGGCTCTTCTCCAGGGAGTCCTTCCTTCTCATTGGGTGGCCAAAGTATTTGAGTTCATCTTCACTTTCTGGCCTTCTAAAGAGCAGTCAGGGTTGATCTGCTCTAGGACTGACCGGTTTGATCTCCTTGCGGTCCAAGGGACTCGCAGGAGTCTGCTCCAGCGCCAAAATTCAAAGGACTCAATTCTTTGGCACTCAGTCTTCCTTATGGTCCAGCTTTCACAGCCATGCATTGCAACTGGGAAAACCATAGCCTTGACTAGATGCACTTTTGTTGGCAGGGTGATGTCTCTGCTTTTTAGTCTAGGTTTGCCATAGTTTTCCTCCCAAGAAGCAAGCGTCTTTTAATTTCTTGGCTGCAGTCCCCGTCTGCAGTGATCTTGGAACCTAGGAAAATAAAACTTGTCACTAATTCACAGTAGTGCAAGGGTGCATTAACACTAAAGCAAAAAAGCACCAGTAGAAAGGATTTTTTTTGGTGGGGGGAATCTAATTCCATCAAGGAGCAATTAATGGGACAAATGAAGCCTGACAAGCCATGAAACACAGAATGGATTTGATATCATCCATGCATCCCCAGCTGGCAGCAGCAAAAGAGAATGCGGTTTGGCACTCAGCTGTGATGAGAGGGAAAGAAAGAGGTCCTTCAGTCTCCCCTCTACCCACTAGGTGCTGGCAGACGCCACATGCTCCTGTGTATGTTGGGAAATATAATTTCCCTGAAAGATACTGATATTTCAGTAGCCCTTGGGAAAAATACATTTCCCAAGGTCATGGGCACTTATGCTGAATGGTAGTACCAGGTGACACTTCAGCAAAAGCACTACCTCTAATTTTCATCAGAGCCAAGAAAAAAATCAGGGTTCATAATGCACATCTTTTATTTGATGGAAGCATTGCAAATACCTCTTCAAAGTTCATTCCTAGGCCTGAGCCTGGCAAGCCTTGCTGGCATCTTTAATTTTTAAAAGTGTTTGTAGGGTTGACTGAGCTGCCAGGGTAGACCATTGAAATGGATGATTCTCAGGTTAGGCTATCATTGAATAGAACCCATTGAATGCAGAAAGTTCTGGCTTGATTTGATCTAGAACCAACTTGTCTGTCTGTCTTTCAGTCCAGGGTATTCACAAAACTTTCTTCCAGTATTATATTTTGAATGCATCTTTTTTCCCCCTGCCAGCTTCCTTCATTGTGCAGCTTTCACTCCTGTACAGAGTGATCAGGAATACAATAGTGTGGATGTTCTTGGCCTTGATCTCCCATGAAAGTCCTCACACTCGAGGATCAGTTCTAGTTCTTTCATTGCTGCTCTTCCGAGTCTCAGACTTCTAATTTCTTGGCTGCGCTTTCTGTTTGAATTGATAACTGAACCAGTCTTTCACAGTTTCAGTTTCTTCGTAGTTCTTCACATTAAGCATTTTGAACTACCTTTAAGATCCATAGGAAAATTAAGCACTTTCACACTGAAGACACACAGTTGAATTTTGACTGGATCATGTCTTTTCTACCCAGAATTTAGGGACCCTTCCAGAGAACAATTCGGGCTTAGAACTGAAAGCAACAATGTTAAGTGATTTCAAGCACAATCCTGTGGATGCATTGAAGTTGTAGGATTTTTAGTCTTCACGTGCCTAGGATGGCATGGAGAATCAATGGGATAGGAAATCAGGCTATAAGAAGCTTTAGATCAGCAGTTCATATAGTGGCAGGGGACTGATAACTCTTGCATGCCAAAAAGTTCCTAATATATACTGTAGCCTGCAGCTTTTCCCCCTTGAAAGGTTTTAGTTCCTTGAGGCAATAAAATAGTCTGGGCAAAGGTACTGAAGTTCTTTGAAGTAGTGGAGAGACCAATAAATAAGGGGAGTGGTTCATTCTGCTGAATACCCATGCAACAAGTTCATAGTCATGTTGATTTCTTGCTGCCTGAAGGTCAGCTTTGTGGGGGCCATAAATCTCCATTCAAGCATAACACCAATGCCATCAATATTTGTTAGCTCTGTGTGTGTGTGTTTTTCACCCGCTCAAGAGGGAAAAACACCCCAATAATAAGAATAATAAGGTCAGCATCCTGTAAAACTGCATTTCATGCTACTGGCTGCTCTGCATTTTGGGGGTCAGCCATAAAGAATGGTTCATATGGCGTTGGAAACACTGGCAAACCAATGTTCCATTTCATGAGCATGAAGAGTGATAACTGTCAATGGCGAAATAAAATTGAGTGATTGTTTCCAGTTTCAAAAGAACAAGCGACAAGTCTGAAAAAGCTATCTGTGATCTTTGTCCTCACCACCACCAGCACCTCCACCACCCAGACACCTGCACCCTTCTAACGTTTCACCAAGTCCTGAAAAAGAAATGCATAACTGCAGTCTCCTAATCCGCGTGGCTCCAGAGACCACTGTTATATGAGAACTTAAACTGATGGTGCTGGGCGTCACAGGGGCAGCTTAATCTTTTTTAATTCAAATCAACAGAATCCCATGTGGCGCGGGGATGATACTCTATATGCCACAATCAGACTGACCTAGACTTCTTGTGCTCTAAATGATTAATGAAACTGCCTCCTCGTTTGTTTCTATGGTGATCTGAAACTCGACTCGGCATAGGAATCTGCCATTCACACCATATGAATTGAGAAAGAGGTAGCTAGGGACAAATGCCACCCCCCTGCCTGCATTCTGGTTCTGAATGTTTCAGATTGTCCATTCTTTGCCAAAGGAGTATTAACCCTGAAAAAGACCACTGGGGTATCATCATGCACCATATTATTTTTTTATTGGACCCTTGACTGATCAATATAGGGCTAAAAAGAGTCCAGGGTTACAGGAACATCTGAGAGTATAGTTGGACTTAGGGTTGGGAAGAAATATCTTCCATTCACCTTTTGATGCAAAGTTTGCATTTTGAAACTGACAATGTTATCCTTGTCTGACACGGATAGTGCAATTTGCCAATTAACAATGACAACTCATACAAAAATGTACATGCAAGCATGCATTTGTCCTGGAAACATATCATCATCATCAATAATAATAATAATTTATATAATAATTTAATACTTTTATTTTATTATAATAATAATAGGAAATGATTTGCAAATCCTATCTGTGTATTTCGGCAAAAATGTGTAGATTTGGAGACAAAGGCATGAAAATGCATGAAGATGTCCATGCACACTCTAAAACAAATATTCTCTGGCTGATGAGGAAGTGGGGCAAGGCAACAGGAGCGTGGTGCTATGGCCTACCAAGTCTAGAGAGCAATAGGGACATTGGGATTCCCAGATCTAGGCTAAAAACAGAGCTCTGACCTTTGAGCTGGGAATCTGCACTCTGGTCCAGCACACCTGGCACAGAAGGAACCTCACTGGCTGCCTCTCTCAGTTCAGGAAATCTACCTTGGCTGGTCAAGGAAACTAGGGAGCAAGATGCTTGAATGCAATGAACACAAATGTGGGTTTAGTTTTCTGTGGGGAAAGAGGATGGCTCAGTTTTGTAGAGGAATTCTGCTTATTAGAGGGGAACGCTTCCCCTCCACACACTTCATCATCTGATGTTTTCATTAATAACCTGTATTTTATCCATTCCTTATATTCACATTCACTTTTGTTGCTTACATTCACCTTCATTTACTTGTGGTTTCCACTGTCTTCCATCCATCAATCCATCCATCAACTTTCTCATCACAGCAGCAGTAGCACAGCCCATTTCCCAAGCGCTGGAGGTTTTGCTTCTCGATTGACACAACTCTTTGTTGGATAATACCTTGGTCTCCACCAGTGGAAATCTGCTTCACTGCTGCTGAAGGAAGTGCTTCCACTCCACCCGCCTCTTCCTGAAAATGAGATGCACGGGCATGAGTGACATCATGAATGTGATTCCCGTTTGTGCCCATTCATTACCTGTGGCATCCAATTTCACAGCCAAGGAAACATGAATGGAATAGGTTCCCTTTAGTTCAGATCCTCATTTCTTGTGAAACCTTCCAATGTATTTTCTCATTTCTCCATTTTTAAAGGTACAATCTGGTCTAATGTGCCTTCAATGCCTGAAGGGACGTGGCCGTCTGGTGAAGAGGCTCTCCTGTACCACCTGCTCCACATCTTAGCCAGACAGACTTTTTACCCTTAGCTAGGCAGGTAGGTCAGGAATGATCAGGATACATCCTATCCCAGCCATGGCTAGTTCCCCTCCCTGCTCCCAGAAGTCCTCCTTTACCATTTTCGTTGCCCATGTTTCTCGAAAAGTGTCCCTTATTTTATCCCATTCTTCCCCAACTTGGTGACCTTCAGAGGCATTTGGACCACAACTCCCTGAATTCCCATCCAGCAGGACCATCGACTGGGAATTCTGGGTGCTGAAATTCAAACATGTTTGGAAGACACAAGGTTGGGGAAGGCTGTATTTTACAGTGCCGCTTATAAATAGCGAACATAACACTGCCACCTGAATTTTGGGATTCTCCTTGGCTATGGGGACTGACACGATGAGTGCCTGCACTTTAGAATGTACCACTAGAACCAGCCACCAGTTGTGGTGGCAGGCAAGCAGTCTTTGAGGCAGAGGGGCGGGAGATGGATGGAGGAAAACAGTGGGATTTTTCTGCATATTTCTGTCTAGGACTGATTAGTATGTGTGCACATGATTAGAGCTCACTGCATGCAGGAATCAGGAGAGTCGAAGTTCTGTATTTCTCATATGCTTAGTTGTTTGTGTGCATTTCCCATGTAAGGATTCTCCCCCAAGTGCACATGGAACACACACACACACACACACACACACACACACACACACACGGTTTTTGACTAGCAGTCTTTTAATTGGCACACTTTCCTGCACATGGTGCATTGCATTTATTGCCATGGATTTCACCGATTGCACCTGGGGCTAGGCTCACCCTCAGTGTCCTCCCACCTGCAAAGATGGTGAAGGTTTCTCGATGCCGAGTTCCTTAAGCATATATTGCCTGTGTAGGATTTGGTGTGCAGTCTGTGGAGCTGCTTATTTGGTGTTATCTGTCCCATTCGGAGAGGATTTCCTGCGTTCTGCTTCTGGCACAGTTGCAGTGTGCATTGTGTTGTGATCGGTAGGGGGGCAATTATGTGTGCACTGCACTGAATGATGGCGGAGACTTGTAGGCACAACACCCCAGCACTGCTTGTGCTTCACCTTTGGGTGTGCAGATTTCTCCTGGGCCCCATCTCTTTTCCAAAACCAAGATGATTGTACAAATGATGCCAATCAGCCCTAACACAGACTTACATCAAACAGCCTTCCGTAACTTGGCATCTTCATGATATGCCAGACAACTCCCATCTCAACCAGTCAGCATGTTGGTTGAGGGATGATAGGAGCAGTAGTACTTTATACCAGGAGGGCACTAGATTGGGAAAAGCTGATCTAAACATTCCTAGCTGATAATGGCAGTAAAATTAATCTGCTCACTTCACAGCCTTATCTTTTTAATATGTTCTTATATTAGAGTTGTAAAAAATGTGTTCTTTGTTTCTGCACAAAGGCAGTTCCCATTATGTTAATATCATCACAGCATCTTTTGGAAAGCCATAAAATTTTTTGACTTAGCCTGACTCTGTGTTTGAAGCCGGCATTCAGGGAGTATAGCATTTTTATTGTCTTTTAGAATGACTAGAGTTTATTCTGCTACATTTTAGCAGAATATTGCACTGCTTAATCCATGGTTACTCACTCTTAGACTTTGGAATGGGATAAAATCTAAATTTAACTAGAACAATGCATGTATTTCCAAGCAGTACTAGGAGGGTAGCAATGTGAAGTAAGACAAAAATTATTATTAAGTCTGCTACTGAGCTTATTGATCAATTAATCAATTGATCAAAATTGATTTTTAGAAGTTAATTCTCACTTTAAAATGCACGCCTGATAAAGAGGGCAGCATTTTAAAAATCCTTTGCCAACCCTGAGTCTGACACTAGAAATCGGTCCTTTAATCAAGAACAGAGACAGAAAAAGCTCCCCCAGTCCTGCCTCCACCCCCAAGAAAATAGCTTGGCTTATCTGAACCAAATGGCAAGATAAATTCATACCCAATTGACATCCACAGAAAGGTCTGAGGTGCCCCGATAAAACCACTTCCCCCCTGTAGCTGCATTTCAGTAAATGCCAGGAAGGGAACAGGGTGGAAGGAAGAGAGGCAGGCAGGGCCTGGGCTATTCTCTGGCTTGAAGTTCAGCATGGATTGCTGCTGCCCAGTCTTCCAGCCAGCCGCGGCTTCTCGCAGGCTCCTCCCTCCCTGTATGCAAACCGATACTCAGCATTCGGTAGCCCCTGAGCATGCTGGGACCTCATCCGGCAGGGATGTGTGTGTGTGATTGATTCCTCCCCCACACCTTTTTACCTACTTCTGCAAACTTAGGACCCTCCTAAGCACGTTGCTACCCCCTCCTTCTTTCTCAGTAGACCCATGTCTATGTCCCTGTCCAGAGACTGTGGTATTGGACGGCATATAAAAACTATAAATAAATGTATGGATGTGTGTATGTAGGTGTGCGCCATAGGAACCATAACTGAGCGTCTGAGTTTGGTATCAATATTCAGCTCAGGAGAGGCTGATGATTCCTCTTTCAGCAGGGCTCCTTATCCATTGCTGTTTTTATTTTGAGCTCGATAGTAGCCCTCCATGGTGATAAACCTGGTTTGAGAAGGGGAGTTTGGCACCTTGGGTAGCTCCCATAAAGGTCAAAATAAAAGCTGCAATTGATCAAAAGCTGCACTGCAATTGATCAGGAATCTCCAACCTCCCCTGCTGGCAACTGAGTTTTGATCCTTATAGCTTTGATTTATTACATTCTTAGACTTCCTTCAGTCATTCAAAAAGGTACAAGTCTGTCTAGGTTTCAGTAATAAAAGAATTCATTCAGTTTGCATTCATGAAAAGACACATGATTGAATACGAGTTCAGTTGAAGAATGTGTAATTGATGCTTCAATAACAACGAAACTGGGCTGGATCCAACCCTTAGGAGAACAGGCATCTGCTAGTGCAGCCAGACTTCACTTGCGCAACGGGACTTCCCCAGCCCAGCTCCCCCTACAGCAACCCATCTGTTCTGCAGGGTGTCTCTACCCCCTGGAGCAAATCTGGGGTAGTACCGGAGAAGGGAGATATAGGTTCACTCACTAATGGAATAACACACTGGACTCGACTCATAGCTGTCTTCAGGAAATACACTGGATTGAATCCAGACATGCATCCTGTGGCTCTAGACAGCATCTGGGTGGCCACTGGATCTTTCAGATTCCAGTCATGAGGGTGGAGAATTGCTTTGACTTCATGGCTGGGGATCGACACTTAGATTCCTCAGCTCCCCCTTGTGGCTGGCGCAGAACAAACCAGGCCACCTGCTGCTCCAAGGTTGCAAGAGTGAAGAAGTTGGAAGAGCCCCCACAGCATTGGGAACACTCAATTATTGTGTGTTAATTATTGCTATTAACCAATAATCACTTGATTATTGCATTTCTACACTGCCCAGTAGCTGAAGCTGTCTGCATGGTTCACAGAGAACTGTAAATCATACTAAGAGTAGATGTATCGAAATCAGTGGGACTTAAGCTAAAAACAATTACAGTGGTACCTTGGCTCACGAACGCCTCAGTTCACGACCAAATCGGTTCACGAACAGAAATTTCATAAAAATTTTGCTGCAGGTTGCAAACTCTGCATTGGGTGACGATCGCGAGTGCGCCCATCTTCCCTACATGGGTGCAATTGTGGTTGTGCTGGGGGGGGGGATGGCCGCGATTGCACCCATGTTCCCTGCCCAAGTGTACCTGCACCTGCCTCCCCCCATGCGCCTGTTCCTGCCTCCCCCCCAGTGCACTCGCAGTCACGCCCGTCTTCCCCCACCCCCCACACCATCGCTGGGGCGGGGGGAGATGGCCACAATCTTTGTTGTCCTTTGTCACTGTGCTTCAAATTTTTTGGAGTTAAAAAAATAGTTGCAGAACAGATTAACCTTATTTACATTGACCCTTATGGGGAATTAAACTTGGCTCACGACCAATTTGGGGCATGACCAGAGTCCTGGAACGGATTAAGTTCGTGAGCCGAGCTACCACTGTAATTTAAGTCTTACTGATTTCAGTGGCTCATCCTAAGCATATTTAAGTCTGGATCCAACCATGTGTGTGTGGTTGTGTGTGTGTGTGTGTGTGTGTGTGTGTGTAAACTGGTATAAACCAATTCAACTGTAGACTGAATGATGGATCCGAAATGCTGGCTCCCAGTGTGAGAAGATCTCCTTCATAAATTGCCTGCCAGTTGTCAAAGCCTGGTGCTGAGGACTTGGAGATGTGGGGGTATCAGTAGCGAAGACTGCCCCTTGAAAGCCAGAATGGTCTGCAGGCATCACATGGGGGAAGAAATGGTACTGCTCCGCCTTTGCCACCGTGCTTGCTGGAATCACATCTCTTTTTCAGCTTTCCCACTGGCTGGTAATCTCAGTTATAGCATTTCACACCATTTTTACTTCCCCGTGTGTGAAATTACAAATAGAGGGACTGCCCAAAGAATAACAACAATAGTGAACTGGCACTATCAGGCAGCCATT
>NW_025335568.1:56434088-56778784 GCF_004798865.1 Varanus komodoensis
CGTCTGCAAATTGATTATCTTTCCTTGTACTTCCTCATCCAAATAATAAAGGTATTGAAGAGCACTGGGCCCGGGACTGAACCCTGTGGCACCCAACTAGTTGTTGCTGTTGTTGTTGTTAGCTGTGAAGTCGTATCCCACCCATCACGACCCCATGGGCAACATCCAATTTGGGAAGGTGCCATTGATGAGCACTCTTCGTATCTGATTCAGCAGCCGATTTTGGATCCACCTAATGGGTTTTTTTTAAATCTAGTCCAGTTTTGCTCATTTGAATGCTTTGCTAACGTCTTGGTAGATTATGTCCCCAGTCTTCCCTCCATCCATTTGGGAGGTTACCCAGTCACAAATGGGATTAAATTAGTCTGACAGGATTTATTCTGACTCAGGGCATAGAGTTCCTTCAGCCTTCACAATATCCTATCTATCTCTGAGGTCCTCTTCTGTTGAATTGTTGACTAGAGAAAGAGGAAAATACATGCCATCCTTCTTTCCCTAGCAAACGGCTCAATCTGTCTGCTTAGTGGAGCACAACACAACTGGATAGAGTACCAAGAGCCTGTCTAATTCCTGATCCTTCACCCAGCATAGATGCCTTACCTACTGACTTTTCATTGCATCACTAATCCAGATAGGCAAAAGCCAACCATGGTTGGCCTGGCTCTCCTGTCAAAACAGAGGAGTGCAGTTATTAACAAGGTCTGTTCCTGGAAAACATACCACACCCATCCTCTGCCAACTGCATTGGCTGCCTGCTATTGCCTGAGCCCAATTCATGCTAACATATAAAGCACTAAATGGCTTGGGACTGGGATATCTAAAGAATAGCTTGTCTCCATATATCCGTACCAGACCACTGAGGCCATCAACAGAGGCCCTCCTTCATGAACCCCCACCCACCCACCCAAAATGAAGTGAGTGGGAAATTAGCAAGGAAAAGGGCCTTCTCTCTCATTGCACCTCACCTTTGGAATTCCCTTCCAAAAGAGCTGTGACTGGCACCCACATTATTTTGTGTTTACGGCCAAGTCTATTGACCTATGACCTTTCTATTCAGTATTTGTTTTGAGGACTATGTTTTATTTGGTTTTCCATTGCTGGTTTTATTGTTGCTTATATTATTGTTTAGTCTCCTGTTTGCACTTTATATTTGCAGTTTACATTAGCATCACGTAATGTGGGTTTAGCTGCTATTGTTTTATCTATTATTTTAGGGCTATGGGGCAGCATACAAATGCAATACATAAATAAACAAGTTCCAGACCTTTACCTGTGATCTAGCCTAGGTTAATGTTTCACTTCTCCACAATGAGACAGAAAGCTGTATGCCAGCAAGCAGAGGGACTCCCTCAATGTTTCCATCATTTCAGAAGCATTCATTATCAGTTTTGCACAGCCACTCAGCAAGGAATTCCTTGGAAGTTAAACCCATTTAACTTTTATTTATGAACTTGGATTTTATTTTTACTTATGAACTTGGATTTTATTTTTATTTATGAACTCGGATTTTATTTTTATTTTAATGCAGACATTTCTTAAGTTCAAACTATTTTCCAAGATCCCTATTTCTAGTGAAGCTAACTTAAAAATGTAGAATGTGTAGCATCTTAGCTTGTAGACATGACCTCCTACTGTGGCATGCATACGCATACCCATTCATAATTACCAAGATGTCTAATTGAATTACTCTTATCTGGAAGCCATCTGAACCTAACAAAGCAGATAATAAGTTCCAGAACCTGATACAGCATGTGGGGTCAATGTGATTTTACTTGCAAACATTGGAAAGTTCAAATCAGCAAAGTCTGAGTAACAGCATATTATCTGCCCTTACACAAATTCCAGACTCACGCCTGAAGGATTGACTCCCTCTGTGTGCTGTGAGCTGGTTCTCCAAAGCAGGGCCGGGCTGCTACCAAAAGTGCATGTAGGCCCAGGTGGGCAGTGAGTCTCTTGCTTCGGACTGGATGGCTGATGAAGCACATTTGCAGTCCAGGGTGCTCTTTGTGCCATCTTTGTCACTGGCACAGAGTGCCTTCTTTCCCCTTCTTTTCTCTCTTCTGCTTTTGTAGGAACACCAGCTGTGATTTTAACTGAACAAAGAAAGCCTGGCCTCATTTGCCCATCCTGCAGTTAATTCCAGATTCAATGACTGTAATGCATTAGATAGAGGACAAGGAGAATCGGCCAAGTTTCTCATTTTTCTAATCTGAAATTAAGTTTGTTCCAAACTTTCCATGACTGGATTTTTAAAGTAATTTTGCATGACAATTCAGATGTGTTTTGATATGTATTTTTCCTAATACAAACACTTTTGTACATACTTTGTGTAATATACTAATTCTTTGAAGGCATTTTCCTTATTTCATGCATTTTAAACTTTCATTTTCATTAATATATACATATTGTACATATTACAAAAATGCAAAAAGTTGGGAAAGAATTTTGAAAAATAACTGAATGTATTATTTATTTATTTATTTAAAACATTTCTATGCCACCTCCATAGCAACAAAGCCTCGGGACAGCTCACAGCAATTAGTCACAGTATTAGTCAATACATTCAATAAATGCAATACATTCAATACTGAATGTATTAAAAAAAATAACTGAATGACCATGTATTAGTCCAACCATACAAAATTAGGTCAATCGCTATTAAATTGTGAACCAAACAAATTCTGAACTTTGTTATGAATGAGACTGCCTCTGAAAACCATGTTCCGTTTGGAAACTGCAGTTGGTTCTGAATATAGTTGCAAGATTGCTATCAGAGCCAGTGCATTGTAGAGGTTAAGAGCACAGGGCTGGACTCAGGAGATGTGGGTTCTAGACCCTGCTCAGCCATGGAGCCAACTGGGTGAATTTGGACCAGTCAGAGACTCTCAGCCCAACCAATCTGACAGCGTTGTTCTTGTAGCAATAAGAATGAGAACAGCAGAAGGAGATTGATGTAAGCTGGAGTTCTTTGTAACAAAAAGGTGGGATATGAATCTAATAAATACATAAATAGCAGGGCTTGCGCATTATAATAATCTTATGCTGGTTGGTCATCAAATGTGCTGCTTCCTCATCCATTTCCAGGCTCAAGTCAAAGAGCTCATTTTGACTTTTCAAATCCTTTGCAGTTGAAGTTAGAGCTCCAAATGGTCTGTTGTCCAATGTGCCTGCAGGCTGGCTAATAATACTACAGGGCTACTAGTGGAAGGAAGCTTTGGGTGGTGGTACCAATGGGAGAATGCTCTACCCAGAGAGATTCACCTGCCACCTGCCTTGACATCAGAGCACACAGTGAAGATGATAAAAAACTATTTCCAGAACATTTAATATTTAACATTTCTGTGTTGCATTAGATCTACTGAGTGATTTTGTATAAGTATTATGATTGTTACAATACCTTTACACCACAATATTTTTCCTCTTGCAAAAAAACTCTTCCCTTTTCAAGGTTCTCCACTGCTCCACTTCACCTTTGTAAAAACAATCCTTGGAGGTAGGCTAGATTGCATGGGAATGATGGCCAAAACTACCCAGTAGCATGGCCAAATGGGGACTAGAACCCAGATCTCCCAAATCCCAGTCCAGCACTATAACTGTGTCTAAATTTAATATCAATTATTGTACATTTACTGCCTGGGATCTCATTGAGCACTGGGTTATAAATGCTTAAGACAAAATAACAACAACAATGACATATTTCTATACCACCCATAGCCAAAGCTGTCTGGGTAGTTTACAATAGCAGATAAAACAAATCCTATGGAATGCTATTATGAGCTTTTCTACATGAGGTATTTATTTTGTGCTGGTCATTTCCTATTCATAATTGTTTACATGACCCTCTAGTTTCACTTCTGTTCTTAAGCAAGACTTTTGAAAAAGAAATTTTATTTTATTTTATTATTTCAGTTCATTTCATTTCAGTAAGGAAAATGTATTATTCTTAAAGTGAAAGAACATGCTGCTTCCACCTGTGAAAAGGAGCTATTCTACTATATCACAGTGCCACCTGGAGGCTATGTTGAGGAAAGAAAGAAAGGAAAAGCTGTTTTTTTCCTTGTGAAGTTAGTGCCTGGGCCTCAGTTCTTCAAAAAACAAACAAACAAAACAAAACAAAACAAAACAAAACACCCCCCCCCACACACACACAATTCACTACTGTGGAGTAACAGCCTCATGTAGAAAAGCTTCCAAGTTTAAGTCAGCAATTTGCTATGAAGCTCAATGAGTGACCCAAAGTCAGCTGTACTTACCCCACAGGGTGTTGTGAGGATAAAATAGAAGAGGGTCCCGAACTCCTAACAGGAAGGGTAAGATAAATATGCCAGAGAGGATTTGGAGTGGCAGATTTGGTATTTCGTTTTGGCAAAGACATAAGTTACCAAACTCTGATCACATCTCATGCAATTTGGTGTGCCCTCTACTAATTTTAGAGGGAGAGCCAAAGAGTTGTTGGACAGGGCTTCCCTCTGGAAGCTGCCATGTACTCAGAATTTTGAAATAAGAGATACAGTGATCCAAATGAATGATAAAGAGAAACACTTATGCACTGTGTATTCTAATGTGTAAACAAATGGAAATCAGAATTCTGAAAGGTGGTTGCAAATGTTTTAAATATTCTGCAGCTCAACAATATGGATGTTTTGATTTCTGAGCTTTCTTGAAAGTAAGTCCTGTGGAATTCAATAGATCTTATTTTCAGGTGAGTGTGTGTGGAAGGCAGCGATCAACAATGCTATTTCTTGTAAGAGTTGCAGATGGATAGACAGACAGACAGACAGATACATTTTAGAAAGTCTCTCTTTTGGAGCATGTAAAGAATTAGTTATACTATGATAAGAAATATACATGTGCAAGCAGGAAATGTATAAATATCAAATCATCTAGGCATGGATAATACAGGCTTATTCCAATGAAGCCAGGGTTTCATTGGAACAATATGTACAAGGCTGTGATTAACAGAGCAGCCGTCTATTTAAGCAACAAGAAAAGCAATAAATAAATGAAGAAATGCATTAAGAAGAAAGTAATTATGTTCTTATTAGGAAAAAAAAGAAACTTATCTCAGAATTCTCCCCTTACCCTCACTTCTAGCCACAGAATGCTAAACAAATTGTTCCTTCCTTATAATTTCTTCTCATTTCCCATATGATATGGGCAGAAATACACATACACATGGCTAATCCTGTAGACGTGATTATGGCGTAATCCAGTGCGGATGTACAAAGACCTCGAATCTGGATGCAGTATGGGCATCCTATGCAGGGCAGGAAGATCATAGAGGCATCCCACACCCTTCCTTCCACCCTGCATGGCAACTTGGTACCTGATTTTGGAAGAAACATTATCAGATAACATTATCAGTCGGGCAGCAACATTATCAGATGTTCTGCTTGAATGGTGTCCAGAAATATGTGTGAGAAGCATGGGACCACATGGGCTGCCTCCTCCTCTAATGTCCTCATGGACACCAACCTCTCCTTTGAGAGCCTGACCTCCCCATGTTGAGTGAAGAGTTCTAAAGGGGACATCTGCTTGGTCCATCCTCACACATTCTTGGACCCTCTTCAGGCAAAACACCTGCACAGGACTAAAGAAGGCCCTCTGGTTGTTGTTGTTGATGATGATACCCAATCCTCCAGCTGATTGGGTAGATACATATGGATGGAAATCATTCTTAATCATAACAGGCATAGAGAAAATGATGCTTTAACAATGGCACCCTTTAAATTTGCACATGTATGTGCAGAATTTTTTCTAGCATCAAAGGCACGACCCAGAGGTTCCCCAGGACCTCCATCCCCTTCATTTCTCCGCCATCTTCCCTTTATAAACTTTTGGATCTGAAGCTCCTCAGGGTAGGGACCTCTGTTCTTAGACTGTAATAGGCCATGCACAGTGAGCGTGCTATGTGAGTAAGCAAACAATCGCAGACAAGCCACACCGAAAATAAATGGGCATGTGCAAGTAAGGATTTGATGGTTAAGATACAGGGTAAGTGAGAGAGCACCGTCTCCTTTATCAACCTGCCCGGTCACTGTGGTCATCAGACAATATCCTTTTGGGGGATGCTCATGGACATATGGCCTGGCTGGGGTCTCCCAGGAGAAGAACCTTCAGTGTAGCTGCCACATTCCTCTGGAACAGTCCACCACTGGAAGACTGCATCTGCCAAAGCATTGTTCTGCAAGTGCTTCTTCCTGACCAGCCCTACTTTCCATGTTACCTTGTTTTAAATGTATTATTCTTTCGTCTCTCTGAGCTCTTTGCTGCTCAAGGCTCCAGAAAATGCTTAGATAGTGAGGCTATACAAATACTGTAAATAAGTAAATAAAAAGCACAGAGGTCACCATTATTATTTCTAAAGCACTGCATACTCCCATAGGAGCTGGTTGTTACAATTTGGTGTGAGGAAATTACACAGGTTGTCAAGCTTCCAAATTTCAGTGGTGAGAGAGGGCTGTTTTTGGTGTGCCATTATCACTGTGGACCTCCTGTCCTTGATATATTAATGACCATCATTTTAGATCAGTTTTCCTCAACCTAGCTCCCCCAGATGCAATGGACTACAATTTCCACAATCCTCAACCAGCATGGCTATGTCACATTGGAGAAGACTGTTTCAGATGATAGCCTAAAACTATCCTAGTCAGACATGCATATTTAAATTACTAATTTTAGTTTCCTGTTATTGATTTCATATTTTGTTTATATTTTTAATTACTGTGACGCAGTGATGGTTCCAGTTTATTTGGTTCACAATCAACTGTTAAGATTGATTTTAACCCTTAGAGGCTATTGTCATGCAAAGGAAGGGGACAAGTTTCTTAAAAAAAAAATCAGAGAATCTTAGAATAGTAAAGTTGGAAGGGGCCATGAAGGCCATCGGGTCCAACCCCCTGCTGTCACAGGACACCAGGTTACACCATCCCACTCAGATGGCTGTCCAGTTTCTTTTTGAATGTCTCTAGTGTGGGAAGCCCACCTGTATTGCTCTGACACTGAGGAAGCTTTTCCTGATGCTTGAATTGATTATTCCATGTCCTATACTCTGGTATCAGCAAGAAGAGATCTTGACCTTCCTCTTTGTGATAGCCTTTGGGTTACTTAGAGAGGGATATCATGTCCCCCTCAGTCTTCTCTTCTCAAGGCTGAGGATGCCCAGTTCTCTCAGTCTCTCCTTATGGGGCAGTGTTTCCAAATCCTGGATCATTTTGGTTGTCCTCCTCTGCACCCCTTCTAATTTTCTGCATCTTTCTTAAATCTTGGTGCCCAGAACTGCACACAGTGTTCCAGATGAGGCCTGACTAGTGAGGAGTATAGAGGAACTACTGCCTCTCATGATTTGGAAGTAATGTTTCTGTTAATGCATCCCAAAATAGCATCTGCCCTTTTGGCGGCTCTGTTGCATTGTTGGCTCATGTTTAGCCTGTTGTCCATACTCACTCCAAGATCTTTTTCTTTTTCAGTTTTGTTGAGCCATGTATTCCCCATCTTGTATCAATGCCTTTGGTTTCTTTTTCCGAGGTGGAGGACTTGGCACTTGTCTTTATTGAATCTCATTCTGTTCCTTTCATGCCAGTGCTCAAGTTGATCAAGATCGCCCTGGATCTTCATTCCGTCTTCTAGGGTGTTTGGTATTCCACCCAGTTTTTTATCGTCTGCAAATTGATTATCTTTCCTTGTACTTCCTCATCCAAATAATTAATAAAGATACTGAAGAGCACTGGGCCCGGGACTGAACCCTGTGGCACCCAACTAGTTGTTGCTGTTGTTGTTAGCTGTGAAGTCGTATCCCACCCATCACGACCCCATGGGCAACATCCAATTTGGGAAGGTGCCATTGATGAGCACTCTTCGTATCTGATTCAGCAGCCGATTTTGGATCCACCTAATGGGTTTTTTAAAAATCTAGTCCAGTTTTGCTCATTTGAATGCTTTGCTAACGTCTTGGTAGATTATGTCCCCAGTCTTCCCTCCGTCCATTTGGGAGGTTACCCAGTCACAAATGGGATTTAATTAGTCTGACAGGATTTATTTTTGATATGTAATTAATCTTCTTTTAATCATTGCATTTTCTTCAAGATGCTTGCAGACAGATTTTTAAAATAATTTTCCAGGGATTGATGTCAGACTAACTGGTCTGTAGTTTCCAGATTCATCTTCCCCCCCTTTTGAAGATAGGGACAACATTCACCCTTCTCCAGTCTTCTGGTGCTTCTCCTATGTTGGTGCCGATATGAACCACCCTAGTTTGTGGTGATTAAACAGATTTATATTACAATTCTACAAAGGTACTAGTGAATTCAGTAGCATGTCGTTTCAGGTACGCTGGGTATAGGACTGTAACCCTGAGATACATTTCCCTCCTTATTAATCTAATATGAAACTCTACAATGGATTCTGGTACACGTTTGCATTTCAGAAGCTATTATGATCACACACAAGTGTATACCTAAGAATAAGTCTTAAAAGCACATAAAGCTCTTTAGTTGTTAAGCCCTCCTGAATCCTACATGTGTGGGTAGCATCACTAAAAGCAGGTATGATGGATAAAAATGAATGATGATCCTTTACCGTATAAACCATGGAGTCCATCTTCTAGCATTGTTTATAAACAGAAGGGGGCTGATTGGCTTAGCTTCTGCGGGGCATCTTGGTCCTCCATTTAGATAATGTGAACATTTTTTAACACAGCCATCAGTTGCTGAGTCAAGAGGTTGTGATTAATCAACCACTGTTTGGGTTGAGGCCAATATCCACTGAGTGTTTAGCACTCAGGAGCTGAACAAAGATGGCTGTAAAAGATTATATAGGATGAGTTGAGACACCATGTTAGGTCAAAACTGTGGTAAAAGAGCCAAATGGTATTGGTTTAACTGCATCCTCTCCAGTGTAAAGCTCCTTGGAAATAGTCGGCATCTTCTTCAAATGTATTGGCAAATACATCAGTGGGATTGGGAATTCAATATACATGCCTATAGCTTTCCCCCGAAGGAACAAGTTCTCTACAACCAGGCTGCTTTTACACAAAGGGCTAGCAATGCTATAGTTTTGAGGTTCTAAACTACCTAGACTCATTTCTGCAGTGGAACCAGTACAGAACCATAGACCTGGAAGTGACTTGGACAATAGTGCAGGATACACCTGCATTGCAGGATACCCTGACCAGAATGCCTTCCAGCTTCTGCTTAAATACTTCCAGCAAAGAAGACCTCCCCCCGCCCCCCACACACACACTTCCTGAGCCAATCTGCTTGTACCCTTGAACAGTGTCTCCTTATGTTTAGCTGAACTCCTTATGTTTGTTCCATGAGTCTCCCCACCCCACCATTAGTTTTGCCCTCTGAAGCAACAAAGAACAGGCCTCCTCCATTTTCTGCATGACAGCTTTTCAGATATGTGAAGATGGCTATCATGTCTTCTCTTGATCTTCTCTGTTCACAACTAAACATACCTTTCAACTAAGCATGGCCCTTTCAACTATTCCTGAAAGTATTTGGCTTTCAGCCTCTTCATCTTGGTTGTCCTTCTCTTGGACATGCTCCAGTTTGTTAATGTCCTTCTTAAAATATGGCATCCAGAACTCATCTCACAATCCACCAGATGTGGCTTGATTCGCACAGAATACAGCTGAATTCTAGCCTTCTCTGGGCATTTAAAATGCAGGTCCTCTCCATGTGCAAAGAGGGGGAGCAGGAATAAACACACTAGCTTTGTCTCCCTCTGCCATTGTCTTCACCAGGCCACATGAGTGACCATCTGTAGCAAGGAGCATTGTCTGCCACTGGAGGCTCTCCCTGAGATTCAGATCCCCATTTCTCAGGATCCACTTCTAAACCACGTTGAGAACTTCTCCAGATGCAAGTTTCCTACTGCAGCCAGTCATTCTCTATGCATGGAGGGAGAGAATACTGGCAAGAGTGGGCTGGAACTTGTGCATTCATTCCCACCGTTCCTCTGCATGCATAGAAATGACACATGTTTTAAATGCTTGAAGCAGACTTGTTATTTCTTACATTCTGTATTGTTCCATTTTTATCTCCAGGTGTTTTTCTTTAATGGAGCACTGGAAAGGTGCTGTTTGCCGCAGCTGCCAATACAGCAATGCTCATTCTTAATGTGCATGTCAGTGTTGATTAGGGGTGTCAGAGAAATCCACAACAGATTAAAATTCATTTGGATTTCTATAATTCGGACCCATGGATTGTGCCATGGAGCAGCTTTCCCTGAGTCCCAAGATTCCGTAGACTTGCAAACCATTTTTTTAAACTTTCATTAACTTTACACAAATTTAGTCATAGGAAAGAAAAAGAAAAAACTCAAAAGCAATTGAAAATTCCTCCATAGGCTAAAGCACATAAATGTGCATTTTATGTGAATTTGTATATTTTGGGGCGATTTGTGCATTTTTGGATGAGCAGATTTGTGTAAATGCATATGAATTCATTTGTGCAAAATCTCGTTCTGTCAGGGAGCCAGTGATGGGCCAAAAGCCAGCTGACAAAACACAGATGGAGCCGATTGAACAAGTCTGTTTACCCCTAATGTTGATTCAAAAATGCCAAGAAACCACCTGCTGCCTGTAACTAATGTTCAACAATGCATGTTTAGAGAAGCTGCTTCAAGCAACTGTGTGTAAAGCAAAATTGTGTGCAACAATGCATGCATTTATTCTTAGTTTATTTATCAGTTGGTGGTGAAATAGCAAATTAGAGCAATGATTGCATTTGGATTAAGTACATATATTTCATGGTAATTTTTGAGGGAAAATTGTCAATGTTCAGGGTAAGTCAAATTGAAGATAAAAAACATGAGAAACAGAGTGAAATGGAAGTGGGTGATTAGCC
The DNA here is from genome assembly GCF_004798865.1 of Varanus komodoensis. NCBI lineage: Eukaryota > Metazoa > Chordata > Lepidosauria > Squamata > Varanidae > Varanus > Varanus komodoensis. The sequence goes on from NW_025335568.1 coordinate 56,444,939, forward strand.
CATTCCCATAACAAGTGCCCCAGCTCAAATTATTGCGAGCACAGCCAAGGCAGGGGCATCCCGCCTCAGTATGTCCCCATTTTGACTTTGCTTACATCTCCCCTGCCCTTTACAACTACTGTTGTCCCACTTGCATCCGCAAATGCTGATGGAGAACCCCAGGTGGGTCTGGGTTTTCTGTGCATGCATTCTGGAGCAATGACAGTGTTCACTCTGACTCTTCCATTGTCTTCTGAAGTTTCATAGCATAAAATTCTCCAGCCCCTGAGCTAAGCTGTTGCGATAGCTCACTTTACAAAAACTACATGGAAGCATGTTTTTTATTAATAAGATCAGAAGAGGAAACTTCCTGGCCCATTAGAACCCTTGTTTTATCTGCAAATAGTACTCTCATTGAAAGCATACTAATAGCATGCTAAATTATAAAATGCATTAATTGGTTAATAAGATAAAGCAGGCATTAATCCACTAAGCATATTTAATGTACTCTTTGATGTATGTGGCTTAATGCCTTTAAGGTTGTTCAGCACTACTTTTTCCAGAATAATGTGGGGTTTATAAAATTGTTAATGCACGGACTTTGTTCTCTGTGTGTGCATTTTTAAATGCTGTGTTTTCCTAGCTCAAAGAGAATGCACTTCTTTTTCATTAGAAACCAGATAGAAGAACCAACTTCCAATCATCAAATAATCCATGTCAGAATTACAATCTTAAAGACGTGGCACAAAGGTGAGAAGGGAAAACAGTTCTTAAGTATATATTTTGTTGTAATCTTCTGGAAAGCAAACAGTTCAAGGAGAGGAGGTCCTCAGTGGAGCTGATCTTTCCACATAACTGGTGGAATGACAGTGCCTTCCATCTTCCTCTGCTGCAGCTTGAGGAAATGGCAGCTGCTTGGTGACAGGTTAGAAGGAACCTAATGGAGATTTCCAGAAAAGCTTACCATAACTTTCTGCTGCAATGGCAAATAGCATCATTGTTGTTGTTGTCAACCTCTCTGGAAAGATACTGTAGTTTAATGGTCGGGGCCCTGATATCCATGTGGAACATCCCAGTTCCAGTTCCTTTCCATCTGCAGCTGAGAAAGGGAGAAATCCCATTGGATTTAATGGGAATTATTTCTGGGTAGCATGTATAGGTTCACGCTGTAAAGCAATAAAAAGAGAAGCAGCAGCAATAAAACAATCTGTGGAATAAGGAAGAAAACCAACTCCTGTCAAAACAGAAGGATAAAAGCCTGGCAGCTCTCAGCCTTCCACAAAGGTCTCCTAAAAGTGCCATTTCTTGATGATGACTCTGGGAGGGTAGGTTGCTCTGAGAAGAGTGGTCCATGGCATTGATGCCAAAGCTGAAAAGGCCTTGTTCCTTCTTTTCCCATCCCGCCTTCTTTTCCCATCCCGCCTCAGGAGAAAGCAGGGGAAAGGTATATAGGAGGAAATAGACGGGAAGAAGAAGTCCTTGATGTAGTTTCAAGTCCCAGGCAATTGACGAGTTTAAAGCAGGGTTGAGTCATTTATGTTTTGACCTATAACTCCCATTGTCAGCATAGCCAATGGTGAGTCATGACAGCAGTTGGAGGGCCAGCCCTGATTTTAAAATAATAACCAGCAACTTGAATTGAACTTGGAAACTGGTATAAAAGGTAGAAGACCTGGGGTTCTTGTCCCAGACTGTTAAGGATTCATAGAGAACTTTTGACTTGAATTTTATAGCTTCTAGGGAGTTGTGAAACTCACACTCTCCAGATTACGGAGGTAGGGGTTAAATCCAATGCCTGTTGCTGCAGCTAGTCCTGGGGGACACTAGAGGGCACCCCAATTTTTTTCCTTCCCAAAGTCCCCAGAAGCAAAGCTACCAATTGGTATAGCTTTGTTCTGGTATTCATCTATTGATCTTAATTATTTCTTGGCCACCTTTCAAAGCAGACTCCATCCCCAAGCATTGCAAAATAATAAAATATATAAGACCAGTATGGTGTGAAGAACATAAAACACACAAAATCCCCAATGGAGTATCATCCAACATCAGTTGGAGTTGTGAGATTACCACACATTCCAGCACTTTATCCAAGAATGATAATTTTGTTCCCTGGAGGTAGTTATCCAAAGCCCTAAAATCTAGATGTAGTTTCTTCAAAAAGGGCCTCACCATAGCTTCTTTCAAAGCTATGGGGCCTCAGTGTCTACAAGGAGATCAAGGTCCCCAGCCCTGGTAGATTGCACACGGCAGAATGGACAAGACTCTGAAAGACAAGTGGGCTTATGGGAAAAAAAATGGCAGCCCCAACACCACGTCAGAATAACAGTACTTCAACCTTTCGCAAGCTTAACCTTAACTGACCTCAGAAGCTCCAAGGCATTCCTTCCTGGTCCGTGCTCAGGATTGCAGCAACAATCGGGGTAGGACAGGAGAGCCTTCTTTTATCTAATATCAGCAGAGTTGTTTTGGCACAAGAGATCTCCACTTGGACATGGACTTTCCTGTGGGCAGTTCTATGTAATTCCAAGATCATGTGAATGCTTGTACATAGGTCTGATCTCTGGGAAATCCAAGTTTCCTGCTGCTTCTTTTTACTTTGCTTTTCTCTTCTCCTTCTCAAGCATTTCAGTTCAGCCTTTGAGCCTCTTGCTGATACTTCTCTTCAGCTGTTTTCTGGAATAGCCAACACCTGGCAGCATTCGGGATGCTCCATTTCCACAAGTGCCAAATGAACAGGGCTAAAGTTTCCCTGAGCGTGGCAGTGATGGAATGCGATTTAATTTCACTGTATTGCATGCAATGGCTTCACAGCCTGAAATGAGATCCCTTGTGGAAGACATTAAGGGCCCGGGATGGATGGCAAATGATTTTCAGGCGCTCTTAATTAGCTCTTCTCTAGCAAAACTTGTTTGCAGCCTCATAGCAGCCACTCCTTTGGTGGTCAAGAAATTATACCCAGCAAATGCATCCCTCTGCACGGACATTTGGTAGACAAAGGTGTGCATATCCTAGAGCTCTGGAGCTGGCAATAGATAGAAATTTGGAGATAGATAAACAGATTGCATTTATAATGTTCATCATTGATACAGTGGTATGTTTTAAAGTGTGGTCACTCAGTATGATAGTCTCAAAAGTTACCTCCCCGAGGAAAGTCCAAAAATGCAGATGGCTCTCTTGATCTGTTGTGTTGTGTTGTGTTGTCACTCGGACACTCAAAAAGCAGCAGTACATATTCAGGACCCAGCGTATTAGGATCACAGTGATAGATAGTCGCAGAACAGTAATTTGGCAAAATGTCATGGTTTGATGTAGGACTTAGATGAGATTATACGAAAAAGGGAATGAGCAGGATGTAAAGAGCTTTTGTGCAAAGGGCATTATTGTGCATTCACCATTCCTTACTAACACTTGTTTATGAGTTCTTTAGACAATGGCATTGTCTCTCCAGTTTTCTGTTTGAAGACCATTTTCCCAGTGAGGACGTTAGAGCAGGGAAAATGGAATATTTTCTGAATGTGAAGAAAATGTATTTTCTTACTTACGTAACTCTGCTGCTGCTGCAGCACAGTGCCACTTAGGGGTTATGCTGTGGGAAAGCAGAGGGAGCTCAGATCTCCAGAAACTGGCAAACCATTTTAACAGGCTCATGTAGAAAAGCTCACCACATTCTCACAAGACCTCCAGCCTGAGATTTTTCAGGAGTTGCTTTTCTGAGCAGCAGGGAGAAACATTTTCTCTTTAAGTCAACAAACCAGTTCCATCAATTTTCATTTCTACAAAGTACAGGTAATTTGGAAAGCTAATGGCTCTTAACTGATCATTCCAAGTCAAGTCCTTCCCCGCTGCCCACAGCAGCCCAATACTTTGCATTACAACAGGGATTGCTCACTAGAATATATTATACTTACAGCATTTTCGGTCAAATGGGGTCTTCCACTGGGTATCTGTTCTGGTGAATATTTTTATGTGTATATCCATGCTATTATGTAGCTTACAAGTTAGTTTTTACATTATATCTTGTAATGAATAAAACATGTTTTTAACTACAGGTGGCTACATCCATGGTTTTACATAACAGATAAGTGTGTGAAGGAGGCTTGGGAGAGGGTATATGTTACTATATGTCTATTATTTTGAGTATTAGACTACTAGGATGACCTATTTGGCCAAGATGCATTTGATATTGGTTCGTGTTTGTAATAAAGGAGTTATTGCACAGCAAATTCATGTTCTCCTTCATGGCTCTTGTTTGTAAGCCTGCAAGTACACAGATATAAATTGTATTGTTCAAACCTTTTGAAAGATTTCCCCCACCAACCAAGATTTCCCCCCACTTGGAGTTCATTTCTCCAATTCTTTCCTTGCCACCAGAGGGTGGCAAATGACATCATCAACCCTGTTCATCAAAATATCCCAGAGCTTTGACCCTGTGAGCCCTGGCTCCACTACACCACCGCTGTTCACCATTTCTGCCTCCCAACCGTGTTTGGTAATACAGTTCAGCATTCACTGTGTGTGCATCCATGAATCTCTAAGCTCCCTTCAGATGGGCCAAGTCATTCTGGAAGGGAGACAGACCATCCAGCTGATGCTCCAGCATGGTAAAAATATAGTTTGGAAAATGAAATCACTGGCCATTTGCTGCCCTCTAATGGTATGGGATTGTATTGTGCAAATGGCCTTGGGAGGACCTTTGCCCTTAAAGGCAGCCTAGAAATATTGTTAAAAATAATAATGCTTCCAAATCTGCCATATGAGACCAGCTTGCTCAGCCTAATGGGAGGCACAGCCCTGGCAGCAAGCAAGGATTTCACCTTCCAAGTTCTCTATGGAAGAGCACTGTCAACTCACGCCAAATGTCTCACAGTGGCTACAGGCTACAGTACAGTGTTCATTTCTCTCCCCTCTTCCTTTCCAGCAGATTAGAATGAACACCTTATAAAAATCAGTCCTTCAATGGAGCTGTTGTGATATAGGGCATTTTCTATGAGAATTGTGAGCAAGCTGCATAAAGCAAAGCAACGGTCCCTCTGATCTGTGGGAATAGCTGCTGCCCATGTGAAGAGCTGAGTCCAAACTGAAACAACAGCCTTCTCTGTACCTTTTCCCACCATTTTGACTCCAACCTCAGGGTGGTACACACTGGCCCAACAGTGGGAAAGCTTGACCCTCCCTGCCTAGCGCTGCCTCACTAGCTCCAGGAATTCACCCTCTTTGCCCCCTTAACACTGTTCGGTGTCTCCCCACCAGGCCCAAAATGGTTTGCTTCTCAGCCACTGTCTGGCCAATCCCTCTCATTAGCCTCGACTTTTCAGAGCGACCAGCCAAATCCTCCTTTTCTACCCCATTGCTCTTACAGGCTGGATCTGAACTTTCTCACTGGGAATGTTCTACTGTGAGAAAGCCGAGCCCCATTTCTGGCTGCAGCCAAACTCCCAGTACAGAGGAACATTTAGACCAGTCCTGGTTTTTCTTGGGTAACCCCATAGAGATGCTGATGGGGGTAGAAAAATGGCTGCCTGCTCTCTTCTACCCTGCCATCCAGAGCTTGGGGCAGAACTGGGGTTCCACTGCTGAGCGTTCCAGCAGAAAGCTTTGGCTTATACCCTTATAATGGTTTTTAGCAGCTTCTACATCTCATTAGTGTATTGCTGCTATTTGGAATCTAAATACATGGCTCACAGGGTTCTTTATTTCTGTTTTAAATTATAAGCGTGCTTCACTGTTTATTTTCTTTGCTGCTTTAAATTTGATCATGGATATTCTTTATTCCATTTCATGCAAGCTGCTTTAGCTGCCTCTTTGGTAGAAATGCAGCCCATCTATCCATCCGTTAATATCCTTTTTGTGTGGTGGCCTCACAATGTGCATGAACCACGCATGCCTCAGAACTGCACCCTGAATTCACCTTGATATAATCATATATACAAGTGCTTTTAGGAGTGTGGTGTTAATGCACAAACCAAGATGTCCTTTCAGGAGGTGTGCTTTATTAAGAAGCCTAGTAAATCTATGAATAAAGTCTGTGTCTGCATGTGAGGGAAGTGGTGGGGAAGAAGAAATGCACTATTTATACTCCAATTGCAAGGCTGATTTTAGAAACTTCCCTAGCTGAATCGGAATTCTGCAGCAGTAGAATGCAGATCTGGGCGAACTGTGTTGTTGTTGTTGTTTAGCAAAGTCGTGTCCGACCCATCGCGACCCCATGGACAACATTTCTCCAGGCCTTCCTGTCCTCCACCATCCCCCAGAGTCCACCTAAGCTCACTCCGACTGCTGCAGTGACTCTATCCAGCCACCTCATTCTCTGCCCTCCCCTTCTTCTTTTGCTGTCAATTGTTCCCAGCATCAGGTTCTTCTCTAATGAGACCTTCCTTCTCATTAGGTGGCCAAAGTATTTGAGTTTCATCTTCAGGATCTGGCCTTCTAAAGAGCAGTCAGGGTTGATCTCCTCTAGGACTGACCGGTTTGATCGCCTTGCGGTTCAAGGGACTCGCAGGAGTCTCCTCCAGCACCACAGTTCAAAGGCCTCAATCCTTCGGCACTCAGCCTTCCTTATGGTCCAGCTTTCACATCCATACATAGCAACTGGGAAAACCATAGCCTTGACTATACGCACTTTTGTTGGCAGGGTGATGTCTCTGCTTTTTAGTACACTGTCTAGATTTGCCATAGCTTTCCTCCCAAGGAGCAAGAGTCTTTTAATTTCTCGGCTGCAGTCACTGTCTGTGGTGATCCAGGAAAATAAAATGTGTCACTACCTCCATTTCTTCCCCATCTATTTGCCAGGAAGTGAGAGGACCGGATACCATGATCTTAGTTTTCTTAATGTTGAGTTTCAAGCCAACCTTTGCGCTATCCTCTTTCACCTGGATCAAGAAGCTTTTTAGTTCCTACAGGAGCAATAAAGGAACCGAAGTAGGGAGACCTTCTCAGCCATAAAGGTAATGCACAGAAAGTGATGTGCTAGAGGATGATGGTAATGATGCTGCTGCTGCTGATGGATCTGGGAGTCCTGAGTTCAGATGTCTGCTGAGTCACTGAATGAGTTTGGGCAGAGACAGCTCTCAGTCTGAAGGATCTCTGAGTGAAATACCACCCAGTGGTTCCCTTTTACAAGGCTTATCTGGTGTTGGCGGCGGCGGTGGCAGCAGGTAAGATGGCTGGGTTGTATCTATGGTTTTAATTTCTCACAATTCCCCAATGGAATGTTGCTCCAGGGAATTATGGGAAATTAAAATAGGAGCAGGACTCCACCAGCCAGTGCTGCTTGTGGGGCCAGGATGAGGAGGAAGAGGCCTTGGGGCAGGCAGAACTTTGCTGGAGCTGCCCAGGGATGCTTCTCCTGACCTGATGCCAGGCCCAAATTTGAGACACTCAGGGAATCACCAAAGAAGCAGAGATGCATCACCAAAATACAGAACTAAACAGAGCAGTGATTGGCATAAATGTGCACATATGTCTATAGACATACATTTAGAAATAATGTTTATCATTTGAAAGGAAACGCAGACCATCTCACCAAAGTAGGGAAGACTAGCTGACTTAGGTCCTTCTCCCCAGGTGCCTTCTCTTGATGGGCAACTAGCCTTAATGTTCTTCACTGTAGAGCTGGAACAGGACCAGGCAGAGGACACTCCCTTCAGACAGAGGACACTTTCGAATAGAGGAAGGTCCTCTGGCAGCCCTTCAAATAGAGGATAGTCCTCTGCAAAAGTGGCCACATAGGACAGACTGGCAACCTAGCCTACCCCATGGAGTTGTTGTGAGGATAAAATGTGCAGTCTCCACTGTACACACCATCTCTGGAAGAAGAGAGAGAATATGAGCAGTTATCACAAACCATGCTCTGTCCTCCAACGGTAATCTTTCCTGAATCCAGTATCTGGAGCGCAGATGGAAGGAGAAGAGCCCCCTGCTCTTCGGAGTGGAATGGCCATTCTGCAGCAAGGCCCTCTCACCTCTATGGCTTCATTTTCTCAAGGCAGGTTTCCATCTTGGACTTTCCTGGGAAAGTGGGGCAGGGGCAGACAAGGTGTGTGTGTTGGGGCAGTCTCCCGAAAGCAGAGGCTGCTGTTGCGGTGAATTGGGTATTGTAATGCATGGCCTCTTGAAGTCCTTGAGGGTAGGGTCGCCCATTTCGTGTGAACTGATCAAATGCAGATGTTGCCGGAGAGCTGACCTCCTTGACCGCGACTTAACTCAAGACTGAGAGGCAGACAGGCACTCCGTAGCTGTGCTTCAAAACGAGGGTGTAAATGCATATACAGTTTGCCGGATGTGTGTGATTCAAGTGCACACATCTGCTCTATTGATGAATATATTTCTCCCCACCAGCACCATCCTAGCCCACTCCCAGTTTTAACCAGGGTAAAACAATAAAAATAAATGGTGCCTGAAATTATTCAGGACTTTTTTGTTTGTGCCATGGGGTGGGATATCAGAAAATATTAAAAATGGTGCTCACTTTTCTCTCTTCCTGGAATATCAGATTTCATATAAAACTCATCAGTTGAGCCGAGTATTTGGCTTGATCAATGGCAGGAAACCAGAGGATCAAATGTTAATAAATCAGAAACAGATACCTCCATTTGAGCAAGGATATATCACTAACCTGAAAAACAGGGCAAATTATTTGACAGCTTCTCTCTCCATACATGCATGCATGAGGGAGCTGGAAGCTTTTCACAAGACACTCAGAAAGCTGGAACAAAGGATCTGAAGAAAAGAAAAAGTGCGTGCATGGGGGAGGGGGAGGGACACCCTCAGACAAAAAACGGGGGGATTGAATTCAGCAACAAAAGAACTCATTGAAATTGGCATATAAAACAGAAATCGAAAAACAGAAAGCACAGGGAGGCAATAGAGTTACACGCTATGCTTCCTGTGAATCATATCATGATGGAATTTTTATCTGAGTAGCAGTCAGTCTTGGGAATTCATGTACTCTGAACATGCAAGGCGAGCATGAGAGGGGGAGGGAACATCTGCATTCATGTGCATCTGTAGTCACAGGTGTGAGTGGCTGTTGTCAGGACTGGCCCTGCTGCATGGGAGCAAGGGGAGCAGGAGGGAAATGATGGAGCCAGGGGCTGGGGCCTGGAGCGTGTGGCAGTACTTTTAAAAGTGCTGGCCCTGGCATAAAGGATGTGGCTTTTGGGCTCTGTTTCAAGCCTTCTGTATTGGTTTGATTTACATCCCACCTTTCCACCAAAGACAGTTTGCAATATTAAAACCCATGCCCATCAGTTTTATGTCTAGCAGAGCCAGCTAGAGCCGGGGGTCAGACTAGATGGCCCGGGAGAACCCTTATGACTCTCTCTGTTTCTAAGCCCAATTTAAGCAAAAATGCAATTCAAGGTGCATTTGCGGTGCCCCTTGCCCCCCCAAATCTGGAGGTTTGGGGTCATTTAGGCAGAGCTGGAGGAATAGCAGAGGTGATCTTTGACTTCCTGTCCTTCTGCCTTGCATTATTGACTAGACAGGGTTCCCCCCCCCCCTCCTCTAGCCAGAACATTTCAGAAGGAGAGGAAAGGAGATTGGAGAGGCCTCAAGATAGCTTGTGTCCTGGCCTCTCTGGTCTCTTCCTCTCCCCAGTCACCAAAATGCCCTCTCCAAAGTTGCATTCCCAAACTCAGAGAATAGACAGTGTGGTTCTTTATTTGCTGGCCAGAGAGAGTAGTGGTCAGAGCTCCAATTCCCAGCTCCAAGGACAGGCTGCTGTTGAATATCCAAAATATTCCATGGCCCTTCAATCACTGTCGAGGTTTTTCCTTAAATTTCAAAACAGTGAAAGCACAGTTGAAAACAACAATAAAAGGATTTAATAGCACCAAACGCTTTTGTTTTAATCCTTCAGCCACAATTCAGCCTACATGTCCCCTTGAATGAACCTTCCTTGCTGGCCAGTGGAAGGGCAAGAGAAAGGGAGCCAACTTAGCCTTCCTTGCCAGGGAGTTTTGGAGCATGGCTGCAACCACCAAGAAGGCCTTTCTCATGCACCCACCAAATGTGCCACTGAGGAAAGAGGGATTTATAGAAGTGCTTCCCCTGAAGGTCTTAAAGCCCTGGCAGCCTCTTTTGGAAGACTGTGTCCTTTCTGGTAGTCTATCCCCAAGTTGACAAGGGCATTATGGGTCAAAACTACCAGTGGGTATCATGTGTGCATTGCCATTTCCCAGCCTAGGTGCTAGAGATCCACATGTACAGCTCTCTTGAAAGGCCAGTCAGCTGTTCAGGGAACAACAGGATGAGCTGACAGCTGATCAGTGATGGCTCCTTTCCAAAAGGACTCCATGCTCAGCTGGATAAGGGTCATAGTCCTATTTTCTTTACCATTGTATATCAATAGATTTTTCCAGTACCTATAGCAAGATATGCCTGCATTCTGACATTCTGTCAAATAAACTGAGATACATGAACACTGGCATCCAAAGAATTTGTCTAAGGGTAGCAGTGCAAAATTCTAAAACTTTAGGCTTTGGTAATTCTAAAGGAGGTTGCAGATTCACTAGATTTCAGAACACTTTTTCCTGTTGTAGATTATGGAGATTTGGGATTTTGACCACAAGAATCCACCAACAGGGAAATTGTTGGCACTGAAAATGGCTGTATTAAAATGCAGATAGAGGTCCATATGACTGACACCCTTCCAATATTAGCATCCAGACTGTAGTTGTCCCAAACCCGGGGCACCTTCAGAGAATGCAGTTTATTTATGTCCAAAGAATGGTACCATTTCTCTTTTCCATGGAGAGAAGTTAGATTTTTAGCATACAGACATGAAGGCACATTGGCTCATTTTACTTGCATCCTGTCTGAAACATTTTTTGGTTTCAAGTTTCTTATGCCCACCTGGGAGAAGCACCCAAGACTCCAGTCCTGTCTTTAAATAGAAACTGTTTGCCCCCGAGTATAGCCTCCAAAATTCAATTAAATGTATGAATCTTCATCAGGCCATCAGGACAGCATTATCCTTCCTTCCTATTTTCTCATTCTGTAATCTATCACCTCCATTAATTAGAACCAGGGAGGGATCATCTTCAGTGGATTAACCCTAACTAACTTGTGTGCATTCAACATGTGCTTTTTTGATTAGCTTGAGCCCTGGGCTGCCGTCAGAGCTGTACCATCTTGTAATTGTACACATTTTATTAATTTCAGATGAAGAGAAAGGCAGAATAGGTTCAGTTCTCCAATTAATAATATTGCAGTATCCAATGTGTTTGACTGCAATGTTTAGTCTGAAGTGCTTTTTTTAAATCAAAAATGAATCAAGCAAACTCTGTCAAGTAGTTTGCAAACTATTGATGTGAGTCTTATCCGTTAAATTTTCATTTGTGATCCAGAGGGCCTTAAACATTCTGTATTCCTTCCAAGAGATAGGCCGGCTTTCTAATACAGCAGGCATCTTGCTAGAATTTGCTTTAAAATCAACAAGACTGCCTTGGAACCAAAAGTGGGAAAGGGCTCCCCTTTTCCTGTTTCTGCCCCCTCCCTTCCCCCTGTGTTGTACCTCCTTGCCACCTGCATGAAATTAGGTCAAGGGCAAAGTTGCCCACCCCTGCCATGGGGGCTTGGCTCAATTACACATAATTCCCATGGAAATGGGAAATGAATAGAACCAAGGCACGTTTAAGAAGAAGCTGGATATATGCAAAGTATCCATGGATATCTTAGAAATGCTGGGGAATTGGATTAGGGAATGCATTTTTAAAACAAATTGTACAACAAACAAGAATTACAACAAAGAATGATGGAAATAACCATTTATTTAACCCTGAAAATAAGAATTCAAATCCAGATCTCACTTGTTGTTAATGTTATAGATTCTGGTGAGCATTTTTCAACTGTTCATCCCGTACCTTTTGGAAGAATGGCCAAGTTCAATGAAAATGCTATGTATATAGGATTTAGGTAGGGCAACAGGGGTGGGCTGAGCAGATGAAGGGTGAGAGATTAAAATGGTGAACACAGTGCTCAGAGAAGCATAGGATACAGCAGCTTTCCAAATCTGGTGCCTTCCAGCCTGGGGATTTTGGGAGTTATTGTCTAGAGCCTCTGAAGGGCACCATGGGTCATATCAAATTGTGCTATTTCACCAACTTAAATTGTGCCTGTGAAACTATGCTGAAACTATTGTTTGTGCAAATGATAAGCAGTTTGTGATAAGCACAGGTTTGACTAATGTTTGTGCAAGCAGAAATTTAGCTGTGCAAACGTTGGAACTAGTTTTCAGCTAGTGCAAAGTCATTTGTGGTAGACACAGTTGGATACTGCTCCAAATTAAGGAAGGCTGAGATACAAAATTCCTTTGAGATGAACTTAACATTGTAAGGAACATAGGGATTTCACCAAAAATGGCAATCCTTTATTTATTTATGGCATTTGTATGCACCCCATACCCTTTGTCAACTTTCTCCGGCTTTCCACACATTCTAGTGCACTCCCTTTGTGTACAAACACTTCTATGTGGCATGTTTCCCCATCCCCATTGGTAGCACCAAATGACTTGAAATGAGATTGGGGGAATAACCAAGAGCTTCCTCTTGCCATATGAACTTCTTTGTATCCCACCAAAATCTGAAGCTCAGGCGTGAGAATAGACCTCTGTTGCCACACCTGGGCCCCGGTATGTCCTGTCCTAGCAGATCTGGTTATTCTTCTTCATGATTAACTTGTAGTCAAAGCCCAAGATTGCTGCTGGTGGTGGTGAAGTTCTGACAGACGTTTTGCCTGATGGATGTTTCCTTTTGATTTCTGAGTCTCTTGACTTGAGACTTGAGTCTCTGTTGTTGATTTATTGTCTGCATCCTCTGCTATTTCTTATAGGTTGTCCTTTTAAGTTCTTTAGACTTCAGATGATTCTCATCATTGTTAGCTGCCTTGGCTGCCTCAAATTGGCCCAGAAAGGTGGTGGCATATATTTGCAGCCTGAATGATATCATACACATAGTTACTCAAAGTAAGACCAGGGGGCTTGCTTTTGTTTAGTCGCAAAGTCGTGCCCGACCCATCATGACCCCATGGACAACATTCCTCCAGGCTCTCCTGTCCTCCACCATCCCTCAGAGTCCACCCAAGCTCACACCTGCAGTGCAAGATCTGCTTCCACCCCACTGGAAATTAAAAGTCCACTGAGGCTCCCACCATGACCTGAAGTACAACGGATGAAGTAAGATCGAAATACAATAATAGTTTTTTAAATAACATAAACCCTAGGCCCTTTTCTGGTGGCCCCCTGGTCATGCAATTCTTCTCTAGACAAGCTAGTCCAGTGTTATTATAATTAACTGTGAAATGTCAGGTTACAATTGTGTATAGATCCAAGCTTACAAAGATAATTAGCCTTGGCTGTACATGTTGTCTATTACTCTGCTATTTCCTGGTTTTAGATTATTTGATCTGCTTTGGTAGGTATTTTGTCACCTCAGATGGCAACAGAACTGTCGTCCAAATGGGAACATTGAGAAACAAGAGAAACAAATATTGGAATGCTCAGGGAAAACATGAATGTTGCAGAAGTATAAAAGTTTTTAAAAAATCTCTGAGCATCTTCAGTGGCCGCAGAACAGTTATTGTTGATTGGAAAAGAACAGCAATTGAAAATTGGCAGATTCGAATGGAATGGACTAGAATGGAATGCCTTTCTTTGAGAGAAGAGCTGGCTGGAACGCTGCACATGAGCACTCCTGTTAATTGTGGCTAATTCTACAGTTTTGTGAATCCCACCTGTAATTTTCAAATGATTTTTGTAAGAAAGTTTGAGGAACAAACTGACAGAAAGGCAGTTACACATTTATTTGAGAAATAAAAAACTGCTTTTTTTCTGAGGTGGGATAAGATTAAACCCACATGCCTCCTGCTAATAATTTTGAAATACTGGTCAATCACAAACAAATTTGATGTATGTGTATAATTGTTTGCGAGTGTTGTATTAATTAATAACTGCTGCCTGAACACAGAAAATAGGAGCAAATGTGAAAGGACTTTTAATATGTTTCAGAATTGAAAAGCACATCTTATCATTTGATTACTGTAACATAAGCTGACAATATACATGTGTGGATTAACAGCCAAAGATCAGGCACAGAGAAAGACATTTCATTTAACATCATAGACTCTTGGGTTTAATGGGTGTCTAGATTAACCTTAAATAAAAATCAGATTAAATCATCTATCAAATTATTTCAGAACTGCAGTGCTTAGTCTAAGACCATTGCCCTGAAATGCTGTGCCTCGCCTAGCCAAAATACAAATACGTTTCCATTATGTTTTAAGTGAAATAAGAACAATGCAATTCCTCACAATACTAAGTGGTTGATGTCAGTAATTCGGCAGCTGAGCACCTGCCTTTTCTCAACGTAACTCACTTATTTGGCAGTGCCATTTATCAGAGAGTCCTTTTCGCCCTTGCAGGACAACGTTTTAGCCTCGGACATCTTTGCAATAGCAAGCCTCCACTTCAGGAATGTCTTCATTTTCAGCCTGGCATTCACATCTGCACTTGTTTAATGCTCTGCTGGTGGTCTCCATTCTATGGTATGCCAACTGTTCCATTCATCTTAAGCAATATTTACACTGATTGGGAGGACACCAACACACAAGCCGTTCATTGGAAATGAACAGGAAAGCTTGCCTTCGAAACGCAAGCACGTTTGCCTTTCTATTTTGCAGCCAGAATTCCAAGGGGTCCTGGAAAATGCGAACCATGAAGCATGGAAATCAACATCATCAATATCAATTGTAACAGGAGTAGCAAAAATGATACACGATATCTTAAGTAAAAGAGGCATGAATGAAGTTGTGAGTAAGATTGCACATTTCTGTATTTAAACTGCATATTTGTTGTTGTCTCAAAAAACCCACATTACAATTCACAGGACTGTAAAAGGACTGTAAAATTTCTCAACATGGATGCAACCTAAAACCTTTAAAAGCAACAGTGAAACAACGGAACAACAGGTAAAATTTGCAGATAAACGAGTCTATCAGATAAAGCCCTATTTCATTTAATATATTTGTGCCCCACCTTTCTCCAACCATGAAATTAAGGAATCCTTTAAAAGGTTTCCCCTGCAGTCTCCCATCCAAACGTGCTTAGCTTCACCAGAGTAGCTGATCCCTGGGCCATCAGACCACCAAACTGGGCCTGCAACCTAAAACTAAGAATATGGAACATGCTGGATCAGGCCAAAGGCTCAAGCTCTTCTGTATTCGGAGCGTATTTTTCAGAGCATGAAGACCCAAAATAGTTCTTCACTCGACAGATGGCCAAATTGACCAAGAACCACTTGTGTCCCCCTGGGTCATGGTTTGATTTTCCACACCACATCTGGAAGAGATGGGCCACTGAGTTTGCTAGGAGCACCATTCTCCAGTTCCTGTGGAGGTGTCATCCATGAACAGTCAGGTTCCCCTTGCAGGTCACAGGAGACCATTTCGCTCCAAAGGCCCCTCTCCTGCCTGGGTGAATGCGGTAAAATCAGTGAGTTGGGCAGGGCTAGACCTTGGGGCCAGAGGCCACTATCCAGGCATCAGCAGGGGATCAAGACAGTAGAAGCAAAAGCAGTGTTACTTCGGTTGGTGCATTTGAAATGCAAACTGCAGAGTATTCAAAAAACCAAACCAAACCAGAACTGGCAGTCAGGTTTGTTGCTGTGCTAAGGTAGCAGGAATGTTGAAGTAGCTTAAAGGAGTAGGAGAGAGAGAAAGGCTGACTGTCTGGCTGGCTTGCCAGCTGAAGCAATACCTTGGTAAGACTATGAAGGTCTAAAGTTACATAACTGCACCCCTGAGCTAATAGGTAACCCAAAAAGGCAGACAAAGGAGAAAAAAGAGGTGACCACTTAGTGCAGAAGTGAGCAGAGGGAAGTGGCCATCTCAAGCATCTGTTTTTCTTGCAGATTTATTACTATGGCATTTTCCACTGCTAGGGAGACTTTTCTGCCTTGGATGCCAAATGACTTGGTTGCTCTACAGTGAGGAGCTTGGGCAGGAGGAGGTCTTGCACCCACCCTGCTGGAGGGACCCTGTGGGCAGCTGGTTTGCCCCTGTGCCGGACTAGCTGTGCCTCGGGTCTGATCCAGCAGGGCTTTTCTTATGTTCTCTAAGGTAGCAGGTCCCTTGACTCGTAGGTGGGGAGTGGGGGGCCATTTGCAGCCCTGCCACAGGCAGCAAAATATTTTGGACCAGTGCTGGTAAGCAACAGCCTTTAGGCCACATAAGGCTATGTTCAGAAGGGCCATTCTCACAGAGAAGCCTGCTTCCTCATGAGAATTGTCTTTTCTTGGCCAAGGCAAAGATGTATATTCAAGGTGCTACCCAAATTAACATCATCCTCAGTAATCCATCTGTGAAATGTGAGATTTAAACCCCTGTGCTCCCACCCTCAGCATCCCAGACACTGAACAGAACAGTTTTATGAACTCTTACCAGTTTATTTTTTAATATTAAAAGAAGGAAAAAGTCCCTTTCTATTTCTCCATTTTCTTTACCTAGTGAATCATGGGTCCCCTGTTAGTTGCAGAGGAAAGTTGTTTTAGTAATTCAGGAACAAGAGCTAGTGCTGAATCAGCACGAAGACTGAAAACGACAAGTTTAATACTGGAAAACATGCTAGAAATAATAATGAAAGGGATGTTGGGGCAGGGAGGGGAAGGAACCTAGAATCAAGGTTTCAGCTGTGGGTTCTTCATATACTCCAGTTTGCTAGAAACTGAGTAATTGATTTAGCAAGTGTCATGTACCATGACATGAAAAATATGTCCTGTTTTTACCAGAATGGGTAAATGTAGTGTAACTAATATAGAGGACAATAATTTAGAGCACTTTAAAATTATTCCTGAAAACTTGTCTTGGGCAAGGCAGTCTTCCCACTCCAGCAGTCTGTTTAGAGCGACTTAGCTCTGAACCACACAATGCCTTTCCACCCATGGAGGCAATCCAGGTCATGTGCACCCCCCCCCCCCACTTTGGATGCACATCTAAGAACGAACCTTGTAGAATTGGCAACCAGAAAGCAGTCCCATGAAAGACACTTTTGTATGCAAGGAGCTTCCACTTCCATTCAAGTGAATGAAGAAGTCAAGGCAGGAAGGGAGCTTTGTGCATATATCTGAGTCCTCAGGACTGGTACGAGATAGTTGAACCAATGTTACGAGGGACCACTCTAACCAAGGCAGGGTTGGGTAGTGTTTTGGATCTGGACTGGGGCCCAACTAGTCCCAATCACTGCTAAGGCAGTAGCTTGTGTCTCTGTCATCATGAATTTTCCGTGAATAAAGAACGAAATTGATAGAAACATAGAAACAGAGCAAGTCAGAAGGGGTCTCCCAGGCCATCTAGTCTGACCCCTGGCTCCAGTCGGCTCCATTCATGGCATGCCTACCATGTGCATGCCCAGCCTATCCTTGAACATCCTCACCGATGGGGCCTCGACCACTTCCTGTGAAAGCCCATTCCATACCCTTGGGGTCCTAACTGTCAGGAAGTACTTTCTGGCATCCACCTTGAATCTTGGTTCCTTGAGCTTTGCTCCATGGAATGCATCCAGCTCTCCACTGCAGGGGAAAAAAGGTCACAACCCACCTCTGCATGACACCCACTCACATACCTGTATGTTGCTAACAGGTCCCCTCAGAATCTCCTCTTCTCAAAGCTGAAGAGACCCAGTTCCCTCAGTCTCTCCTTATATGGCTTTCCCTGCAAACCAGCTGCCATCCTTGTGGCCCTTTGCTGCACCAATTCCAACCTTGCTATAGCCCACTTGTAGTGAGGGGTCCAGAACTGAACACAGTACTCCAGTTGCAGACTCACCAGAGTTTTATAGAGTGGCAGTAATACCTAGTCTAGAAGCCACACTTCTGGCTATGCATCCTAGGGTGGCATTCACCCTCTTGACCACCGCATCACACTGCTGACTCATGTTTAGCCTGCAGTCAACCAGTACCTCGAGGTCCCTTTCACAAGTGCTGCTCTCCAGCCACTTGTCCTCAAATCTGTGCTTATGACACCCGTTTCTATGCCCCAAGTGCAAGACCTCACATTTATCTGCATTGAACGTCATCCTGTTGTCCCTGGCCCACTTCCATAGTTTGTCCAGATCGTTCTGGATCCAGAGCACCTGCTGCTCAGTTGTAGCCACCTCCCCTGTCTGTGATTTTGCTCAGTAGACTTGTCACCCTCCTCTTCCAGATCATTGATGAAAAGACTGAACAAGATCAGTCCCAGGACAGAGCCCTGGGGGACCCTGCTCATCCCCGACCACCATCCTGATGATTTCCCACTAATAGTTACCCTCTGCTTTTGATCCGTCAACCATGCCCTAATCCACCGGACAGTGCCTTGGTGTATCCCAAAACTCCTCAATTTCTCAACCAGGATACCATGTGGCACTTTTTCAAAGGCCTTGCTGAAACCCAGGTAAACCACATCAACCATGTCTGCTCCAGCTAGCCACCTTGAAACCTTACCATAGAATTCTACAAGTTTCGTCTGGCAGGACCTGTTTTTGCAGAAGCTGTGCTGTGTGGCCGCCAACCTCCCTTCCCTATCTAGGGATTCCAGAGCCTTTCCTGTTACGAGCCTTTCCATTGTCTTTCTATTGATGACCTACCTCACAGTGCTATTGTAAGGGTATATGACCTTTCAGCATCACTTCCCATGGGGCAATTTGTCTTTGAAACAACCATTCCAGTGGGAAGACTTTTTCAATCCCAGTTGCTGGGGGGGTGGTATATGTTTCGGTGTGTGAGAGAATGTGTGTACATGTGAACAGATATGTGTGGGTGTGCATTATGTGCAGTGATGCCACTGAATTCATAACTGGTTGGTTTATTGGAGAAAAAACATGTCTGTCCTAATATTGACCTTTGTAATATGTCTTGATCAATGTATTACAATTTCTGTATTAATTTCAGAATTGTGGGCTTCAGAACACACAGGAAAATGGCATACACACAAATTTGCCATTGTCCTACCATCTAGACTCCACCCCGCAACTGAAGCAATCTGATTGGGCACTTCCCACATGATCACCAGAGGTCTGTCTCCAAGGAAGAGAAGGTGGACATTGTGGGTCTATTTCGTATTGCTAATTGGCAACAGCAAGTAACATACATGGCATTATCACCCAGGCAGGCCATGAGAAAACAACCAATCCCAAAGGGGAGCACATAATATGATAACAGATGACATCATCTCATACTGCATGATTCTTAACTCCAGTTCCCAAGATGCAATGGGTTTTGCCCATGTGCAGCAAATTATATACATGGAACAAGATTTTGTATGAAAGGGGAACACTTGTCTGAGCTCCCTTGAGCACATTTGCAATGGGTATGTTAAGGGCTGTCAAGGAAGAACATTTTGGCCATTCGTTCAAAGGGCCTCCATAAGTCCAAGATGACTTGATGGCATGTACCAAGTTCGCCCATCGTTAGTAATTTGTGAATGTTTGCAGAATACAATAAAATCCAGTGCGTTTCTTCAAGTGTTTATTGTCTAGCAATAAGAAACAATAACTCAAGCAAGTGCTGCAATTTCATGCTACCTGGATCAAGGTAAATGTGTGTGAGGTGATCCATCTCCTTTTTTGCCCACTTTGGGGGGACTGCCCACCATTGCTTTCCAGAGGTTTCACCAAAAGGTGATGTGCACTTTGGGCTCTCATAGTGAATTCAGTGCATTGTTTTAGATCACTTTAAAGTAACAACTAGGAGCAAAACAACAATTTCAATTAGACTGGTAATTCATTCTCAAGTCATGTAATTGTGCTCATTCTAATTGTAGTGGTGTTGGTGATGGTGATGTGTTTTGAGTCACGGAGAAGGCAATAAAACCACGGGAAAACTAGCATTCAAATGCAGTTCTGTTTAAAATTTGGAATACTCAAAATAAACATTTTCATTTATTGTAAGCCATCCCAAGCTGTTTGGAGTGGATGGGTTAGAAAAGCTTTTAATAAACAAATGAACAAACACCTGGGGTTTGATATTCTTAAACTTGCAAACGCTGCATGTACAGTTTCAAATAATAAATCCTGAGTGTAACCAAAAAATAAATGCCATCTTTTTTCATGTTACAATATAAATATCTGATGAGAATAAGAATAGTTTTGAAAAAAGATTTTCAAGATATCATAAAAGTTCTGTAGCTTGCTCTTGGAGCCCAAGAGAGGTCTCAGCTATTTCAGGAACCTGCACTAGCCCACTTCTTTTTGTGGTTTTAGTTTGTTTGTCTGTCTGTCTGTAGCATTTTTATGCCGCCCTCATCACAGAAAGCCTCGCGGCGGCTTACAAAGGCTTCCCTATTGTTGCTCCCCAGAAGGCGGAGATTAGTGCCGTAAGTCCCAGGGTATTCAGTGGGGCTGAGTCCCGAGGAAGGTAGCAGAGTGATGCAGTTATACTGCCTTTCAATATGGGAGGGAACCATCATCACATGTTTTGCAAGGACAGTTTCTAGGTTCAGCCTTGGCATCACCAGTGAAAAAGATCAGGTAGTCACAGATGATGCACCGGTGACACTTTCCAAGGATATGAAGAATGGCTACATGCACAGATAGACTGGCCCGAGACAAGGTAGATTCCTATGAGCACAAAGCTGTTAGGCAGCCATTGCTTGGTCTGCTCTCCATACGTGTGCCTAACCCCCTCAGTGCTCACAGAAGAGAAACAAGTGGGCAACAACATATATAGAGTCCCCCCCACACACACTGCAGGCCCGGTGCACTTTGGAGAGGTGCCATGTCATTCGATCCAAAATTCTCTGCAGCATCCATGGGAGAATAAAGGACTGGAAACCACTTGACTGTATTTAAATATTATAGATTCTTTTCTTGAATACCAAAAATAAGGTGGAATAGTGTGGAACTGGTGGGAAATAGAGGTAATAAAACACAGTCAGCCTCAGCAATTTGGCCTGCACCATAGGCTGCAATAAAATGAGCTCTAATAGCAAATTTACATCGCCACTAAAGCTGTCTATTTGTCTTCCTGGGTTGCTTGTTTTGGACTGAAGGCTAGAGAAATGTTCATTGCTGTGATGGTGAAAGTGAAAGCGCCTGCTAATACCTTGTCACTGAGGCAGAATAAGGAGGCAAAGACCGCTGGCTGACATTGTGGAGAGAGGTGGCCGACCTGGACTGTTCTGCGCCCGAAGTGTGTTTGTGAGCACGCTGGAGGCATTTCATCGACTCATCCTTGTCCAATGTGCCACACTCCAAAGCTGTGGCTTTGTGCCTGAAAGCTATTGTGCTGAGCAGATGTGCCCAGAATGAGCTGTGCTTGGTGAGAAGAAGTCCAGACCTGAAATGTCCTACATTTGGCCCTGCCTATTTTGGTTGGGATCCACCTGATTTACACCCTGTTCCTTTCACCCCATCCACTGCCAGGATTGCAGCTCCTGGGAACATCCCAAATTGGAGCTTGGCCCCTGAGCCAAAAACAGACCTCTCTTTCTGCTTCAGATGTCACTGGGGTACAGTTCCCATCATCCCTGACCATTGGCTATGCTGACCAGAGCTGATGGGAGCCATAAGCAAAATATTTGGAGGGTGAGAAGTTGCCCATCCCTTCTCTGGAGAGAGATAATTTTTGCAAATTTCTTTATATTTAGTAAACAAAGCTTTTCATTTTTTTTAAAAAAAGAGGGTATCCCATATTATTCATTTATTTTGTCCCAAAACATCACAAGTACTTGACCTGAAATGTTTAAAGGGTGATTAAAGCACACCAAATGTGTTTTAAATGTTATATTATGTATAATTCTAATGGAATATTTGTAGATGTGTAAAGAAGATAGATACACTTTCCTTGTGGTGGCATCCAATGTGGCCAGCCAGAACCATCTCAACTCAGTTGAGGACAAGCATCCAGTTGAACATGGGAAAAGCACAGGCACAAAGAGGGTCTCCATGTTCTGCCCAACCTGCAATAGACAGGTTGCCCCTGCTCAAAAGGAGGATGCCCTAAAGCCCCACTCGGATTCTTGGTGGCACGGTGTGGCTTTGCCCCATCCTCCTTGTCACCCCCAGCACCTGCTCTGAAGATGGTCTTGCAGCCAGCACAGAAGGAGATGGAATCTGCCCTACAACCTTGGAAGGCTTTTACAAGGTCACAGTGAGGACTCTTCCTGTGGCCAGCTGGACAACCTTAGGTTTATGCCCATACATGAGTAAGCTTAGCAATCCAAAGAATGGTGCATGATATGCAGACAACTAGGGATGTGTGAGAGATCTGTTTTGGAGTGGGAATTCTTCAGATTCCCTGGACTCGACTCCCCAGATCCCAGTATGTTTTGCAGCAGCCCTGAGCCCAAGCGCGTGGCAAGTGCGCCCAGCATTCACGGGGTGCTTGTCAAGGACTGAGCCTTCTGCGCTGTGGGCTCAGTCCTTGACAAGCACCCCATGCAGCAAGCAGTGCCCCTTCAGTCATGCGTCACTGATGCCAACGGCAGCTGTGTGTGGAGAAGAAGCTTGGCTGCTGGGAACGGCAGCTGGCACACCCGCTCACAGCTTTCCTTCCCTGCCTTCTGCAGCTGCTACTGACGGCAAAGCTTGCCAGTTGCACAACTTGGGTCCTGCAGGCATTTGCAGACTTTCTCCTGGTTTGGCTCACTGTGCAAGACCAGGCCAAGCACAAGAGGAAGTCCCCGGAGTGCTAGAAGGACAGATGCCAAAATGGTTGGTCCCAACCCTACTGAGAACCATGCTTCATTTTAACACTGTCCAGCTGCCTTCCATTTCAGTCTTCCCTCACATTCTTGCTAGGAATAATCACCTGATAAACAGTAATTACAACTTCAAAACTGCCAAGTTTGCCTGACATTTTATTTGCAATTGGCATACATGCATTATTATTAATGAACTAACAAAACAGAAAAATGTCTGCAGAAAAATAAAGCAGAGGAAAAGTTTTCCAGAAAATGTTATGCCCTTCATCACAGGGAGGGGGAAAGGGGGCAGTGTTCTTGGAAGGCTGGCTATAATTTGGTTTGGAAAGCCTGAATACTGCCAGGCCAAAATCTGTCCTCCCATTTTCTGTTCATTCTTAGGAGGCATTTCAGTATTCTTGTTCAATATATTGGCGTTTTTGAGGTTAGCTTACCTTGAAAGGTGTCTCAGGGCGCTGTGTGTGGGTTTTCTTTTATCCCCCTATGATACAACTCTCCATCTCCCTGCAGCGTCTCTGGTTTCACACACTGGTAAGGCCTCATGAGGGGTTTTTTTGTGATTATGACTCAGTCTGCAGGACACGACAACCCACGATGGACTTATGTGTCCCTTGAATCCACCATGGTTTCATCAGGCTGGCTTAAACTGGGTTTTTAAGCCACCATGACAAGTCATGACTTGTCGTAGGGCCTGCTGGATCCATGATGGGTTGTGCTGCTATCAAAATCCAGATGATGAGACCCATCATAGGTCATCCCAAAGCACAAAAGGGTCTCCTGGCAGGAATGGCAACCACCCCCCTCCCCTCCGCCACTTTCACCAAGCGTCTTCCAGGTGACTTCTCAAAAGTGCCCAAGTGGCACTTAGCGGGTGGCCAGCAGAGTCTCTGCCCCTCCTTGTTTGAATTCCTCTGGGGAGGATAGTGTCAGCATCTATATATCCACTTGCTTTCTAGTCAGACAAGAAAATTTTAACCCCTGGAAATCTCACCTTAAAAATTGAGGTTTCCAAGTTCGACAGATCGGCAGAGATCTAGTGTAGCTACTGGTTTGAGTTTTGGGCTAGTACTAAGGAGATCCAAGATTTAGTTTTCACTTTACTGTGGAGATCACTAGGTAGTTTGGACCTGTTGCTGCTTCTGGCCCTAACCTACCTCACAGGGTTGTTGCGAGGATAAAAGCAGAAAGCAAAAGAATCATGTAAGCTAACACGGGTTCCTTCGAAAAGAAGAAAGTCAGGGCATACATGTAATCATAGCAATAGCAATAAGCTATCAAGAAGGAATTACCTCCATAAATGGGAACCTTGGAATTTTTGCATATTCCCAAAGAAGCAACATCTTGGGAATGCTGATGGGAGACTCAGGACATATATTTTCTCTGAAAAAAATTGAAGATCCACCCACAAAAAGAATGAACCATTCCACCTCTTTCACAAGCAAAGTCACAGGCCTTTGCAACAGTTGTCAGTTAGGCTTCTGACAGCTGTCAAATTCTTGCAAAAGGAGGAATTTTCTTACTCACACTTCCAGGTGGTACGCTGGACAAAGTGCTGGACTTTAGAAGGTTCCTGATTGCTGTTCTCATATAACCACAGTCATCCAACAAGATTTAGTTTCATTAAAATTTTGCGAAATTTGGAAGGAGCAATTTCAAAAATGGAAACCACAAGCAACCTCTCCACAGTGCCCCTGGGGTAGCTTGGGGAAAATGCAGACAGCTGTCAAAAGGAAGCTCTCAATAGCCTGCTTAACTGATGGTTTTTGCAAACTGAAGGAGTTTCTTTTTGTTTGATTGGTTAAGTGTCAAAAAAGACTTGGCAAGAAGGAAAAGACACTCAGCCGTGGCAGTGATGGTGGTGGGAGTCTTGTCCCTCCTGGGAATATCACGTTGGAGGAGGAGGAGGAGGAAGGAGGGGCACCCACCCAGGAACACCTTAACAGCATTATGGGCCCCGGGTAAAGCAGTGTACTGGGGCCCCCACGACAACTACAACTACTGTTAATTTTGGAAGTTTTCCAATTTTCCAAGGGTTAACATACACGGATTAGTATGGGGCCCACAGCAAGTGCCCATCAGGCCCATGCGGTAAGACGGCCCCGCACCCACCCATGATGTGCCCAGTCATCTGCCAGGAACATTGGACATAGGATGGGTTATAAGCAACATTGCTTGGCTTGCGACACGGTATGGCTTCTCGTGTCATACACACCCTCCCTTTAATTATGCATCCCCAGGTGCTTTAATTGACGTATGAGCCTTTGGGGAGAGATGCTGGCATGATGACGGACAGGAGGCTCCCACACATCCCTGGCCACCCCATTACTGAGGTAGGCACTAGAACCCACCCACCGTACTTCCACTACCCCACCTCCCCTTCGTTCTTTTTTAAAAGCAATTTACTTTCTATGAGATTCAAAGAAAATAGCTTTTAAAAAGGCAGAAGGAAAGGGTGGCACACCATTAAGCCTGATTGCACATCGAATAAAGGTGTGGGCAAAAAAAGGGAGTCACTCAGGCACCCTGCGAAATAGGGTCCTTCTTGCGCATGTCAAGCCTCACATGGCAGGGAGAACCCCAAGCTGAACTGTGCTTGCCACAGAGCGATTTCTGACACTGCCAATTGCCCCTGGAGCCTGAGAGTCGAGGGAAGGGCAGTTAAAACTTAAATCTCACCAACTCTCCCGTTGGGATGTGCTGTCCAAAACAGGTCAGTATTTATTTATTTATTATTTATTTATGTAAAACATTTCTACGCCGCCCCCATCGCAACAAAGCCTCGGGGCGGCTCACAAAAAATCCATTTGGCCATTCTCCTGGAGCAAAGCATGAAATCTTTTTAAGTGAATCACTTCCCATTTCCTCCCCAGCCACACAAGAGTTTCCTTATTCTTCGTGACCAAGAATGTCAGAATCTCGAGAATGCAGAAAACAACTGGAGCCACATGGTCCTCTAAAAATACTGGGCCCTTCTGGGTTGGCAGCGATCAAAGGCTCAGACAAGTTCCTTGCTCGGTCCTTCTCCCTCACCAACTCAGTCTCTCCTGGGTCTGTTTGTATTGAATAGCAGCTTATGCCTTAAAATAACTGTCCTGTGCATGATGCCATATTAACAGACAGATGGTGCCTTGATAATGAAGAAGGCACAGACTGGAGTTCTGGGACAGAGGAGAATGTTAAACGTCATCATGCACTGAGATGGGCCCTTGTCCATGTAACGCAGAGTAATCAGCACTGACTCTCTGCAGTTCCCTGGGGTTTCAGGCACGGATTTGCCCCAGCCATTCCTGGAAGGGCACCAAGCAACGAATATGTTCTATTGAGGTGGTTATGGTTATTTATATATTTGCATTATATAGGGTGAACTCAAGATCTGCCCCAAAAGGATAGCTCCAGATGGACGGTCCTTTCAACCATTTTGGAGGGGTTCCTTCTCTGCCATACAGATCACCTTGGACCGTCTGTTCCGACCTTGGCCCCAATACCATGGAGTGTCACCACCCCTCTTGCCCTGAAATCAGGATGTTACATGGATATTTGGAAGCTGAAGCCTGCATGCTCAGAGCTGCGCACATGCAGGGGCTTCAAATGATCAGGTGCTCCAATGTTACAGGGGCTCCACCCATGTCCAGAAGTCCATTTGCAGCCTTCCGTTTCAACACATGGACCCTGTTCTTCCGACTCATGTGCATTTGTGTAAAGGTCCATTTATGCATAGACCTTTGGCTGATGAATGACCACAATTTGTGCAAAGCAGTCTCTTCCATGCCAACAAAACTAATAATGGAGGTCTCTCTCAGTCCCTCAGCAGCCCGTTCCATGGTTGTGATGGTGTGATGGCCCTGGGGAAAGCGTCCCCTGATGGCTCCCCTCTGTGTCAATGGCTTCTAGGCATGATGGCTGTGGTTGCCATGTGCCAAATTCCCCATAGTTCCTCAGAATGATTAACATGAGGACACAATCCAGGTCCCTAGCACAGTTGGGAGTGCTGA
The DNA here is from genome assembly GCF_004798865.1 of Varanus komodoensis. Classification (NCBI taxonomy): domain Eukaryota; kingdom Metazoa; phylum Chordata; class Lepidosauria; order Squamata; family Varanidae; genus Varanus; species Varanus komodoensis. The sequence continues at coordinate 56,471,581 of NW_025335568.1, forward strand.
GCTAGGAGGCAGGTGGCAGCAGGTTCTGCCGGAGTCTTTATCTTTTGGTATGGTGACACCATCTGCCCTTTTTTTTACAGAGGATAGTCCTCTATTGTAAGGGTTGGCCAGTCCAATTCCAGTTTAAAGAACCTGAACAACAGACTGAAATTCTGCATTGGATAATTCTGCATGAGTTTGTCTAATGCAGGTTTTTTCCAGTTAACTAGGTAAGTAGTTCTCCCCTCATCTTTGAACCTGCTTATGAATCATCTTTGTGGTTTCTGGCCCATTGACATTCTCATTGTTCTATTTATCTGATTTGATTTCTTTCCTGACTGGAAGTGGGATAGTACTTCATCTGACCTCCTGATAGTATCTTTGCATCACAATTTCTATTTCGACAAATTTAATAATTTCATCATCTTACCTATTCATGTGGTTTATTCGTTGTGCCATGGAAAGGGCTTATGAAAAGAAAGGAACATGGTATCAACATTCCTCAGGTAGAAGTCAAACAGAAGAAATTGCTGCACATTCTTTTTGGGTGCAACTTTGCATCAGCTTTTAAAGCGCATGCCTTTTCACACATCCTGATGTTGTTTTCGTTGTGTGTATCTGTGTGTGTGTGCCCGTAAGAGAGGTGGCTACCTAAAATTCATTGCATCTTATTAATGCTCATGCACCCGTTTCACTCCTTCAGAAAGGAGTGTTGGACTCAGCAGACTGATGTTCCAACTCAGATATTTACTGGGCTGCTCCTCCAGTTCCAGGGTGGAGCCAAGAACTTGTTTTTAAGGATGCTTGAGGACTGTGTTGAGACTTCCTTCCAAAGTGGAGTCTCTCCACACCACTCGGGTCTCCTGCAAGGTTTGGAATGTGGTCTGCTTCAGAGTCCACACTCTCACGGATTTTGACAGGGTCCAAGGTCCAACCTGAGATGCCTCTTTTTTGAAAACAGGCCAGTTGCCTGGATCTAGTACAGCAATTGGACATGGTGGCATGTTGTCCTTCCCAGGAATCTTGTATGAAATGCCCCTCAACTTGTCCTATCAGTCCCAGGGTATTTTCACCCCTGGTTTCAGCCAACAAGGCAGGTCATACTCCATAGCCCAGGACACAACAACTCTCTGGCCATGATGGCTGGGTTGGGGGCACTCTGTGGCCAGGAGGACTGGGGGTGGTGAAGACACTGGAGAAATCCACCATGGACTCACATTTCTATGGATCCAACAGCAGAGTCATTTTTTCAGAGTCACATGGATTCCATGCACCTGTGCATGAATGTTCACTTTTTGAGGCATGGTTAATTCGTGTGACTCAGAAAAAGACTCATATTGATGTGCATGCTGCATTTGTGCATTTGTGCAAGGGCATGTTATCAGGGAGGGATCATAGCTCAGAAGTGGATCTGATGCGCCACTTGCAGAAGGTCCTGAGTTCTGTCTCCAGCACTTCCAAGCAGAGCTGGAAAGATTCCCGCCTGGAACCCTGAAGAGCCACTGCCAGTCAGTGCTGGTACTACTGGTCTAAAGGGATCAAGGGTTTGAATCTGCGTAAGTCGCTTACATCCATATATGCCCAGCCACCCCCTGAGATCGGCGGGAGAGGCCCTTCTCCGGGAGCCCTCCGTGGAAGACGTTAGGAGGGGGGTTACTCGGAGGAGGGCTTTCTCAGCAGTGGCGCCTAAGTTATGGAATGCGCTCCCCAGAGAGGTCCGCCTGGCGCCGTCGTTATTTGTTTTTCGGCGCCAGGTGAAGACCTTTTTATTTAAGCAGTATTTTAAATGTTAATATTATTGAATTTTATTTGGCCAGGGCGGCTTGTTTTATATTGTATGTTTTATATTATATATTTGTATTTTAATGTATATATTTTAAAATGGTATTTTAATTTATTATTGTTGTAAGCCACCCCGAGGCTTCGGCGAATGGGGCGGCATAAAAATGTTTTAATAAAATAAATAAAAATAAAAAGTCAGCTTGCAGTGTTAGCGGAGGGGTTATAGCTCACGGCAGAGCCCGGTTTTGCACGCAGAGGGTCCCAGGGTGAATCCCTCCATCTTCAGATAGGGATAGTGAGTGTTGACAATACTGGGCCAGCTGGCACAATGGTCCAACCTAGAACGCCTCGTAGGTTCCTCTGAGAGTCACCTTTGCTTCTCTGCTCTGTGGTCATTCTCTCTGCTTGCCTTGTGGGGCAGATAAGGCAAGCCCAGTCTTGACATTTGCAGAATGTGGAAATGTAAACATTTGCTGATGCTGGTGAATGTGGATTTTTATAAAATGTTTCGATGATCAAGGACCTCAGACGTGGCAGACAGCCCTGGAAACAAAGACTAAACAGCGTACGCCAGAGCAGATACTGTAGCTATTAAAAGGGGTCCAGAGGACAGCAGTGGGACTAGATGATCTAAGTTACTCCCTGTTCAGCTGGGAGATACAAACATTGCCAAGAAAAATGTTAGGCTTTGACAAGACTTGGCAAAAAAAAGCTGAGCCATAAATCTGTGTTTGTGAGTTATAAGACCTTCCAGAAGATGTGACAAATCCCGAAAAAGTATGGAAAAGCATGCACGGCCCACAGAAAATTACTCCTGCTGCCTAGGCCTGCCAAAAGAAAGGAAACCTGAAAAAAAAAAGCACAGGAGATTTGCCAGTGCCAGACACACCATTTCATTTAATAAGCACACCTCATAAAATGTTGAAAAAAATTAATGATCATAATATACTGTATGCATATTATAAATAGTGACTCGTTTTGAAAGCAGCAACAGTAAAATACTGCCTGAGGGATTGAAAGGTTATGGAGATTGTGATAAAACACCCAAAGCCAAAAGACATTAATAAAATAAAATGGTAATAATAAGTTACTGCTTCACACTCATGAGGGGTTTTCATCTTCAAAACCTTCTACTAACACTGACTGTAGTTAATTTTCCAGTTTTATGCTTACCAGGTAGAATGGCCCTTCACTCTTTCCATGTTCCACACATACAGTGGGAACAGAAAGATATAATGTGGTTTGGTTGGGCTTGGCCAGGACATTTTGTTGTCTGACAGGGCAAAAAATGTGGCACCTCCTCCACCAAGGCCAACTGGGTTATTTTCACACCTGGGGCAGAAAATCTCACAAGCTCTCTTCCCCTCCATGGTAGTGAAAATATTACCAAGTTAAATTAAATATTTAAAAATGCACTGCAGTTTTGAGGAGCATGGAAAGTAGGGCTTGTCATATTTAGTTAACTATTTGATTGGGTTAATTGACAGACAGACAGACAGACAGACTTCCCTTTTGATTGACTAAAATGGTAGCCCCCTCACCAGTCTGGGTGGAGGAAACACCTATTCTAAGATGGAAAACAGGCTTGTGGCATCCTGACAAGTAACATATTTATTATTGCATAGACCTTAGTAGACTAAAGTCCATTCTGCATCTGTATCTATATTTCATGCGCCATGTAGCTGATGAAGTCAAAACACATATACACATGGGTTTAGAAAGGGAAGACTGTAAAAGGTGGAATCTCTCTATCATCCATCCATCCATCCCTTTTCTAATCCATCCAAACAAGATTGTTCTCTAGGTGGATTACATACAAACACCTGAGGTTCTACAGCAATGAAAGTGATGATCCAGTCTTCCAGCATGGTGCCTAACACGACAGGGCCATGCATCATCTGTTGTTCTATATATATGCAAATAGCCTGGGCAGATTTATGTGACTGTGAATCAATCGGTTCAATTCAATTTGTCACGTAAAATTCAAATGATTCCAAAGTCTGCAATCCTATGAACACTGGTAGTATCTCCCAAGGGCCATACAATGTCTCAGTACATCCCTCTAAGGGCCCTAGCTACTGCAGAACCTTCTTCAGCTTTTGCTTCTCTTCAGAGCACAAGAAAAGCCATGCTGGAGCAGACCAAAAATCCATCCACTGCAACATTGGATTCACACAGTGCCAACAAAGTGACTCACAGGATCTCACAAGTGCAAAAATTCTGCCTTCCCAAGATCCTCAGCAGCTGCTGCATCCTGGCATGTCACCTCTGATACTGGAGGTAGATAGCAAGGCTTGTAGCCAAAGATAGCCTCTGCCTCCAGTCCTCTTTTAAAGTCATCCAGATTGGTGGTCATTTCTACTTCCAGGTTCAAGTACTACAGGTTGTTCTTGTTATGTGCCATCAAGTTATCTCCGATTCATGGTGTCCCTATTAATGGAAGTCCTCCAAAATGTCCTATCTATGACATCCCTACTCAGCTGTGGCTTCTCTTTTGGAGTCAATCTATCTCTTACTTAGTCTTCCTTCTCTTTTGCCTTCAGCTTTCCTAGTATGTCTACCTTCCCCAGCGAGTCTTGCTTTCTCATGTCTCTCTCTTCACTTTCTCTATGCATAATTTTAAGCACCTCTATCATGTCCTCACTTACTCACTTTTTTCCTAAGCTAAACAATTCCAGTTGTTGTAACTATTCTTTGCAGGAGAGTTCCTCCATCCCTTGGATCATTTTCGTTGCCTTTCTCTGGTGTCAGACCGCCAGCACCGGTAGGGATAAAAGGGAATGCTCTGAATGCTGGTCATGGGAGGAATGAAGGGAAGAGCCATCACTTTCTCATTCTCCCAACACACCCCTGTAAGCAGGGGGCAAGGGCTTAACACAAATGTGATGGGTGCCATTCCTGCCTCCCTTCTGCACTGCTGATGAAGCCCAGTGAGGCTTCAGGTAAAGCAGTTCCGATCTCCCACTATGCCCCAGCACAATTGCCTTACTCTGATCTCTCGAAACAAGTGGCCACTGTACTATTTCCAGAACTAAACAGAGGATGACTGTGATGTTTCTTACAGGAATCTACTTGATGTTACACGAGCTGGAAGATCACAGAAAAACTCGGGACTCTCAACAGTCAATGAATGTGTGGAAATCCATTGCATTAGGATACAGGAGGCTTTTAGATCTTGTTCATTCAAAAGCAGGATGCCCTCTTGTCCATGTCAATAGAGAATGGCCACTGATCCCGCAAATATCCTTCTGTCCTGGATGATCAGCTCCCGCCAACCATGATGGAGACTGTAGAGCAAAAATGAAATGTGGGCCATCCTTTTCCTTGCTGCTGCTGCCACTGGCCTCTCACTTTGGAGAAAAGACCAGGTGAGCCTTGGCAAACAGGTGAGACAAACAGGGCAAGGGGGACAAGGGTTCAGTGTGGGCCCTTTCCTGCAAAGCTGGCCCTGCTGGTAACATCAGAGAATATTGGAAAGGTACATAATGCAGTTCCACTGCCAAGTCAATCCAGGTCTGTATGGATGGGAAGGAACCTGAGAACCGAACAATGCAATTGTAGACATGCATGCGTGGCAGTTCAGCTGCAAGCCCCGTGGAGTTCAGCAAGGTTTACCCTCCTGTGAACAAGGAAGGATTGTAGCCCAAGCCTGCCTTCTGGTGCTCTCCAGATGTTTCAGATGGCAACTTCCAGAATTCCTGAACATCGGCCGTGCCGGCTAGGGATGAACAGGAGCTGAAGTACAAAATATTTGGATGGCACAAAGGTTAAGGTAGACTGATCTAAGATCTTCTGAACTCTGCAGATGGGATAGAGAAAGACAAAATTCCCACCGAATATCTATGCAGAAATATGTATGTAGCATATTAGAAAATTATGGGAACATTTTTACACAAAATAATGGAATGGCATACTTTGTATCCATTTAAGCAGTTGATTAGTCAACAAAACTGTTGAATAATTAATCAGAAATGGATGGTTTTAATGATAAAAATGTGAGTTAAGGGCACATTTTAAGAGGCTGCTTTGGTTGAGTGTTTATTATTGCTTATTCCAGCAAAACAGAAGAGCAGCACCAGTCATATTGGGGCTAATTTTTGGCCCCGGTAGAAAGTGTTTCAGGCAAGAAAAATGCTGAATCTGAAAAAACCTTTGTTCTGGCTTCATTTTTCTAGATTCTAATTATGCCAGAATGTGGGATGTGATTTAGCAGCGAATAGGACAAAAGTATTTATGGTAGTCTCTCTTTCTAAGTAGTAATAGTTTTGTTAATTAAATTTCAATTTATTGTACATATCCTTCAATTCCTCAAAAAGCTGTTTATATTGAAGGTTTGGCTAATATGTAAATATATTTAAATTTAACTGCCTGATTAACCTGTTAATAGCAGATAAATAACATAAAATCTTTAATCTGATATTCTTACATTTTAAAAACTCCAACAGACAACAGGTTGCATGCAAGAAATAATGGGTCCATTGGTAGGAAAAGGGGCAATGTTAGACATTGAAAATCTCAGGTTGCCTTTTTTTACTCTAAACAAAACTGTTGAGCTTCTAAAATTACATGAAAGTGTCCCAATATGGATGAAAAGATTAAGCACGTCATTTGAAACTGACCATATGTGTTATTATTTATGATTAGTCAAAATTTTACGTTTTGCTTACAAATCTCTTTTCTTCCCTTTGCCTTTTTTCATGTCTCTTCTAATTTCCTGAGATTAAAAGGTAGTCTTTAGAGTATAGGGCTGTTTGTAATTAAATAATCCAACAGACTACCCCCATGATGAACACAAAGGCTATACTGTTTGTGAATTTCCAAAGATTCACATACGGTGCAAATCCAGTTCTAATTAGTTTTAGCTCTGTACATCCTCACAGGTGGATGCCTAAACACATTTTCTGTTCTGATAACTATCTCAGATATATACTTCATCAGTAGAAACTGAGAAGTAGCAACTTGCAGATGAAACACACAAATTTGTGCCCCCTTCTTTACTAATCTCTGCTCACTGGGTCAAGGGGAGTCAAGAATATTGCTTCGCAAATGTCTTTGCCCTAATTTGAGTCACTCAGCCCAGGCAGAAACAAGACAGACCTTCCAATGATCTCTGCATTTGATGATTTGGCTTGGAGTCCTGCACTGAGCAGGGGGTCGGACCCAAAGGCTCTCTGGCCCCTTCCAACTCTACTGTTCTATGATTAACCCTCAGTCCTTTTTTGACTGATTGATAGAATGGTTGGATTTCTGCCTTGAACTTTTAGCCGAGAACTGGCACTCAAGGCGGCTTACAATCATTGATGAAGGGAAACTGGATTAAAAACAATACAACAGATAGATGAGAAACACACTATAAAACACATTGCTGACATTACAACAGCACCCTGGTCTGCAGACCTACTTACACCGCAAAATTCTGCCTGAATAAAATATCTGCTGTGATTTTCAGTTCAGTGATTGTTTCTGCAAAACAATCCAAGGTCTAAAATCTGCAGGCGGAAAGAAAATAAAAGCCACCAGCCAGCACCCCAGCAGGGATTAGCACAGGGCAGTGAGGAACAGCTGGGTGCAAGGCCTCTTGTTTAGAATAGAGCCCCCCAGCACATGCTGATGTGTGGGCTTCCAAGGATCAGCTTGGGAAGGAGGGAGGAAAAGTTACTCCACTAGACCAGTCTCTCCTCATGTGGGCATGTGGACCATGGCCACCAAATGCTTGCTGAATTAGACCAGCATCCATATACGGTTCATACATTCAAAGAGCTGAAGGGACCATTCAGGTCATCAGGGCCACTCCCACCCCTTCCCTGTTCAGTGCACAAATCTAGTTTAAAGCATCCCTGACAGATAGCTGACCTGGTTTTGCTTCAGTGCTGGCTGGTTCTGTGTCTGGCTATTCTGGTCATTGGAAAGTTGTTCCTGAAGTTCAATCAAAATCTACTTTCTTCTAACTTGAACCCGTCATTCTATATCTTGCATGTTAGAGAACAAGTTGCAGCCTTCTCCTGTGTGCAACCTTTTGGGTACTTGGAAAGTGCTATCACAGCATCCCCAGTTGTCTCTTTGTTCTCAAGGCTAAATTTACCAGAGTTAGCATGACTATCCTTTCTTCATTGCCTCTGTCATCTGAAAATATGAACGTGCTTTGTACAGGGTTTTCTTCTGCAATGGGCAGTGGTTATTTCCAAACTCTCAGGCTAAAGAGTCTTTCCAAGTCTTGCAAACTGAGATGCAAGGTGTTAAGTAGAGATGCACAGGATTCAATCTGGGGTATTCTCAGTGCAAACCAGGCACTCTGCCACTGAGCTATGGCCCCTTTTCCATTATTTACCTACTTGGAAGAAAGTCAGAGATAAAATATAAACTCGTGTCCATGTTGCTATTGCAGAGATACAAGTTAGGCTGCAATCATAAGAAGATTGCAGCCAGACCTGCCATTAGACAAGGAAGGCAGTCACTTCAGGTGGCAGGTGGTGGGGGGTGGCAGCAAGGTGCCGGAGGCGAGCGCTTTGCGCCCCGTGGCCATGATGCACGCCCAACGCTCGCTGGCTGCTTACTAGAGCCCTGCAGGGCAAAGTGTGGAAGAAGGATTCATCCTCCAGTCTGGCCAGCTTTTGCAACATGGCTGAAGCAAGTATGCACTTCCAGGAATAGTCCCTATTTTCTCCTTGCTCTTCTTTGGTGCATGGAACTGGAGTGGAGCCCTGTCTTGTTTGCCTGAGTCAGCAAATTGGTTGGTGGTGCTGGTGGTTTGTCTACAGAGAAGTGACCAGAGCTGTGACTGCCTTGATCCTGCTAGTGGGCATTTGAGGAGTGGAGTTCCCTTTTCAAGCACTTCTCCTCTAATGCTCAAAACATTTCCAGCTGCCACTGCTTTGGAATGCACCCTTCAGCTGGGAGAAACACAAGCCCTGTAGCCACATGTCCAGAGAAGGGGAAGTTGGTGGATTGCCAAAGTTCTCCCTCCTGGATATCCTGCTCCCACATCAGGCACAAGAGAGTAGGGGGAAACAGTATACTATCCGCCTCCCCCAGATTGTGAATTTCAGCCGAAGGCAGAGGTAACCGTCAGCTGAACATCAGGCACCCTTCTTTCGTCACTATAGCATGGGCTGCAAACTTTGCAGTGGCCCTGTTGTTATATCTTCAACAGATGTCTGATCTGCAGCAATTAGCAGGTGATAAAATGTTTAGTTCTAGGAAAAAGCTTCCACCTGCTAATTTCCTACAGATCCGAGGAGTGGAGGGAGCCATTCCTTTCTAAGCCACCAACACCCACCCACCCTGACCATTTGGCAATGCCAGCAACAGAGTCAATTAGAACCTCAGCCCTCAGCTGTATTGTGGATCTCCCAAAGCAAATAGGAAGATCTTAACCCAGAAATAAACCTCTGGTTTTAGGGGCACTGATGCACAAACATACAACATGGCTGAATCAAATATGCACTTTAAGGAATAGTCCCTGTTTGCTCATTACTCTTCTTTGACCTGTGTTTTGCCTTTTGGGGGTGCTTCTTGACATTTGTTGGAATGAGATGCTGGAGTTGTCCATCCTTTAAAGTTCAGCCCCCTCTGCAGGGTTTCCAGCAAGTGTGTCTCTGGAGTGCAGGGGAGTGTGAATATGTATGTATGTCTGCACATACATTGGCACATTACTCAGAAGCAGATTCTATGCAGCTCCAAAAGAATCTCCCTCAATTGGGTGAATGAGTAAGAAATAGTGCCTGCGTTCAGACAACATGATACCCCTTTCTGAAGAGCTGAGTACGAGTTGAGTGTTGGTTATTGTTGAACTGGGGGTTCTGGCATTGTTGGAACCCAGCTGTGCTAATAAGCCATGGCCTATTAATCATGAACAACCAGAAAAGAGAATCCATGGTTTGTTGTTGGGTTGTAAACTATGTGTTGTTCATCTTGTCTGGGTTCAGAAAACATGATAACCCATTTTCATCAACAACCCACAGTTCAATGACAACCCACTCTCAGCCTTTTGAAGGTGGGTGTTCGTGCTGTCTGCACACAGTCAATATAGTTTAATGTAGACAATATAAAGCAGGGATGGGGATGCTGTGCCCCCTGGGCTGGATGCAGGCACTGAGGGTTCTTAGTCTGCCTCCAGCTGGAGGTACCACTCCTTTTCACTAGCTCTACTCTGCCATCTTCTCAAGAACGTTGCCGCATCAAGCTGTGGTTGGTAGCCCCGCTATCAGTGGAATTGTGCCTCCACTCGGGGTTTCAATCTGACCTTTGGAGGAGCTGTCCATGGTACCAGGCCTATTCATGGTCAGCAGCACCACGAACATCCAAGTTCGGCCTAATGTCTGGACTGGATGCAGCACCACAGTGACAGTGTGGCCACTAGTTTCCACTGGCCACTTCACTGTGGCCCTGGATGGTCAACAGAGGGACTACAATCTCCACAGTACACACTCCAGTGTTTTTTTAATTGCAAGGGCCACGTTCCCTCACATAAATCCATGTGAGGGGGGCGTGTTGGCTGTGGGTGGGTCAGAGCCCAAGCCAACAGTAGACAGGTTGGACCAACCCATTCCTCTTTCCACCCCTGCTACCTCCTTTTCTCTCCCTCTCAGCCACCCCTTTTCCTCCTCCTTCTCACCCAGAGGGATGACAGAGAAAGGACAGATCACTCTTGCCAGATATTGGAAGCAGTAACCTGCAGAGACTCTATGAAAATAGGCTGAGTCCTGCATGAACTTAGAGAGCTGCAAGTGTCCTGCCGTGGGTCGAGACCTTGCAACCTGCCTGGAGCACCATCAGGGAAGGGGTTGCTAGCACAGACTGAGGAAGGGTGGTGGAAGGAGATGCTGCAGTAAAGGCACACCAGCAACCTACGTTACTTGTTGGAGGAGCTCTAGCGAAGGTCCTTGCTGTAAAAACAAGGGGATCATTAAAAATATCCTAGCAGCTTCTTCAGCCAGGGATTCTCCAGGTTTGAGGAAATACTGAGCAAAATGCCCTCTGGTGTGTCCTTTTGTTTATTAATGCTGGCAGGCTTATCTGACAGGGCAAATGTAGCACCGCACCAGCATTTTTCATTTCTCACGAGCCATCAAGTTGGCCAAGGCTTACTGGAACCAGTTCCTGAAAGCCCCATGTCTGTCCATTTCTCCTTGCAGAAAAGTACGGTATGGAGCGTCATGCCTCTGTTTCAATGGGGCTAATTTTTAAGTGAGAGATGTCATGGGAGGATAGCAACATCTGGTATGATGCCCTGCCTACCTGTTGCTCCAGGTTGGTCCAGAGGGGTTGCCTTCCCCTGCAATAGATGACTGTGCTTTGTAAATATGGACACCTGACCAGCCTGCTCGGTGTCGCAGGTATATGAGCTCCATTGTCTGCCTTCCCAGATATAGTTCCTATGTTCTGGTCTCTGATACTGTTAATCACGCCCCCTTCCTTGCTCTGGGTTTTGGGGGATGCCTTCCTAACATTTTCTTAAAGGGGATCTTGTAGCCAGCTTGGCCAACCGGTGCTGCCATCCCCAGGGTCATTGAGCGGCAGCTGCAGGAGGAGATGATGGTTGCATTAGCGTGCGGAGGGGATGGAGAAGATGAAGCCATGTGGCCCTGGCCATCCCACTGGTCAGGGATGTTGGGAGTTGCAGGCCAAGGACAACCTCTGAAGGGCCACAAGTTGCCCACCTTTAGCAAGAAAACCTGATACTGAGCCTGATGGCCTGATGTTGTGGAACAGCTGCCCTTGGAGGCTGCAGCCAGGAGGAAGCAGGGGTCCCTTGGCATCTTCATCTAGTTCCAAGTCAACGTGCTTTCACATGGCCTGAAGTGCCTGATCCTCTCTAATCTTGGAAGCTAAGCAGGGTCGGGCCTGGTTAAAATATGGATGGGTGACTTAAACCTTGCGAACTGCCCAAAGAGCTTTGGCTACAAATGGTACAGAAACGTAATTCATAATAGTAACAACAATAATGACATACATTAAAACAAAGTGGGAGAGATGGAGATTCCAAGACATGTGATTAAATGAAGATTATAAAGTGGTACACACACACACACACACACACACACACACACGGATCAATACCTATACTGGGTCAAAGACAGGGCTGTGGCTCTCTTTTTGTAGCTTGTCACTCAACACAGGTGGACACAGAGGCAAAAGTCTCTGTCAGCTGAAGCAACTCACTTGACCAAAATATCAATGAATGATTTTGCTGTGGAGGTGCTTTCCACCCCCCCACCCACCCCCACTTATTTATTTTTTAAGAACACTGCTAAAGTCTCTGGTATGAGCCAGCTGTTGGTAAGTCAACCCTCTAGTGGCTAGAAGATTAAATAAAGTTTACAGAACCTGATGAAAGCCGGTGCATTTCTGCAAGTTGTTGTTTGTCTAGCAAGAAAATTAGAGAGAGAGAGAAGAGAATGGCACTTGTGTTCCACTTATCTAGCTGGAGGTGATGGTGTGTTTGTGTGCATGTGTGCACGGATGTGTGCACGTTTGTGTGCTTGTGTGCATATGGAGTGGGTGTGGAGCAGTGCCATCCCGTTCAGTTCTCCGGTCACCAACGCAACATAAACAGGAGAGCCAAGCAACATGCTTCTTGATGACTTTAAGTGGTTTCGTAAATGAAGTCCAAATATGTAATAGCTCCTCTTGGTTTTCGAGGAGAAGATTTATTCAAAAATAAATTTAGCTAAGGAGGGGTGTGTGGGGGGGGAGAAAAAAAGGGAGAAAAAAGAAGCATTTGGAAGCTGAAATGTTGCCAAGACCTGAAACAGCTTCCATAGAGGCAGCTGCAACATTTCAGGGTGTAAAGTCAGCAAATTTCCACAGTCCTGGCTGCCAGAGACCACAAAATGGTTTCAAACAACGGCTCACTTCATGATATTTTCTTTCTTGCTTGCTTGCTTTCCTTCTCTCTCTCTCTCTCTCTCCCCCCCCCCCCTTTCTCTTTAAAAAGTGCCCTTGCTTTGCTGAGCGGGCAGTGTGCATTAAGCTTACAGATTAATGAAAATGTTTCACTGGCTCAAGATTTTTTTTGATTGCCTCGGCGCAAAATTGCTTGCAGATTGGAAAACAGCATGTTTCATTTCAAACTCATTCTCTTCCCATACATTAGCACTTGTCAATGTGGCCATTAAGCACAGTCAGTGCAGAAATTTAATTACAAAACCATTTATTTTATTGAAAGAAAAATAAACTTAAGCTACCTCAAAATGCATTAGGTGGGTTCAAAACTTGTTCGGCTGATAACACCCAAGGGTAGAGAGGCTGCAGCAGAAATAATGCGCCTTTCATGTGTGGTAGGGACCCAGTATTAAAAACAGCTGTCTGTAAGTCACTCTTTATTTAAGTTCTATTATGAATTAAAGAACAACTGAGTTAATGAAGGAACTTTCTATATCTGAAGTTGCTCAGCTGTGGTATACATTCCATCCTTGTGTGTAAATGTGTGTTTTTCTTTGGGGATAAAAAGGGGGGGTTGGATTTTTAAATACTAAATAGGCAAACAAAGACCTCTCTGCTAGAAGATATCTAAGCCTCCCAGCCACTTTTAGCTCTTGTTTAGCTTGCATTCTCCTAATGCTTGAAGAATGTAAGATCATTCTGTGGTGTAAACAGGAGGGGGGGAAACAACTTGTGGTTCTCCAGATGTTGGACTGCAACTTCCAAACCTGCATGGCGCATGGTAAGGGAGGATGAAAGTTGCAGTTCCACAGCATCTGGAGGGTGGCAAGCTGCTCACCCCTGAGAGAGGAAGAGGAGGAGGTGGAGGAGGAGGAATCTCTTCTTTGGGCTATGAAAGCATTACAGGGAATTGGAAACAGGGAAAGACATTCAGCTGTGTGACAGATTTGGGTCCCGAAACAGTTCCATGTTGGGCGACAGACAGCCTCTGTCTTGCTGCTAATGAGCTGCTGCGAACAGGCTTGTTTGATTGTTCCGCTTCAAGAAGAAGGGGGGAAACAGAGTTATAACCTTCGTGGTTTGGGCTGATTTGTCAATTTAAAGAACATGCTTTCCTGCTGCCTGAACTTTCCATGCACATTTTCTGGTAGATGTTCCTCTCAAACAACAGAAAAGAGCAGTGGCAGCTTGTGAATTTTTGGGTCAGTGGGACTGTTTGGAGGAATGTGAGTTCTTAAAAGGTTTTTCTGGGTTCCTGTCCTCTCCTGATCTGCCTGCAGATGATCCTAGGTGAAGGGCTCCTAGAGCCACTAATTAGAAGATATTGTTCAGCTAGTACATGTTTTCTTCTGTATTTGAGTTTCTGCAGTGAGAGACAAGATGGCAGGGAGAGGTGGAGGAGAAAAGCAGGGAGGTTGCAGGCTGAAGCCTGGACCCTCTATAAAATTCAGTGAACAACTGGGGTGATGGTACACATGCAAAGATGCCGAATTAGCCAAGGTTTATAAAGTGATAATCAGGGAAGGCTGGGGACTACAATATCAGTGGGGTTCTTAGCATTGCAGCTTTTATTTTGAGCTTTCTCCATGGTGCTTCATGATGGTGTACCTTTTTCAGGGATGGAATTCAGTACTATCATGAACTTATATAAAGTTCAAAATAAACGCTTCCCTAGATGAAGTGCCCTGCTGGCACAGGGCTCCCCAGCCTCCCCTGGGTGCAATCCTGTGCACGTTTGAGCAGGAGAAGAGGCCTTTCAAATCTGGTTGTCCGCATGACTCCATTCAATGTTTGAGTGCATGGCTGGCTGGGGAATGTTGGGGGTCCACGCAAGCACACCCTCCATGCAGGTCCAGAAATTCAGACAGCCAGGTCAGGGTCACCCAAACTATTGAGTTCCCAATCACAATTGTATGGGTGTGACAACTGCCGAGTGAAGAAAGCTGGACTACTTAATCTCCACCAGTACAAAGACATTGGTGAATTGGTCCTCATGGCCCATTTGAGGCCCTCCAACGAACTTTGCATTAGAACAGGGAATACTATATAGTTCCTGGGAAAATCCACTTCTTCCTATTTCCTGTACAATTGCAGGGTACTGGGAAGCAGAAGGAGCAGGGAAGTCTGGAAGGTAGGCAGGTGACATTAGGGCTGGGGGAACCCTTTTGGAATCCACCCCTCTGGCATCTGCAGAGTTCCTCTTGTGTGCAGCCTGGCCCTACAAAGCGAGCCAAGCCAAGAGGGAGTCTATAAACACTCGTGGACCTTTGGCTGGGCAACCAGACAACTTCCCCATTCAGGAGTGGCTGCAGGGTGCGGGAAAGGGGTGCTATAAGCAGCTGCACCAGCCACCACTCCCATGGCCAAGCCTCTCCCCATCTCGCTGCCACTGGCAGCAGTGCAAAGGGGGAAGCGGAGCTGGTGTGGAGGGCATGGGCTGATTCCTGGTGAGCACCTGCGAACACAGAGCTAAGCACAAAAATATCTCCATACTGGACTCCTACACTCCTTTGCCCTTTGCCTGAGTTTCTTTAACTAGCCATTCTCCCAGTTAACCCAGGAAGCTGCCTCTTTATTTAGCTCTCATTTAGTCCATCCTATTAATCAGCACCAGCTTCTATTAATTAGCCGTGATTTGCAAAGTTTGCTTCCACGGTTTGGCACCCCTGCCTGTCTCCCTCCACCCCCAGCTTCTTTGGGCCAACCCTGCCAGCAGGCAAATGGCTGACCTCAACAGGCACCACCAGAAAAAGAGTTGCGCTGATCGCTGTATATTTGATATTCAAACACACATGGCGGACCTAAGATAAAATGAAATAAAGTGCAAATATTCTTGGATGCCATCACAGCAGTGCAATCAATCTCCAGTGGAATCCAGGGGAGAAGGGGAGGGGAAGGAGAAGCTTGTAAAAGGCACGGACAGGATAGGCCCTATGAAGAGCTAATGCACTTTCAGCCGAGGGGGATTTTCACAAGGGCTCACGCAACCTACTGCTTCTTGGGAGATATCCTAGAAGATCACATCTCACTTAATAAAACCTGGGCTAGCTCAGATCCAGTCTTGCCCCACCGGACTCAAATGTCTCATTCCAAGCACTTTGGATGCCTTTCCAAAATATAAAGTGTAGAACTCCAGCCAGCCAAAGTGCAGCACTGGTAAGTTCCCTCGACTTCAGTCGAAGAGATGAGCGTAACTGTGAGCACAATCGCATTCTTATGAGAAAGATACTTGAGGAATTAGAAGACTACAAATTCCTCTGCCTGCTAACGGCCACAATCTAGCCCACCCAAACAAATGTGTAATTATCCTTTGGATCTTGCACTTCCCTGAATTTGCAATGAAGCTCTCAGCTAAAAAAAACAAAACAAAACCCCAGACCTCCAGAATTTACTATGACTGAACATTTTAAAATAAAAATTCTTTATATGTTTATCAAAACTTTGTATTTTAATAGTTCTTATACATGCATTTTCATTCAATTTAGGTAGATATTAGGACACAATGCACTTCTTCTAAGCACATGCAAAATAGATGCAAACTAGGAACAGACTTGTCTGTCTATCCGTAAACCATCACTTTTTCTCTTCTATCAAAATTCTCAATTTCAAGATTTATACCATCTGCCCAAGAAGCTCTTTGTTTATTATACTTCTACAATATATCTCTATTTATTGGTTTTACTGCTTACATTGTTACACATAGTAATTATTAGTTAATGGGCAACTTTGAGTGCTTTTGAACAGAAAGGTGACCTATAAACAGAATGGATAAAGAAAATGTTCAATTACATAAATATTGGAAACAAACTGTTAATAGGGATGCATGGATTTTGTTAAATCCATTCCATCTGTGTATTGTGGGTTGTCAGACAACTTTGGTTCCATCATTCGCTCATGGACAGAATTGGGCTGTTTCAACCGAATTGCATTCTCCTTGTGCCAATTCGCAATGGTGTTTACCCTAATGGGCATTTGCATTAATACGAATTATCACAAATCCCTCCCAAGTGAAAAACCATCTCACATGGGCAATCTTTGAAACCCCACAAAAGCCAACCTGCTGCAGACTCATTGGACTCCACTGAAAATGTATCCAGAGTTCCTAACTGGTATTGCTGGCAGAACAGGGTACCTGAAAGAACACCTTTCTCCATATGTCCCTACAAGGTCCTTAAGATCTTCTAAGCAAGTCCGTCTCTGAAAACCAGCCCCTAAAGGTGTAAGGTGGGTGACAGTCAGGAGAAGGGCCTTCTCTGTGGTCGCACCCCATCCGAGGAACACACTTCCTAAGGAAATGCACCTGGCACAGAGGTTTTTCTCTTTTAGGTCCCAGGTAAAGACCCTTTAATCACCAGGTGGCTTAATAAATAGTTAGATTTTAATATTGTTTTTACTCATGATATTTTATGCTGTGTACTAATTTTAATCAGGTGGATTAAATTGTTGCATATTTGGTTTTAAATGATTTTATTATTGTGGAGTTTTATTCTTATTTTATACTTTTATTTTGCAGTAGCACTGGTCCAGCTCTTCCACCTTATGCTGAAAGTGCTTGCAAATTGCCGCATGTGCCCATGCAACCCTCCCAGATGAATTTTGCATAAATAATTTGTGAAATTTTCCTGTGAATCTCATCAGATCCACTTAAGCCTATTCGCAGGGCTGGGATGAAACTCAGTGGAATCCATCCTCTAATGTTCATGGGCTTCCTCTTGGACTTGGCCCAAACTTGGGAAGCAAGCTGAAAGAAGGTCCATTAATGCTTGTGGAATGAAGGGTGTGCAACCAGCGATCTTCTTCCACAAAGGTTGCTGCATGGTAAGAATGGGAATGCTGCTTGTGCAAAGTATGAGGTTCAATTTCTGACTAAAAAAGGTAAAGGTAAAGGTTTCCCCTTGACATTAAGTCCAGTCATGCCTGACTCTCGGGGGCGGTGCTCATCTCCGTTTCCTAGCCGAGGGAGCCAGCGTTTGTCCGCAGACAGTCTCTGTGGTCATGCGGCCGGCATGACTAAACACCAAATTGCACGGAACGCTGTTACCTGCTCACCAAAGTGGCACCTTTTTCTCTACTTGCATTTGCATGCTTTCGAACTGCAAGGTTGGCAGGAGCTGGGAAGGAGCAACGGGAACTCATCCCGTTGTGCAGATTCGAACTGGCGACCTTTCGATCTACCAGTCCAGAGGCACAGAGGTTTAAACCACTGCGCCACCTGCAGTCCCTAGTGCCACGCAAATGCTGACTAGTTCTGACAAATTTCTGGCAAGTGCCACGCAAATGCTGGGTGAGCTCACAAGGAACGTGGACTTAGGGCCATGACAAAGTAGACCAGAGTCTGGGTAGCCTGAGCCCAGGGATTCCAATGGATTCCTGCTCCAAAACTAGATTCCTCACACATCCCTAGTATATAGAGGGAAGTTGAGCAAATGTGGAGGAATTTGCACAAATCTGACATTTTATTGCTGCTCAGTTTGCACATTTTTCTATTTCTGCAGAGTCAGGAGTGATCACAAACAGAAACAGGAACTGAGCTTAAGAGAAGTAATGTGGAGAACCGTAGTGATGTAGGAGCCCATGTGACATGGTGGTCAGAGTGCTGGGCATGGGACCCATGAGACCCAGGTCCTAGTTCCCACTCTGCGATGGAGCTCACTGGGTGACTTTGGAGCAGTCATGCACTGTCCGTGTAACCTGCCCCACAGGGCTGTTGTTGTGAGCATCACATGAAGTCAGAAAAAAAATAGGAAGGGTCCAAAAGAGAGCAACAAACACGATTCGGGGTTTGGAAACGCTGCCCTGTGAGGAGGGACTGAGAGAACTGGCCACGTTCAGCCCTGAGAAGACTGAGCGGGGACATGATATCCCTCTATAAGTACCTCAAATGCTGTCACAAAGAGGAATGTCAAGATCTCTTCTTACTGATGCCAGAGTGTAGGACACGGAATAATCAGTTCAAGTTGCGACAACCCAGATTCAGGCTGGACGTCAGGAAGAGCTTCCTCACTGTTTGAGCAATACAACAGTGGAACCAGCTGCCCACAGAGGAGGTGGGCTCTCCCACACATTCAAAAAGATGTGTGGTTACTTGAAGGAGCGTATCCTTCCATACATGCCTGCCCACCCCTTAAGATCTGGGGCAGAGGCCCTTCTCCGGGTGCCTTCCCTGAAGGAGATTAGGAGGGTGACTACCCAGAGAAGGGCCTTCTCTGCAGTGGTGCCCCAGTTGTGAAATTCACTCCCTAGAGAGGTTCGCCTGGTGCCATCACTTTATTCTTTTCGGCGTCAAGCTAAAACCTTTTCATTTTCCCAGTGTTTTAAGATCTGATTGTTTTATTTGGGGTTTAATTGTCAGTTGGATTTTTTTTTAGGACACTGTGATTTATTTTATATTGTTTTATTGTTAAACCATCCCAAGACCTCAGTAAGGGATGGTTTAAAAAAGTTTTAGATAAATAAAATAAAGAAATAAATAAAAAAGAAACTGGACAGTCATCTGAGTGGGATGGTGGTGCAAATTGGTGTCCTCCAACACCAGGGGCTTGGACCCGATGGCCTTCATGGTGCCTTCAAGCTCTACTATTCTATGATTCCATGAGTGGAGGAGGACCGTGTAAGCTGGCTTGTTTCCCTTGCAAGGGGAGTAAATGCAGGATTTAAATATAATGTGGCGATAATCTTGAGCATCATTCATTTGCCCATCCTTACCAAAAAGCAAACGCATTTGAGTGCAATGGCATCTTGGAAGGTGCCATCATGTCACAGCTGTCGGTCACATTTCTCTCCCAGTTTCACGGCTTTAAGCAGAGCACGACTGCAGCGCAGCCACCAGCCTGACAGTTGTCACTGTCAGTTCCACAAATTCTCCAGCAGACGCTGTAGCAGAGCAGAGCAAATGCACGTGTACGAGCGCTGTGGTCCGGCAGCTGTCACCTGTACCATGTGTCAATTTTTACGGCCTTCCAAAGGCCTTCCACTGTCTTGGCAGGCCACGTGACACTGAGTTGTCACAGCGAGCATTTGTGCAAGCTGTCAGCCCACACGTTCTTGAACATGTGGTTGCAGCAAAGGCATAATAGCTCTTAAGAGAGGTGTTTTTAGGCAATGCGTGCGTGGTTGGCGATCTTGTGCCATAGCTAAGCTCAGGCTTCCTCGTCTCCTTGCAGCTGGATGGCTGCTGGTGGAAATTCCCAGATTTGTTTGTTCTCTGGAACAGACACTTGGATTCCATGCAGGTGAAACTTCCAAGCTATGAGGCAAGTCCCAACTAGCAGCCAACACCATCCCCTTAGAATGATTGAGTTGGAAGGCATCTTGAAGGTCATCTGCTCCACAAGGTGAGGCTTGTGCCTGCTGCAATGATAGTCACAAGGAGAGAATGTTTCTCCCTCTCTCCCTTCTGCAAGAGTGCTTGGCACTGCCCAGGAAAAGCTCTGGAGGGTTTCTCAGAGCCGATCATTGCAGCACACAGAGGATTGTGGAGCGGAATATGTCTTGCCCCTCCTCGGCCTGCCGGCAGCAGCAATTCCGTCAGCAGAATGGCAGTGCTGGATCCACCCCGTTTCAAAGGAGGAGTTTTCATGCAAAAGCTGACTTGGCCTGGGAGGAGTTCCACGTTTAGTTGCCAGAGTCAGCGGAGAGGTGCTGCTGTTGTGGCCGGGCTTGTGCCTGGAGGCCCTTGGGCAACAGTTGGCCGGGACCTTGCTCTCCCCTCTGCTACTGAATTTGGTGGTGCAGCGCGGCAGGAGGGGGGGGGGTCCCTGGGCCACTTGTGCTCTGGGGATCCCTTCCAGCACTCACCTGCCTCTCCAGGTTCCTTTGCCCTCTTCCACCTTTCCCTTGGTCTTCTCCCACTGCTTTCTCTGCTGCTCTCTTTTGCTTGATCAGTTTCCTCTGCCGCATTCCCTGATCACCCATATCGCCCCTCGCTTCCTTGAGCCATTTAAACATTTAGGGAGGCGTTTCATTTTTTTACCAGGATTTATTTATTTATTAAACCCTTTCCTATCCTGTCCCCTACAAACATCTTGGAACGGCTTACAATAAATAAGGAGAACAAAACAAACCCCACTGCATCCAGCCATTAATATACTAAAACCCCAGTTAAGATCAATGCACCTTTGTACTGAAAATGGTCTTGCACATTCTCTGAAATTAATGTCTGTCCATCTCTAAGCTCACAACACAATTTCTGCAGCCAGTCGTGCTGATGGAGCCATGGTCCAGCTCATCATGGGGCAGCATCCCCAGCCCTGTGGCATAAGCTTCGGCAAAGGTCAAATGCAAGATCTTGAACAGACTTCTTCAACCTACTGCCCTTCAGATGTTGATGGATCACACCTCCCATCATCCCGGCAGACTGAGGCTACTGGGAATTGGAGTCTAAAGCATCTGCTGGACACAAATTTGGGGAAGGCTGTTCTAGGGGTTGCTTCTTGATACAAGTAACTGTGGGTAATGTATGTCCAAGTTCAGAATATTTTGATTTCATTTTTATTTGTGGGATCAATTTTGAAGAAATGCAGTGTGTTAAAAGGCCATATATTCAAAATCATGGTTGAACTAATATTGGTTTCTACCCCAGGAAAAAGGAAACACATAAAAATCTAAATCATCTTCCCACCACATGAGTCAGAAATAAATCCTGCCTTTAAAAATAGAAGCCAGAATAAAGTGAGCTTTGTTTGAGAGTTTTCATTTTAGTCTGGGAGGCATTGTTGTCAGACTATAAAATATGCTGAAGTTAAAATGAGAAGTGATTAATCTGTGCATTGGAAATAACAGTTTATTTCTCCTGAACAGCTGCCTAGCAAGTTGACACTTTCAACTTTTTTTCTTAGTAGCTGTCTATATTCATTAGTCCCCCTTGTTAAAATTACTATAATATCAAATAACTATGTTGATAAAGAACAACTCTTTGCAGTAATGAATAGATGTATTCACAATATAATTAGCTAATGATGCCTTTTCCTACTTTTTTCCTAGGATCTGCATCTTGGATTCGACAAATGTTCTAAACTGGGTAGTAAATTGTTATTCTCTCCAAGGACTTCCCCGATCAGTCTTGGTAATTTGCTAGTTATAGTGTACGTAACATGATATTATTACTCATGTTACACTAGAGGATTACATGGCTTACTAAATAAAGTGGTGGTCTTTACTTTGGGGACCCCCATTTCCTTTCAGACTTATGTGTAGACAAGTGAAATAAAATTGCTGACCTCAGTTTTAGGATTATTTTGGGTGAATCTGGCTTCAATGCAACACACAGTTCAAACCACCTGTGAGGATGGTCTTTCTCAAGCTTTCTCCGGGAAGGCCTGTGTCTCAAAGGACACAACCTTGGCCTAGTAGCAGCCGCCAAATGCCCAGACACTTCCTACACTCTGCAAAGTCTTGGAAGGACTCACCGTTTCATGGGCACAACATTCCATCCTCAGCAATCTGATTTCTGTTCCCCTGCCCCGTCCCTTTGGAAAAGCATGCAAAACAGCCTGCTGCAATTAACGTCACTACCGTTAACGTTTTCTTCATTCTGTGTACGAGAAACAAGCACGGCACATACAAAAAAGGGGGCTACACAGCAGAGGCTGAAGCAAGAGCCTAGTTCTGGAAACCATGTATTGCTTTAAACAATATCATGCATATTAGCATACGAGTCGATTTGCATACAGTCCCAGAAAGAGTTTGCAGACAGTCCCAGAAATGGTTTGCAAGACAGAGCAAGTGAGAGGTAGTGTGGGATAGTGGTTAGGATGTTAAAGTGGAGAGCTGAGAGATCCAGGTTCTAGTCACCATTCAGCCATGGAGCTCATTGGCAAACCAATCACAGACTCTCAGCCTAACCTACCTCACAGGGTTGTTGTAAGGATAAAATGGAGAACTGAACTGGATTGGGGGTCTTGCAAAAGGAAAAAAAATGGGCCATGAATGTAATTAATTGATTGATGATGATGATGTCCGTGTTTACTGCATCATTCTCTGATGTTGAAGATAATATTTTTTTTTAAATTCTTCTTCACTTCTTGTACATTTCAGAACTTCTTTTCAGCATTTCTAAAGAAAATGAAAGGAAAAAACAACTGATGATCTGGAAACCATCAACATGCAGCAGTGCCAGGGATATCAGTTCAGAAATATTGGCTGAAGTGAGAAGTGCACCAGACTCCCCCCAGTCCCACTGCTGGACTTACACCAGCGATCAGATTGTTAGGCACCAAGGGAGAAAGGGTGAGAAAAAACGTAATCCCTACTACTACTGCTTTTCAACTTGCTTCAACTTGGTCTAGAATTAAGAATGAGCAGTCAAGTGGCCAAGCCTGCTGGGAACACCAACTTATATAGGGGGCTTAAAACTTAAAAGGAATCATTGCCGCCCACAACCAAACTGGGTGAGTGGGTGGCAAACAGCAAATAGAGTTTGCTGTAAGCCAGTATAAAGAGATGCAAGTTGGGGCAAAAAGTCCCAGCTTCACATAGATGCCCCCGGGATGTGACCGAGCAGTGACTCACCAAAGAATAAATCTTGCAATAGGAGGATGAAAGGGTCAGCCCAGTGTGCTGCTGCCATGAAAACATATATTCCATGTTCGGCATAACGAGGAAAGGAAGTGAAAATAAAACTGCCAAGATCCTACCGCTTTTATACAAATCTATGGTGCAATCACACTTGGAATGCTGTATACTGTTCTGGGCATCAGAGCTAAAAAAGAATTTTGTGCATTTGGGAAAAGGGCAGAAAAGGGCAAAGAACAGCATCTAGATAGCCGTAAGTTTGCTTGAATCCACAGCTACATGGTTGGAAAATAGTTCCGATCCTGCAGCTGGGCCGTGGAGCCCCAGGGCACTTCCTCCGGGCAGCCCGTGCGATGAAAAGCGCACTGGCAGGGTCCCCGGGGTCACATAAGTGGTCTCAGAAAGGGGCCTTGGGGAGGATGGAGAAGGACAGAGAGGGGAGGTGCCTGGCACCACCAAGACACGGTGAATTGTGGGGGTGGGCCAGCCTTCTCCCCTCACCCTCCAAGGCAGCACATGGAGTCAACTGAAATGGACTGTCCAGATGTTTTGCACGGTGGAAGAGAGCAGAAGCAACCTCTGCTTCTGCACTGCTTCTGCCATGTACAGGATGCCTGCAATCCTCAGAGTCTAGAGAGGTTTGGGGCTTCCAAATTGCTCCCTAAGATGATTGACTCACCTCTAAGGAAAGTTCCAAGATCTGGGATGATTTAGCTTAGAAAAAAGATGAAAAAAGGAAGGCTAGGGTACAGAATTCTGTATGGTGTGGAGAAAGTGCAGATTGACAATGGAACCATCAAAACAGTAAAGGAATTCAATTTCCTGGGATCTAACATTGACCAACATGATTCACCACAGTCCTGAGATCCAAAGGTGCATAGCATTGGAAAGAAATCCAATGTTCAGCATGAATAACACCTGGAAGAGTAAAGACATCAGCCTCTCTACCGAACACAGACTAGTCAACACAATCATTTTCCAATTGCCACATATGGCTGTGAAGCTTGGACTCTGAAAAGGGCAGATAGAAGAAGGGTGGATGTTGTCAAACTGTGGTGATGGAGACTGCTGTTGCTCATCCCCTGGTCTGCAAAAATCACACACAAAGAAGTTCTAACCCGGGCCTCACCAAAAATACCACTTGAAGTCAAGATCACCAAACAAAGGCTGTCGTACTTTGGTCATGTCATGAGCGCTGACTCACTCAGAACATAAATCATGCTGGGAATGATCAGCAGGAACAGGAGAAGGCACTGCCCCAGCACCCATTAGCTGGGTGCCATAAGGAAAGACACTGAGATGGACATGGTGGTCTTGAAGGAAGCAGTGCCAGGCAGAACGGCATGGAGAGCAATGGTCCATCGAGTGGCCAAGGATCAGCCACGGCCGAATGGTAGATGATGATGACATGGAGAATATGGGTAGGGAAACATTGTGTTTCCTCTCACATAACACCAAAACCCACGGTCTTCCCCATCCTGAGGCTGCTGCAAAGGACAGCATATAAATGTTTTAATTAAATTAAAATTAAATTAAAGGGACTGGTGGGAAACAGAGACCAGGCAAAAGAAGTACTTTTTCACACAGCTCATAAACTATGGAACTTGGCTCTGTACAATATAGTGATGGCCACCAATTTGGATGGCTTAAAAAGGGATTGGGCAAATGCATGGAAGGGCAGGCTATCTGTGGCTGCCAGCCCTGTTGGCTGTATGCCATCTCCAATATCAGAGGCGGTATGCCTGCATACACTAACTACTTCAGGACATTGGCAGAAGTGTGCTGTTGTATTCCTGCCCTGCTTGTTTTTTCCAGGGTGATTGGCCACTCTATAGCAGAATTATGTTCTGTTCTCGTCTTACATTCGTCCCTTTCTTATAAGACCAATTGTG
The DNA here is from genome assembly GCF_004798865.1 of Varanus komodoensis. Lineage (NCBI taxonomy): Eukaryota > Metazoa > Chordata > Lepidosauria > Squamata > Varanidae > Varanus > Varanus komodoensis. Next base: position 56,496,630 of record NW_025335568.1, read on the forward strand.
AAATATTAGGGCAGCCCCAAATGCCCTCCACCAGCTTTATCAAACTTTTCTTCTTTGTGAAGTTGTGGGAAAGAACTATGTGGGGAAAGTTGGCTGGAGTCCCCTTCTTTGGTGTTTCAAGAAGCCCATGGGTGTTGGCTTTTTTGGATCTGCATCCTAGGGGACTTTGTATGGAAAAAAAGATGGGTGCCCCCATGGCAACAACAGGAAGTTGTCAGATTACTGTGAATTCCAAGGTCATTTGCAGCCCTGTTTTATTTATTTATTTATTTTTCGATTTATATCCTGCCTTTTTCCTACAAAGGGCTCAAGGCAGCTTACATCATTCCCCTCCTCCATCTTAATCCCACAGCAACAACCCTGTGAGGTAGGTTGGGCTGAGAGTCTGTGACTGGCCCAAAGTCACCCAGTTGGCTCCATGGCTGAGCGGGGACTAGAACCCAGATCGTCTGAGTCCCAGTCCCATGCTCTTAACCACTACACCAAACTGGCTCTTGAATGTGAGTGGCAGCCATACTGGTGCATCTAAGTTATTTTAAGCCCTGGACTCAATGGCCTCATGAAGGGCTCCTTTAGATAGCCTTGCACATTACTTCAGTTGTGATTCACACAATGCACATCTAACAGATCTAGCAGGATTAGATGGACTGTGTATTATCCAGCATGGCAAATCAGTTGTTGAGGGTGAACAATGTTCATCGTTCAGAAATTGCTCAGGAAATCTATTTCAAGCACTGGATTCTCCATCTGCCAACAGGCACTGCTAAGCACTTGATGGTTCTGGGTTTGATCTTCCCTGTTGCATCAATGGAAGGATTCCCCCTGCCGCCTCAGCTTAATTGCCATGTGGAGAGGAGGTTTGAGGAGACTGCCAAGCACATGAACCCTCCCCTCCCCAACGTCTCCCATGTGGCAGCCAATCTTGGCGGGGAGGGGGGAGAACTCCATTGGCATCAACAGACAGACAAGCTAAATTTCCATGCAAGGAATGGTTTATGGCATTGCGACATGTAAGGATGGGGTTAACCTTCCCTCCTCCTCCCAACTGCATTCCCGCCTGAAAATTGTCCCCAGTCAGGCTGAAAGGAAAAATAAAAAATCCATTATTGGCACCAGTGGATCTTTAGGTCTCTGGGAAATACTCCCTGGGCTGCGGGAAATAGATTGCAGCTGCCGCTCCAGTCTGCAGGGGGCCAGCAGCGCCCCTGCTGTGCGTATCGCCCAACTGGGGTAATCAATGCAATCATTTTTCCCTTCATAAAGTCAGTAAAACTAAGGATGCAGCCCTAAATGTGCTTCAGACAGGAAAAACCCTCCTACAACTCCCAGCATGCGCAGCCTTTTTTCCCTGTCTTAAACACAAGTAGGATTATGCCTTCAGTTGCCCTCCTTTACATTTTTCCCGTGCTATGATATCCTTTGTAGACGAGGCAGGCGAACTGCACTTCACATTCCAAACGTGGCTGAATTAGAGGTTTATATACAAACTTACTATTTTCAGTCCGATTTCAAGGACACTCTGGGACCTGCAAATAAAGGCGGTCTTCAAATAGAGGATTGTTCACTGCAATGGAGGAAACGTGGCCACCTTGCAAGTGATGAATGATTCATTCCTATTGCATCAGTATTATAGTACAGCCAGCACAATTGAGCACAGCCAATCTCACACCTCTAATATAAAAGGGGGTTCGATGCATCCTCAACTCTCTTATCATTAACATCAGATTTGTGCAAATGCTTAATTTTCACAATCGTATCTGGATTGGATTCAGATTCAGCCCCACCGGGAGTGGATCTATTACAATCCATGCAACTTTGTTTAATCAGGAGTAACTTCATCCCCATTGATTTCAGAGGGTCTACTATTAGTGTGGCTAAATCTTGATCCAAGTTATTCACACTGACCACTGGAATATGAAAAATTCTTGCGGTCCACCACAATGTTTTTATGTTCTTGTTGAGTCATATATGTTTAGCAGCAAATGCCAAGGGTTTTTTTTTTTTTTAAGTTTGAACAGTGTGGCGAAAAGAACAGATTTGTTGGTTATGTATACCGCACAGTTTTATACAAAAACGTTTCTTCATTTGCCTTTCTTAAGCATTAGTTTTGGTCAAGGTTTGTAAACATGCTTGTAAAGAGCAAAACTGTATTAAAATGTTCTGGTGTTGGGATGTTCTCATTTCTTTTAATAAGTTTCAGAAACTTGTGGCGCAGCCACTGTTGCCTTAGAGCATTCAGAGCGTTCACACAATGTGTACAAAGCCTGATATTTTCTGACTTCTATGAGGCTCCTTCTCAAAGCCAGCCTGCAGGTTTTACAAGGTGCAGCTTTGTGCCAAAACCCTGCATTGTGCGAGTGGCTTTTCCCCTATATTAATTTTCATTCATCCCAGACTCTGAGCAACTTTAGTTTCAAAATGTCACATGCAGATTGCGTGCATTTTCTGGACACATTTCTGCTAATACATGCATTTTGGTGTACGATGCTTACTAGTGATGTGTGAGGAATCCGGTTTGAGGATAAGGGTCTGTTGGACTGCCTCAGTGGGGTCCTGGGGCTCCAGCCAGCTTTCTTTCCGCCGTAAGTCCGCCTCATGCAACGTGTTTGCGTGGCTGGCCATGTGACTCCAAGCAAGTCCACTACTCTGTGCAAGAAGAGTTCTGCTTTTACACATAAGACTTGCAGCCTTTGTGCAAAGGATTATGTATAAAGAAGCTGCCAGTGTTCCCAAGGGTTTGTGGACTTGATCTCGACTTGTCTTGTTTCCTAACCATGCCCAAGCAAGAGAATGAAGCCTGGTGAGTGCAAGAAGGCCAGATTCCAGCCAGATCTGCACTTCCTTATATACTGCACATATTTTGCAAGCAATTTTCCTAACACAACGTATTTTGAATGTCAGTTTCACGAACACAGATGCTTTTCCCAAATATACCAGTTTTTGCAGAACAGAGTCCAGCAGCCGTTGGAAAATTCGTAGTTCCAGCATCCACCTTGGAAATTTGGAACCCTGGACTTGGACAGCCTCCCCATCACTCCTTTCTGCAGTTCTGAGGCCATCAGAGTGCCTTGGAAATGGGCTCTGGGGAATGGGGGGAATCGGAGGAGACAAGTGCTTTGGCCCGGACAGTATCTTGGCATTGCCTCAGCTTCCTTGCACTCCAAGGCTGCAACATTCAGCTGTCCAAGCATTTTACATGGTGAGAGGAGCACGGAGGTGAGCATCACCTCTGTGCTCCTCCTGCCATGTACAAGGTGCCCATGGTCCTCCAAGTTCGGAGTGCTCTGGGCAGCCTCATTGGATTGTGCTGCCAGTTTTGGTTCACTTGTCAGTTTCAAGGTGCAAAATAAGAAAGTTCACCTTAAATTGTGAACTGAACTAACCTCTCTCCTTCCATAGTGTCCTGAGCTTCAGGGCTCATTCATGTTGCAGAAGAAGACTGAGGCTGAATGAATTGGAAGAAGTATAATTGCACAGAGGCTATTATGGAAGCAAGCCCAGGTAAGAAAGCAGACCCTAGAGCAGGGGTGGGCCGCTTGTGGCCCTCCTGATGCTTCAGGCTATAGCTCCTACCAGCCCTCACCAGTACAGCCACTGGGGAGGGACCACACAAGTTGCAGGCCACCACGCCATCTTCCCACCTCTGCTCTCGCACAGGTTAGCTGTTTAACCTTTGGGTTAGGACCATTTGGGGTTTGGTTTGGTTTGGTTTGGTTTGGTTGTTTTGTTTTAATTTATTTTAAAAACAAAACTCATAATTTATACAAACATAAAACAATACAAATAATAAAATTAATAATGGTGATTACAACTAAACAATACAATAATAACAATGCCACCTTCCACCAGGACCCACAAATATATGTGGGTGCAAAATAGATCTGCCAGGTTGCTGACGGGGACTGGGCGTTATGCTCACATGACTCCAGTTCTCCATCAGCTTCACTGGCTCCCCATTGAAGTCCGGGCCCAATTCAAGGTGCTGGTTATCACATACGAAGCCCTTAACGGCTTGGGACCTGGTTACCTAAAGGAGCACCTGCGTCCATATGTGCCCTCCCGCCCCTTGAGATCGGCAGCAGAGGCCCTCCTCCATGAAAGATATCAGGAGGGTGAGCACCCGGAGGAGGGCTTTCTCTGCAGTGGCGCCCAACTTATGGAACGCGCTCCCCAGAGAGGTCCGCCTGGTGCCATCATTATTTGTTTTTCAGGGCCAAGCCAAGGCCTTTTTATTAAACTTTATTTTAATTGTTGATTTTATTTATTGATTTTAAATTTTTATGCCAGGAAGTCTCCAGCATTTTATGCATTTGTATAGATCTATATTTATGTGTTGGAAGCCGCCCCAAGGCTTATGCTAATGGGGCGGCATACAAGTATTCCAAATAAATAAATAAAATATGTTACTTATTCGTTCAGGTTCCCACTTCCCCTCCTCCTCCAAACCTGCACTGAACCTGGCAGTGGCATACACCCTTTTCTGTTTATTAAAACATATTCAAGAAACGACCTCCAAATATCTTCAAAATTATATTTACTTATCAAGCCTTTTTTCAACTCAATACCTCAAGTTAACTTAGTGTTAATAGCTATATTCCAGATTTCTGTATATCATTTATCTGATACTTACCTTTTACTTTCCAGTTTCCTGCTATTATTAATATTGCTGCTGTTACTAAATTTGTCATCAATTCTTTAATATTTTGTCCCATTTGTTTTCTAAATAATGATAATGTTCAGGGTTTACGTCAATTGTTAAATTCAATTTTTTACTAATTTCTTTGAAAACCATTTTCCAAAACTTATTTATAGATTTACACTCCTGCCACTTATGGAAATATGTACCCGCTTCCCAGTTACATCTCCAACATATATTGGAATATTTACCATTCATGTAATTCAATTTTGCCTGAGTTAGGTACCATTTCCAAACAAATTTGATAACTTTTCTTTAATTCTTATCAACATGCATTTTAAAATTTTCTTATCACACATATTCCACCATTCTTCATTACAAGTATTTTCTTATTAAATCTGTTTCCCAAGATCCCAAGATCATATTGGTCTTCCCCTTCTTCTAGTGTCTTATAATTTTTACTTGTCATTCCTCTCATCCATGTATTACCCTGTTTTTCTTTCTGTACAAACCATTTGGGGTTTTAAAAGCAGGATTCAGCCTCTACAAATAAATGTTTGCTTTCAATTTTGGTAGAAATCAGAAACTCACTGAGAATTCTAGAGAGCTCCATAACCATCATCAGGGAGATAAGTAACGATAGGATTGGTCTGCAACAATCTGGCCAGTTGCATATAACAAACTTTTCAAACATTCTTGTCAAGTATCTTCTGAAGAACCCCCTTCATGTACTGAGTCACCAGGTAGCAACATGGCTGAGAAACGCATTGCTATTTATCAGTTCCAAAATTACTCTGAAGGAAAGGCTTTTTGTGGTTTTAGATAGTTTGTTTACCCTAGCAAATTATGAGAACCCAGGCAGAAATTCTGACTACGTTTTTCTTCTGTAGAAACTGCTCCGGAAACATTTAAAGTACCATTGAAAATAAAAGTACGGCATGTCACTACTCATTACAATGATTCATAGAGGCTTCAGGCTTACACACAGACAGCAAGAAAAATAAATATTGGAAGATGAACAGACTTCCCAAATCATATGCACTTTTCTATGTGAATTACTCCTTAACTCCTCTGGACTTTTTGTCACTCTTGGAGAAGAACGTATTTGCATTCTGCTTCATCCAGGGCAGAGTTTGGATGCTTATCTCATTTACTTTTAGCAATTGCAACACTGTAAGGTGTCTCCACCTGAGAGAGGGCCTGCCCAAAGTCACCCGGTGAGCTTCATGGTGGAGTTGTGAGGAATCAGGCCTTTGAAGAAGCAAATCCCAATTTTATTCCCCTTTATTTCTGTGCTGTTCTTGCCCCACGGAGCTCAGAGAGATAGGCATAATCCTGAAGGAGGATTTAAATCTGGATCTCTTCAAGCTACTGTGATTAGTATATAACACTCAATCCGTTTTTGTTTTTTTTCTCCCCTGGATGGTAGAAAATGCCTCTTTACCATTTCCATACCAGCTTCTGATCCAAAATAAATAAATAAAGGCAGAGCTAAATGATACCAGACTGCTGGCAGAATGGAGGTCCCGGTGAAAATGGAACCCCAGAGTCAAGTTTCATGTGTCCTTTCAAAATGTATAGCACAAAATGGTTTCTGCCCTGACCTCGTGATGCTGGGTGCGTTTCCACAGCCCTGCTCCACTTCATTATTGGAGCTGAGGAGGCAAGTACAATGTGGCTTAAATATGAGGAAAGGACCTCTCTCGAAAGGGTGCTGGCATTTGCAGCTGCATTTTCCTTAATATTGACTTCTGCTACTAGGAATAATGTGAAGGTGCCTCGATGGAGAGCTGAGCCATCATTTGTCGGGAGATGCTATTCTGAGAACACGCTTGAGATATTTCCTTCTCTCACCACCATGACTCAAAGAAAAAGGACATTTTCATAATTTTCTCTGATGATTCCCCAATATGTTTCTGTTGATTTGTTTTTGTAGCGGGTGCCATTTCTCCATAAACACAAAAAACCCAGAATGATGCTATTTTTAGCGCATTGTGGGAAATACAAGATGGTGGTCAGGGTACCAGTGACAAAATACCTAAAGCTAAAGAAAGAAGCTAAGCCACTGCTGATGAAGAATTCTATCCCTAAGTAACTGTTGAAGTATTTCTGCTCCCACTGGAGAAATCTGCAATGTTCTGTCTCACCATATTTCTCTGTCCAGGCATCTGTTCACAGTTTGGATGTGTAATGCACATTTGCATATGTTACTTTACATACATGCTCAAGCCTGTAGTGCCATGTCTTCTGAAGACAGCCCTATTTGTAAAAATTGATGTAAGGGCAGGGGAGTGGAGGGCACTGGATTTCAGGGGGAGGGGGGAATCAGCCAAAAGATTCAGTAGGTGAGGGCAGCTTCTGAAGCCTATGTAGGGAAAAAGCCAGGGGATCCAGGGATCAGAGATCTTTATTTCAGCTACTGTCCATGGGCAGCAGAATGGTAGGGCAGAGGGTCTCCCAGATTTGGGACTCCAGTCTTAGTGGCCACTTCTGCCTCAGATTTTCACACAGCTCCCAATCAAGCTTGTGCTGTTTTTTCAATGAACGTAGCACTGGTTGATTCTGGGGACTATTTGTACCCCAGACACAAGCATGTCTCTAGCAAGGCTCTCATCTCCCTAAGTAAGTCCTTTGTCTGACTGATGCTTTTCTTTAAGATACTACTAAAGGCAAAATAATGAATTTAAGGTTTCAGCAAGTACAGGTCGTTGAACCTGTAAAAATGATGCTTTGGCCATTTATCTTCCATTCAGCAGGCAAAAACTTGGGCCTACAGATGTTAAAACAATGTAATAATGTATTCCTTCAGTGGATTTAGATTTTATTTCATTTTATTTGAAAGATGGGTATGCTCCTCTTCCTGACAATCAAGAGAGACTGAGATATCCTCAGTCCTGAGATATAGGTAACTATATCTATGTTTGAGGGCCAAAATTATCTCAGAAATTTATTGTGAGGCAGATATGGGGATAGATTTAAAAGTTCTGGGAAGGCCTGTTTGCTTGCTTGTTTGTTTGTTTGTTTTGAAAGAAATATTCATAGAAAGAAACCTGTAAAAGGCAGGTGGCTGAAATTTGGCAGCATCATTTACCATCTTGCTGAGGACAATATCCTAGGAAGACTGCAGGTCTACTTACATGTAAATCATGCAATAAAATTTGAGCGTGGAGGAAGGCGAGTCAGCCCATGTTGGGTGAAGGTCGTCAAATCTTTGAGGGGGAAAAGAGGAACAGCAAAGCAATGAACATTAAGTATCGGACAAAGACATCTTTCTGTTTCTGTATTTTTTAGCAGAAAAGACATGGAAATGATCCTCCTTCTGATTCAGAGGCATTTGGAGCTCTGACTAATTTGACAGCACTATAAACATTCCATTTAGATGCCACAAGTTTCCTACATGCCCAAAGACACATTTTACATACAGCTCCCCAAAGCACCACTTGTGTTTCAAGTGGTGGCATGTTAAGAAATAGGGCAAAAGAGGTGGTTGAGAGGGAAACAAACAACATATATCACACGGCATAAAAGCAGCCAAGAGCAGAGAATTGTCTTGTGGAACTACCATGGAAACACCTCAATGACAGACAAAACATATATGTATTTGGGATAAGATACCCTAAGCCCCAAATGTATAGACTGTGACGAAGATGCATTCCAGAAACAGAGAAAGCTAAAGAATTTGTTGTGTTAGACTACTTTATGCAGTGATGTTTTTGTGCCATTTGAAAATTAACACCTGTCCCAATTTCTCTTTCTAGGGACAACATAATAAGAGTAGCTTAATGGGAACTAGACCATTGGTTCATCTAACTCAGTATTTTGTAGACAAATGATCAGCAGTTCATTACGTTCATTTAGTTTATTTCCATACTGCCCAATAGCCAAAGCTCTTTGGCCAGTTTGCAAAGATCAAGACCTTAAAATGCATTATAAAAATGTATACATGCAAACATAGAAACATACAACACAGAGAAAGACACACATGCCTCTACAACAATTTGGAACAATAAATAAGGAAAATACAAAATGTGACTAAAACCTCATCATACGCCAACAATGCATCAGAGAAGAAGATCTTCACCTGGCACTGAAAGGATAGCAGTGGGCAGGTTGACCTCAGGAAGATCATTCTAATCATTTGGTGCAACCACAAAGAAGGGGCTTTACCTTGTTGACCCTCTCCAGAGTTTCAGACACATCAGGTAGGGCTCAGATTTAGTTGTGCTTAAAGTGGAGCCATTTGAAATAACAGGACAGTTAAATCATAACCTACATAAATGCTAACAGTTTCAATGAAATCTGGATCCAACTTGGTGGCATCCTCAGCCATTCCCCAATGCCAGGGTTCGAGGACTTCAGCAAAGCATTCAGCTATTTCCCTTCCATTAATTAAATGACAAGACTTGACCAGGGTATCATAGTCTTATTTTTATTTCACTAAATTGAATATCATGCTACTGTGTCACACCTGGTTAATGTGCATTAAATTAAATGGCCACCAGATTTCCAGGCATTGTCACAGAGATTAGAAACATGCATCAGTTATCTATTAATAGTGAATATACTTGCTCTCTTTTGCAGCTGTGTTTGTTCCCAAGTCAGCCAGATTCAAGGGATGAACACAGCTGATTGTGTTGGTTTCCTCTCAATTTCTAATTTTTCTAGTCTTAAATTTGCTTCATCCCAAAAACTGAGATACATAAAAAGTGCATAAAAATTATGCACATTTTGTGCATTTCTCACACTACATGCATTTTATACCTATTTGCCTGATATATACATTTTGCAAGTATTTTTCCAATAGAAGGAACTTTATGCCATTTATGTACAATTTTGACTGAGGAAAAGTTACTGTTATTTTAGTTTCACCCATTTGCTTTCTGGGGACCAAAGGGTTTGTGCATTGGGAGCCATTGTATGACTGGGCAAGCTCACCCTCCACTCCACATAGCAGCCATATTTTAAAAGAGCAAATGGCACCACCAAAATTCCAAATGCATCCACTGACCAAACTATCTGGGAGGCCTTTCTAGAAGCCGAAAGAATGGGGGAGTCACAGTTCTTGAGGGGCTGCATTCCACACTCTGGGCTGCCTTCTCACATGTTTCTCAGTGAGGCTTTCCAAAGCGTCTTTCCTGCAGACCTGACTGCCCGGTCTGCTTCACAGTAAAACCAGCAGTCAGTCGGATAGCTGGGTCCTAATCTATTCAGTGCTGCAAGGGTTAAAATCAACACTTTGAACTGAGGCCAAACAGCAACTGGAAACCAGTGTAGATCAGTGGTTTTCAACATTTCCATAGCCAGGGACCAGCAAAAACAGGAAAACCACCTTGGGGACCGCTGAGGTAGAAGCAAAAAGCACCATATTCTGTGTATTAGTTTCCAAACACAGTACTAAAAAAAATGAAAATTCTCCAAAACAACCTGAAACTGAGCAAGAAAAAATGCCAACAGAAGAACAAAATGCGAAATCGGTGCAGTATCTTCCAGCTGGTTCCTGCCAAGCCGTCTCTCCCCCTCCCTGCCACCCCCCAGTGGCACCAGCAGGCCCCCACCCCCCACAAACACAATACCAAATGAGGAAGAGGTGGTGGAGCACAACCAGTCCCTGCACAGGTCCACAGCAGGCAGGATGTGCTCCCCACCCCCACCCCCCATTGACTGGAAGGAAATCTCGCGCGGATTGGTGCCATTCTGCCGACCGGTGGTTGAAAACCGCCCGTGTAGATTGCTCAGGTATTTTGGTGATATGATCCTAAAACTGTGAGTAGGTTAAGAGCCAAATTGCCACATTTTGAACTAACTGGATTGTCCAGATGTTCTTCAAGGGTAGCCCCAGACAGAACACATTCCAATAGTCTAACCATGATGTAACCAAGGCATGAACACTACCAAGTAGAAGTGGTTGAAAATCCATTTTGAGCCACCTTATTGAGAGCTGCACTCCAACTCATCAGGATGGTGCAAGGCTGTGGAAGGCTGGACTAGATGATCTCCAGGTTCCCTTCCCATTCTGTGATTCCATGAAAGCACCTATTACTGGAATCATGGAAATACATGTGATATCAGGGCTTGCTGGAATTGCATACAATTTCCAGGTGGCAAGAGTTGCAAGAACCTTCCTGAGCTGTGTTGGTAGTTAAACCTGGCTTTCCATCTGGTGTTGCTTAAGAGAGAAAAATCTGTCCATGAAGGATGGGTGCTGCCTGGTGGTCCTAGCATTATAAGCCATCTTCAGGCCCTTCAGGCCCCGTTTGCGACTATCATTTGAAAAGTTTGCATTTCCTCCCCTTTCTAAGGCCAGGGCACGTCCGTGTGTATGTGAAATCCTGAAGGAAAAGGCAGCATTTGTGCTAACAGGGATTAAGAAGCACAAAACTCAGAACAAGATGATCCAGATTAGGATAGACAATACAAACCATCCCAAGTAAAACAAAGCACTGGGTAAGAAGGCAACATAGCTGAGGGGCAGAAAAAACCAGCAGAGCAGAAAAGTATTTAAACAAAGTAATACAAAGAAAAATAAACTCTGCATGTCTGTACAGTAGCTTGTAGCAGAGAATTTACATGGCCACCCCCTCCCAGACTTTCGCCACTTTCTGTGACTGTCTGTGAACACATGCCGATAATGGGGACCAGTAAAACCATTCTGCTCTGTGCTGACCAGGCCATGTCTAAAGTCCCGTGCCTGATTCTAGGTGCCACATTTTAAGAAAGACATCAACCAACTGGGGCATATTCAGTGGAAAGTGACTGGGATGGTGGGATGGTGTTGGGAATGAAAGGGGCAGTTATTCCAGGTCAGGCGGATTTGAACTTGTCAGATGAAGAGGGGTTCTAGGAACTCAAATCCTCAGAAGCTGAAATGGAAGAAGTGGAGGGACTTGTCTCCAGGGTACCTTCCCAGCTGTTCAGGCAAACTCTGAGAAGAGTCAGGATCTGCAACTGCAAGGAGGGGGCATGAGAAAAAAAACTGTGTAACTCTTGACCCCATAATGCAATGTTGGGAGAAACAGGTCAACCAGACAGAGGGGTAACGGACAGAGAAGAGGCTTGATCATCTCCATAAGGGCCATCCCAGAGGATGGGGGTCCAAGGGTACTCAGAAGGAAGGTTCTCAGAAGCAATTGGGTTCAACGAACTGCTGGATTCATGCTCAGATACTTATTCTTTGTTGGTTGTGCCTACGGTCTGTTGTTTTGCGAGCGCAAAGGGGGAAACCTAGCTCACAAAAGTGAAGACTGCAAGTTTTGGAAGGCCCTGGGCAAGATACCCTCCATGCCCCCCTTCTCTCAATGGCTGGGTTCACACAACATAAGTATCCAAGCACACAAAAGAACATAAGAACATGAGAAAAGCCCTGATGGAACAGACCAAAGGTCCATGTAGTCCAGCACTCCATGCACATGATGACAAACCAGCAGCCCACAGGATCCCTCCAGCAGGACGGGTGCAAGATCTTCCTGCCCAAGCTGCTCAGCAACTGGTGTGTGTAGTCACGACACCTCTAGAAGAGGTAGTACATAGCCCACAGGGCTAGTAGCCACTGATAGTGTCCTCCCTCATGAATCTGTCCAATCCATCTTAAAGCCATCCAGATTGGCAGCCATCTCCACTTCCCGGGGTGGCAAATTCCATGGTTTAACTATATGATGTGTGGAGAAGCACCTCCTTTCATCTGCCCTAAACTTTCCACCAATCAGCTTCATGGGATGTTCCCAGGTTCAGGTGCTATGAGGAAGGGAGGAAAATGTCTCCCTCTCTACTTTTTCCACACCATGCATTATTTTAAACACTTCTGCCATGGCTCTCATTACTTGCCCTTTTACTAAGCTGAGCAGTCCCAGCTGTTGTAGCCACTTCTCACCGGGGGGCTGCTCCAGCCCCCTGATCATTTTTCTTGGCCTGCTAAATCATGTTAAACCATGATGGCTTCTTAGCTGGGGGTTACTTGTTTTCTGAACCCAGCAGCATGGTTTAACCACTCTGGCTGGGGTCAGACAACAAGCCACTTCTGGGTTAGAAGCCATCATAGCTTATTGTGTTGTGTGAACCCAGTCAATGAGTCTGTCTTCTAACCACTATTGTCAGTAGTTGCTACTGTGTCGCTTCTCGTTTTTCATCACTGTTGCTTGCCTGCTTGTGAGGCACTGGGCTGGTGAGCAGGTCTCTACTGCTCCCCCTCCTCACCACAACCATTGTCTGGGCCAAAGCAAAAGGCAGGTGAACAAGCAAGATGGTGAAGAGGAGGAGGAAGTCCAGGGGTCTCTTGTCAGTGGATCATCACCACTGGTGGAAAGGAGGAGGAGGAGCAGTAGATATTGCCACTGCCTGCTTGCTCACTAGCTCTTTGTCTGTCAAGAGAGCAAACAGCAGTAATGATGAGAGGAATGAGGGACGGTTACAACCAGTGACAATGTGGGGGAGGTGCACTGAGGGTGGAGGGCAGAGGGGGTGTCTTGCCCAGGGCCCTCCAAAATCGCCTCACAATCCTGGGCACCCTCCTTTGGACCTGTGCCAGTTTGTTGATGTCCTTCTCAAGAAGTGGTACCCAAAACTGGATACAATATTCCAGGAGTGGCCTGACCAGCACAAATGGGAGCGGAATGTTACTTCCCATGACGTATGAGGTGCATACCCAACTCTCCCTCCCTCTGATGCAAGCCCTGGTGAAGGGTTTGGAAACCGAGTCCTGTGAGAAATGCTTGAAAGAGCTGGATGTACTTAACCCGGAGAAGAGAAGGTTAACAGGAGACCTGAAAGTGCTCTGAAACTAAAACAGGCCTAAGATACGGATGGATTGCAAGCTGGGCTCAGTCTGATAGGTTCACAAGTTATGTGTAGGTTTGACTAGTTCCCATTTCTGCTTCCAGGCAGTAGCAGAGAATTTGAGAGAAGAAGACAGGTGATTTCTCAGGAGTGGCTACACCTGATTTGATATGCAAAGACTAGTCTCCAAGCCTTGATATGATGGGTTCCCACTCCCACTCTCAAAAGCAACTCAATTCATTCAGAGGACTTTCCCGAGATGCCTGCAAGCCCATGACTCATGCTCTTATGAGAACTGCTTCTCAGAAGATGGCAAGTGGGTGCTCAGGGACAAATGGGTGATGCCCTCACCCCAGAAAGGACGTGTTACATAAGCAATTATTCCACATGGGAAGAAATGACACTAATGCCTTTCGCTTAAGTTGCTCTGCAGTTCACATTTGCTTCATTCACAGCTAACCGGAGGGTGGCTTGCTCTCATGCAGAGCTCCAGGGCACTTTCGTGTTCTGTCTCCCCATGCTCGCTTTATTTAGTGTGGTGCCAATAACTAAGTCTCTCTCTCCCCCTACTGAAGAATCTGTGGAGCTTTTGGAAACTTAGGCTAAGCTGTATTCCAAAATAGTTTCTTAACAATGCAAAGCCAGAGTATGGATCAGTTGCTGGACCTGGACACTGAAAACCAACTTCATGTTACTTTCTGGTTAGAAAGTTCATTGGACGACACTGGGGAAATCACCACATCTCAACTCAACCTGTTCCACAGGGCTGTTGTCAGGACAAGTTTCGAGACAGCTTCCCCAAAGTATTTAGACTGCAACCTCCATCATCTGCACCCAATGGCTATGCTATGTAGAAGGCACCAACTTGGGAATATTGCCTTATATAAATAAAGTTCTCTTTGATTAATCAGGAAGATTAATCCATTAAATAGCTTTTGATCAAATAAAAGTGTCCTCAATTAATTGAACAACAGATTTTTGTAATAATGGGATTATGTTGCACTGAAGATTTCACCATGTCCAATACGGGAAATCCAGGGTCAGATTTCCTGGCATCTTATCTTAGGGAATGCTTCTTCTAATACAAACTGTGGCAACACATGTGGCCTTTATGGGAAATAAAATGCAGATAAAGACATGTATGGGCAGTTTCAATCAATCATTTGCTTGATAGACTAAGAGCTAAGGTCCTTGGGTTGGCTTGGTTGCAGGAACTAGCATCTTCCATTCATAACGATCTATGTTGCAGAAAAGGGATACTGAAATGTGCATTTCATTTTATATTGTTACTATTTATTTATTTAGGAAGCTTATGAGTATATGTTTGTATTGTGTTTTATTATTGTATATTGCTCTGCATTAATGGTTTGGGGTTTTTTTGTTTTATTGTTGCTATTTGATGTTTATGTTTCCTAGTATTGTTCTAATTTGTTTTCCTATAATCCATTTAGAGAGTTCTTTGGGCTAACTAACGCACAATATAAATTAAATAAATAATACTTTAAAGCCACAAAAATGCAAGTTGGCACAATCAAGGTAGTACCCTAATATGGATTTTGGCAAACAGGCCTCCCAAATTTGATTGGCCATTTTCTTTGTCCTGTTCCTTGTCATACTTGTTACCTTGTCTTTTTTTCATGGTCACTTTTCTCAAACTGGTACCCTCCTGATGTTAATCTGGAATATGACTGACAGCATTTTGGCATTGGCCACACTGGCTGGGGCTGATAGGAGCTGAAGACCAAAGCATCCGGAGGGTACCAGCTGGGGAAGGCTGTTCCATGCGCCTCCATCAGGCTACATCCTTGGGATCACAGAAAGTCTCTCATCCAGGCATGACCAAAGACCTCCTTAGGTTCAACATGGTTGCTGCATCACCTATATTTGGCTAAACCAGTTAGAGTGGAGCTACTCTGCATATATTTCTTTTGCTTATGGCCCAACTGTGACAGCCATAGAATGTAATAGGCTCTGCACAATGCATTTCTGTGCAACATGTAGTGATGGCAACACACCTGGATGGCTTTCAGAAGGGATTAGACAACCCTGTGGAAAATGATGCTATCAATGGCTACCAGTCCTAACTGCTACAGGATCAGAGGCAGTAGAGTTCACAATGCAGGTGACTGAAAACCATGAGCAGATGGGTGACATGCTGTTTCAAAGCTTCCTCTGGACATCCAGCTGGCCATTTCTGCAATCAGAATGCTGGCTGGTGTACAAAGGCCTTTGTCTAATGCAGCAGAACCTTCCTTGGGATTAAGTCCTTTCCGTGGATCAGCCATCATGTTTAATCCAACATCTCAGCGGTTCAAACAAATTTATATTTCCATTGTTCAGTAACATTACTGGTACAACATTTACAAAGAACCTTTGACGTTACAGAAAATGGTTATCTGTTCCATGGGGAAATCTCCCTTTTTTGGTGAACGCTTAGGTTTAGCCAGCCCTCCCCTACCCCTGCTTTAAAGGAAATTATGCTACATTTAAAATATAGTTGCTATTTGGATGGGGAAACTCTGTTCAGATTTCAGTAAATGCTGAAATTCATTATCCGTCATGTAAAAGCTACTAACTCATATTTCTGACATCAAGTCATATTTTACCAAAGCAATGTTTTCTCATTTTTCTTGAATGTCATAAGATTTGGAGTTTCTGCATTGTTTTAGCATTTCTGCCAGAATTGCCATCAAACAATGTGTCTTTAACTTTTCTGACCCTATTGTGTCAAAAACATCTCTCGTACACCCGATACTAGGCCTTTTATTCACTGTTCATATCTGAGGTTTAAGAAATACTCTACAGGAAAACCTCAGGACGTACCAAATAGTTTCTTTTCTTTTCTTTTTTTAACACTCAGAGTCACATCTGGAGCCATCCATCACCAATAAGGCCCAGGTACAAACGAACTGCATTTAACACGCATGCACATACGCTAATGAAAAGACTGTTAAAGGATCCATGGAAAACAGAAAGCATCAAACAAAATAATACAATACAATCAGGAATATTTTTTTGTCTAAAGTATCTAGCAAGCATCCTGTTCAGTGTTATAAAAAATAAAAGCAGAACTTTGCATGCCAGTTACAGAGAGAACCTACCCTTTTCCTGTAGTTTAAAAACAGTTGCAGTTGGAAGAATTATATTTCCTCTTCAGTTTGTATCTGTGTAACTTGCTTTATCATCAAGTCCTGTGCTTTGAATGCCAGCAGATCCACAATTCCGAAACAAAAGTTTAACAGCGGTAACTATAAATTATAGTGACAAATACAAATTTAGCAGGATAGTTTGCACATGAACTCATCAATTTAGTGCTCCATTTTCAGAATCCTTTCTTCTAACTTTTCAAGTCCTCAGCAGTTGCATAAAGCCGGCTATTTCTTCAAGATGCCTAAACCCCTCTTTATTTTATTAACAGGGTAACAGAAGTTTGTTTTGACTTGTGGATTTCTTGCTGTACTACTTGAAGGAAGTCAGCATAACTGATGATGAAATTAAGAGACATATCACAAAATTTATTTATTTTTATGCAATATCTTTTATTGAGGAACTAAGAGTCTGTGCTTTCAATTACCATAACGTGAAATATTTTTACACAGATGTAAGATATGTCACTTTGTTATGAAAAGAAGCTGCATATGAGAAAATGAAAGAAAGATGTAGAACTCCTTGGGAGACTCTGCATTTAATCTGTTGCACTTCTCTCAAAGAAGTGCACCTCAAAATGCAGGAGATTGCCTGGTTGGAAGCAACCAATATTGCTTAATAGGTTTCTAAGCATGTTTTTATACAGAAATTTGAAAGACACTTATATTAATGTGTGTAATCATTGCTATCTATCCCTGTGGAATGTCCCTCAAAGCTGCAGGCCTTTGTCCAATTACCTGAAAGTGCATACGTGTAACATGGAACTGAATGGAGCTTATTTCTGAGTAAACATGCATAAGATTGCAGTATAACAATGCAGGCCTATACTGGTCTATTCAGAAGGGAGTCCTATTCACTTCATTAGAGTCAGGTCAGTGGGTAAAGGATTGCAACCTCCTTTTCTTAAATAACAGATAGAAATGAATGTGCTTTCAAAACAGCATTTTAGGTTTTGCATTTAAAAAAAAAGATGCAACCTTTTTGTCCTGGGACAAAAACAATTAAAATTTAATTGGCAATTGAAGAAACAAGAACAAGCGACCAGTGCAACCAAGGTAACTGTGTCAGAGACAAGGTGCATATATACAGGAGGGGGTGTGGGGGGGGGGGGAGGCTACTGCCCTCCAGTCCTGCTTGTAGGCTTCCCATGGGCCACTGCTTGGTCTAGAATCATGGGTTAGATGCATCCATTCTACATAGCTTCATTGATTTGGGATCAAGTTTAAATTCCAATTTGCTGCCCTGGTTAAGGAATCTGAGCTAATCTGTGGGTTTTAGTAGAGGGTTTAATCTGTGGGTTTTAATCAATGTAATTTGCATCCATGTGCAAAAGCAGGGCTACTTTTGACAATTTCAAGACTAGAACTAGGTGCAACATTCTGCAACACCAGATAAGGTGCTGGGCATTCTCATTATGTTATTGTCATTATCTCACATACTTCCACGAAATATGGCCAGTGCTAAAGGTCTCTTTTTCTCTCATCTTCACCACATGCTTGGCTCTACAGGTTATCTGTGTACCATGATTATTAAAAACAATTATATCATATTTAAAAGTACTTGGGCATAACTGAAATCAGGAGGGTACAAAATTCCAGGCCTGGCTGTTTCTCTCAGGGTTGTTCTGTTCTTAATACAGTTATACATTCAATCAAAACCTGTTTGATCCACAATTCACTATGATATTAATAAAAGTGCCAATTTCTGTGTATTTATGCTACGGAAAGAACACAGCAATTTGTAATATTTGCTGATGCAAGGCAAATATTATATGGATGGAAGGATATTAAGTAATGTTTGTACAATCCACCTCAAAGTGGAAAGCTTTAAAGCAAGTCCTTCTCTTGCTAATTGTAATCTTTGCCATTGCACAGGTGCACTGTAAGAATCCCAGCAAAGCGATACTCAAGGGTTACAGCACAACCTGCCCTCCCCCAAAGTCAAGAAATAAATTGTTGGAAGCTCTCCAAAGGCAGCGAAGTCCAAAGAAAGATGAATTGGCTGGCAAAATCGCACTCTGTTCCCAGGCACTAGGCCCAACAGATCAATATAAAAGGCACCACAGTTACCACACAAAGGTAAAATGAGCCTTCCTTTTCTTGGTCCAAGGTGAGGAGAAGGATGGCCACATCTGTGACTCAGCAAACTGGCTTTCGTGCAGTTAGTACTTATCACTCTGAAAGATGTCTGTGGAGAAATTAATATTTAATAGGCTAATCGATTAGATTAATTGATGCACAGTGCAATTCAAGATGTATCAACCATACAGGAGGGATGAGTGGCTCTGTCTGGCTTTATTTAGCTTGGAGTGTAATTTTTCCACTGCAGAGTTCATTTGTCCCATTTATTTATTTATTACATTTTATACCATCCCATAGATGAAATTCTCTGGGCAGTTCACAACTAAAACCATAAAGTGCAGTACATAAGTTTGAAACCACAGTATAAAGGGAAAATGAAAAGAAAAATAAAAGCTACCACCAGTGCAAAGATTTAAAATACAGGAACCGTGCAAGGATGTAAAATAATAAAGACTGAAAGATGAACATGTTTGGAGGACATAGAGGGTTCAAGCTGCTATTGAAAAAAACATAATGTAGGTGCCAGGCAAGACTCTCTGGAAAGCTCATCTTCACATCAGACTGCAAATTTACATCTATTTTGTGCACATTTCCCAAAAGGTATGCACTTTCATTTTTCAAAAAGATGTATTTTGGAGGGAATTGCAATCCAGCCAAAAGGCACTAAGATGGCAGGGGCTGTTCTAATGGGAGGATAAAGGAGGAAGTTGAGCCAGCAATCAGCCAATGGGAAAAAAGAGACGTTCTAACAGCGCTTGATTGGCTCTTGTGCTCCAGAATGTGCAGGAGTCTTAAAATGCCTGAAGGAATGTAGCTGCTGTAGATGCAGCAGCAAAACCAAACCTTTTCAGAACACCAGCAAGTTTAATTTGTGGTAAATACCAGCAGTACCTGCAGGTCAAACAACCATTAATTTTGTCCCATCAAATAGACGGGAATTCACTGTTCACCAAACCAGATCCTGATGACCCTTGCCCTGGATTTTGTTTCTTGATCTCACCAAAGCACTCTTTCCAATCTAGTATCCTCCAGATGAGTAGGACTACAGCTCCCATAATTCCCAGCCAACATAGCCAGGGAGTTGGAGTCTGATGTAGCTCGATAGCCTCCAGGTTGGGAAGGCTGCACTGAAATGTCATGGTATGTCCAGAGAGAGGAATGGTGTATTGGCAGGTGGCTTGGATATAGATCTCTCCTCCTCCAGTCCCTCCAGGCTTCTTCACTGCTTCGGGGTCCAGCACAAACTCTGCAGCCTCACCTCCAAAGCCTTCCGTGGCCTTTCTCCAGTTACCTTTGTACCTTCACATAAGCACCGTGCTCTAATGGCCAAGGGTCCATAGAGTTCATCAGTCATTTCATACAGTGGCCATCCAGCTACCAACATGAAAGCCAGAAGGTCAGGAGTCCAATTGCGCACTCCCAGCCACGTTCTCCAGCAACTGGTGCACCCATGTATTTTGCCTTTGACCGTGAAGGCAGCATAGAGCCATCAGAACTAGGAGCCATGGCTAACCCGTCCCTTCATGAAATCCAGTTCCCTTTGGAAACCATCCAAAGAGGTGGCCACCACTCTATCTTCTAGAAGTGAATTCCATAGTTTCACTATACATTCTGGGTAACAACCCACCCTGTGTTCAGTGTTTCTCCAAAGCCACCACTCCTCCACTATCAGGAGAGCTTCTGCCACTAATAAGTTCTCTCTTACAGTCATTTATGCTGGGAACTGCCTTCCTGGACAACCTACGTGACATTGCCCACCTTTCATGCTACTACTCCTTGAAAGCTTCATTTGCTATGAAGACTCTTGTTGCCATAGTCTACCACCACTAAGCCTATGTCTACAGTCTACTATCTCTAAAAAGTAAAGGTAAAGGTTTCCCCATGACATTAAAGTCCAGTCATGCCTGACTCTAGGGGGCAGTGCTGATCCCCATTTCCTAGCTGAGGGAGCCAGCGTTTGTCCGCAGACAGTCTCCGTGCTCATGTGGCCGGCATGACTAGACACCGAAGTGCATGGAACGCTGTTACCTTCCCACTCAAGTGCTACTATCTATCTACTATCTATCTCGCTAGTGGTACTATCTATCTACTATCTCTACAGCCACTAAATATATGTATCTGTGGAAAACTGCATAGCCTTCCCCATCTATTCCTCCTGCATGTTTCTCTCTTCTCTGTTATTGTGTCATATTTGAGATTGTAAGCTCTACAGGTGACCACTCATTCTCTCTGAAGGACCATGAGCGTTGATGGTGCTATATCATAGAAATTTTTAAATAAATAAATAGAACATTCCCTTCATTTATGAAATCTCAGCCCTGAGCACTATTGTTTATATGTGCTGGCACTGCCCCATCGAAAGAGGAATGCATCAACAGGCTTGGGAGAAGCCTGAAGTTTGCAGGAGACCAAAACCAGAAAAAAGAGAGAGAGAATAAGAGAGAGAGAAGGGGTACGACTTGACAGAACTCCTAAAACAGACCAACAAAGAGTGAGCATGCTTGATGTCCATGGAATATTAACTGATTAGAAGCTCTTCATGCTGCAACATTTTGCTGCAGATTCCACTTAATAACAATAATTGTAATATTATGAGAAGACATGGCTTTGCTTCCTCACACTCAGCTGTCAATATTTCAGCCGGACTAGTACAGGAGTTTTGTTTAGTAGCTACAGCACCCAAGTATAGACCAGAGTGCGTTGCCTTAAACCAGGTAATATTTATCTTGCTTGTATATACAAGTGCTGCTTGTGTTACATTTATTCAGAGGTTGGCACTTCTCCTCTTCCGCTTCATGATTTCTTTGTAGACTGAAACAAGACACTGACTTCCCTATTAATATCCTCATTCTGCTTGCATATATTTTAAAACCTAGGATGCTTGGCAATCCACAAGTTGGATTATGTTTTTGTTGGGCTGGAGTCTAGCATATTTAACTTAAAGCCCAGCACAGAATGGTCCTTATCTGATTATGAAACCATGAAATACTAAGAACAGGCATGTCTCGTCCAAGGCGGCGGGAAACCCAGCTCAGATCACCCAGGATACATTTTCAATGTCAGTAGTTTTTCATCCGTCTGAATGACAGGCTGTGTATACAAACACTCACAACTCCAACTAAGGAAAGAAGGGCAGACACAGAGGAATTGAACAGACAGCAGCTACACTCTAAAAGTATTCAAGCAGGTAATTAAATTATTTTGGCACACACATTCATCCCAGTCTTAGACTCACCCATGGAAGAGGCTGAGAGTTTCATTCCAAGAAATCTGGCAGGATAGGTTTCCTAATGTTGGATTCTTAAAATATTGTTCTCCAGGCCAGAGGCCTGATGCAGGCCAGAACATGTTGCAAGCAGAGTTAAGTTAGTACCTGCACCATTGGACTAAACGTGGAAGAATCTAGTAGGAGAGCATCTAAGCTAGGGTGGAACTGAAGGCTTAGCTGTAACCACTTGGCTGGGTCACTCAGCCAGGCTTACTGTGGTAGAACTTGGAAGCTATATTGATTTGCCGAATGTATCTCCCACCTTCCTTTCTTCATAGAACTCTAGATGGTATATCATGACATTCCCAGAGCCTCTGCACATTGGGGTGATCATTTTGGCATAGCCAAAAAATTAAAAAGGCCAAAAAAATCATCACTGGAAAAGAGGACAAAGGAAGACGCAGATTTGTGTAACATTTGCATGTGCTCCTTTATAGGCAGAGATACAATATGAGAAAAAATGTAGCTTTTAAATAGAGAAAAAAAATCTCACCGCAGCGGGGACGACTGACAAGGTGACCTGAATCTGGCTCAAACTGGTGTCCATGCATAAGCCATTGATGGGCAACATCAAAGCTTCTTCTCCCTTCTTCTTGTTCTGTATGTTGGACTGGGAATCACTTCAAATAGAAGCCACCTCCTGATAGAGCATGGGGATGGGGAACTTCTGGGCCATATAATGTTTCTGGGGGCTCCCCATTCAGCCTGAAAGCTTCTTCTGCTCTTATCTCCGGCTTGTGACTGGAAATAAGAAGACACTGAAAGGCAATTCAACTTTAAACACCTTGCACAGAACAAAAGTGTGCCTGAAAGCTGTCACAGGGGGCGGTGGGGGGGGGCTTCCTGTTGAATGAATATGCATAGACTTGAGAGGTGTTTTGTGTGCTTGTGGGAGATTGTTAACATAGGCAAGAATCGCATCTGTCCTTGGCCCCACCATCCCATTAGCCTGACCTACTGCTGGAATGCTGCCCCAGAGGCTTTCCCCAGATGAAAAAGCAGAGGAAAAGGATTGCCCTCTGCAGGGTACAGCGTGGAGGAGGCTGGTAAGCTACAGAACGAAGTGCCATCCGCCAGCTCACCTTCTGTTAGGTTCAAATGAGTGGCTTGTGTTTGGAAGTCCAACCTCCACCTCTGCTTTGGACTTAGGCTCTTGGAGAAGTTGATCTACTTTTAGTTTCTCCAGTTTGCCTTTGGGAAATGAATGTTTTGTACCAGCCAGGCTAACCATGGCAGCCATTTTGTGAGCATACCCACAACATACTCTCAAAATTCCAGTGTCTCCAAAAAAGTTGAGGACTTTTTGAGGACTGGGGGGCGGTGATATGATCACAATCAGATAGTGCCTGAAAGGCTGCCATGAAAAGGAAGGACCAAGATTTCTTCTCATCTATTCCAGAGTGTAGGACACACAATAACAGACTTAAGTTAAAAGAAATCAGATTTAGACTAGACACCAGGAAGAATTTCTTCACTGTCAGAGCAGTATGACAATGGGACCATTACCTGTGGGCTCTCCCTCCCTCGCTTGCTTGCTAGTTGCAAAGTCGTGTCTGACCCATCATGACCCCATGGACAACATTCCCCCAGGCCTTCCTGTCCTCCACCATCCCCTGGAGTCCACTCAAGCTCACACCAACTGCTTCAGTGACTCCCTCCAGCCACCTCATCTTCTGCCATCCCCTTCTTCTTTTGCCGTCTATTGTTCCTAGAGACATTCAAAAAGCATCTGGACTGTCATCTGAATGGGTTGGTATAAACTGGTGTCCCTACAACAGCAGCAGGTTGGACCCAATGGTCTTCTGGCCTCTTCCAACTCTATTATTCCATCATTCTATGAACTCTGAGATTCAGATAATGAAGTTGTGGAGATATTCTGTAATTTCATAGTTGCAAGGGGGTTCTGACCTTATCTAGTCATGCCATGGGATATTCTTAGGCTTTCCAGAAAAGATGTTCATCTTGCCTCTTAATACTAAAATGTTTCTGGGAAAGCAGTTCCATAACTGTCTTGTGAAATCACCTCTTATCCTTGATGCTTGAAATTCTCTTGACTGAACAGAGTTACTGTTAGGAATTTCAACTTTTTGACTAAAACCTAGTCAAAAAAGCAGATGTCAGTTTTCAGCTTTGAGCACCATTAGTCCTTTCTGAGAAGTGAGTCATACAAATGGAGTTCTTGCTCCACGCCCTCCAGGAACCCTATTCAGACTTCAACATTCAGGATATGTCCTCACAGTATTCAGCAAGCCAGAGAAAAACACACCTGCATCAGAACCTCCCCCCTCCCCAAGATGTAGAGCACCCCATCTCCATCTGACCCATGAACTCTGCACTGATGCTCCAATCCTGTCTTCATGACAAGCAAAGTGAAAACCAAAAATAAGATGGCTGCATCACAGGTCTCACACTCAGGGCAGGTAGCTGCTGGCCACCCATCACAAAACAGCACCACCTGCAACTCCCGGGGTCAATGGAATAAGCCATTTGCATGCAAGAACCTTCAGTGCCCATGAACCAGCATGATGAGCTGGGAGATTCTCGTCAGTCAGACTAGCTTTGTCCAAAAGCTCTCCAAGACAGTTCATAAATAGTACTCTAATTTGAAAATGAGGCAAGTTAAAGGTTAGGAAAATACATTCCTGCTTCTGCCTTTCCAAATGCCATCAAGGTGATATCAGAAGAGCTCAAACCAATGCAGAAATATTACCGATGAAGGATATTTACCAATGTACTTGGGACACAATTCAATTACTCAAAATTAAAAGCTAACTGTTGACACAACTGTTGACACAAGTTCTCCTTTCTGCTTCTCCACTTCTGCAACCATACAATACTTAGAAAGATTCAATCTGTCCTAAAACACAAGAGGACAGAACAAAACAGAAATATAATAGACAGCAAAATAGGAAAGCGGAGATTATTTCAGGAGCCCCCTAAAGCCTTCTCTGACTGTTCAATTGTTTGTTTTCCTTCCCATAAAATTTATTTTGGCTATAGTCAAATTGACAGTGATTAGATTTGAAATCTCTCCGTGTATCTCTCACAAGAACACTTGGTTTGTTTGTGTAGCTAACACAGATTTGGATAATGAGCGTGCTCTTTATTAATGATCAGATATGAATGGCAAACATTGCTGTGAAGAGGTCAGTCAGGAACTGTGGCACAATGTGCCGTTTTCTTTGCTGGGCGTTTCCTTGATCAAAGTATGCAGTAGTTAGAAATCAGCGCTGTTTTCCTCCCCTCCAAAAGCCCCGAGCGATATCAAATGTCTTATTAGCCGGCAAGGATCAATCTATGTGACCCGAGCAATGGCAAACGTTCCAGAATTCCCCTCTGCCAAAAATTGCAGGATTAATACGGGCCGGGAAGGAGGCTGGGGGGGTGAAGTCTGATACAAAGTAAATCCTGAACCCTCCTCAGCATCTTTGCAGATAATATCACTAGATTCGGAGTGCAGCGTCCCATCCCCCAGCACGGCGAAAGACAAGAAGACTGGAAGAAAGGCAAGGGAGGGAGGGAGGGAGGGATCTTGATCCGCTGCAGAAAGTGAGGCAGGAAGTGCCCAATGCAGAGTCTGGGGTCCGCACAGCTTTCATTTCACAGAGACACACAGACAGCCGATTCCCTGGTGACAGCACACTGCACTTTCCAATCCCGCACAGGATTTCCTTCTGTCTGAAAGTGTAAGAATTGCTCCGGTAAACACTGTGCATATGCCTTCCAGCTGTTGCACTCACTCTGCCGCTGAAGGCCAATGACAAGAAAAGTATTATTTCCTCCTAAAACCTTTTAATCTCCAGGCTGTCGGAATTTTCATAGGCACGCCCCCCTCGCCACTCACCTCACTTTTCTCTCTGGAACTTTTATCTTCATTAGCAAATGGAACTTTTTCCAGGGTGACATGCTAATTTTCTCTCTCTCGCACCCTCTCAGTAAGTATTTCTTAGGTGAGTTACAGGCTGCAAGAGTTAGGAGGGCTTGAAATAAGCCTGACCAGCAACTTGCAGGCTGGTATACATCTCAGAATTTAGCTAGGTACCGGAATTCACGCCTTTGCTACAATTTCCCACAGTTTTCTGCCATTTAAAGGTAACACTATGCATGTGAATACTCTCCTGAGACAATCATAGAACAGTAGAGTTGGAAGGGACCAAAAGGCCATGGAGTCCAGCTCCCTGCTCAATGCATCCCTGGCAGATGGCTGCCCAACGGCCTCTTGAATGCCTCCTGTGTTGATTCTCATAAGGAGAAAGGCCCCATTTCAACATGTTGCTTTGTTTAAAAAATCAGACCAAGATGGAAGCAGAATGGAAAAGAATTATGATAAAACCGTGTGAAGATGACACAGACTAGAAAAAGACTTGCACATCCCTGCTAAGCATCTACAGTTTGCTATGCCATCCTTTTGTTATGGAGTTTGCCCTGGTGGAATTTAGCCTAGGGAAAAATAGCCCACTCAGTCCTGCCATTGTTTGGCTTACTTGCATTAGCAAAGGGCTGTTGCAGAATTAGTTGAAGGGGAACAATCCTAAATGCAACACATAAAGCATTCATCTAAAATAGCAATTAATATTTCCCTGGGCTATGCATAGCAATATAATACGAAAAACAATGTTTCACCTATTAACCTTTGCTCTGCTTAATGTTAGTTTGGCATACAAACTTTAAACTAGCATAAAAAGGCTTTCCTCAATTTTAATACTGCTCACCCAAGTTCAGACCTTTGGTTTTCAGAAGTTTTAAGTATCCAAGTCCTAGGCTATTAAGGGCTTTAAAGGCTTCTATCATCACCTTGAATTGAGCCCCAAAACACACAGGCGAGCAAGGAAGAGAGTGGATGTTCAGAGTGATATGATCTGATTCCCAACCCTCAGTTAAAAACCTGGCAACTCAGTTTGGCCCAGCTGAAGCTTCTAGATATTCTTCAAGGGCAGTTATACCTAGAAAAGAATAGGGTAATTGGAAAATCATTCACATATTCACTGGAAAGTATAAGGTCTTAAAGTAGGTCTATGGACCCTTTCAGACTTTGCCAGTTCAGATGAACAGCAAGACCTAGGCTGAGGGATAGAACTGGCATACCTGAAGGCACAGGGCTCAGGCCACTTCAAAAAAGGAATGAAAAGAGCTCCAAATGGATAGTTCCAAAGGTGAAGAATGGATGTCAAAATGACAAATGGAAGCAAATGTAGGTGATACATAGTAGAGCAAAAAATTCCAACTTTGTGTATATTCTGACAGAATCCAAGCTAGTGACTAACTGGAAAAGAGACCTTGGGGTTCTGTTGGACAGCTGGATGAAAATGTTGACCCATTGACAGCACCAAACTACCCTCACTCAAATCTATAGTGGCACCACATTTGCAAAGCTTTGTGAACGGCTGGTCGCCTCAGTGCAAAAGGGTTCTTGTGGAGCTAGAACATGAGTAGTAAGGGCAACCAAAATGACCAAGAGGTTGGAACAAACCCTTGTGGCCAAAGGGTACATTGTCTGGAACTACTTAGCTTAGAGGAAAGAAGGGTAGATATGGAGAGACATGTTAGAGGTGTACAAAACTATGCATGGTTCATGATATATATTTTCTGCCACTCCCATAAGACTAGAACCTGGGGACAACCTATGGTGAAAAGATTCAGGTCAACTAAAGAATCTTCACATGCTACATTTTTAAACAATGGAATTCACCACCACAACTTGTGGTGATGGCCACCAACTTGCATGGCTTTAAGAGGACCAATAGAAATTCATGAAGTGAGAAGGCTATCCATCTCTAGAGTCAAAATGTTACCTCAGTGCCAGAGCAGCGTGACTCATGTTCTGGTTCCTGGGGAACATAAACAGGCCTCATGCTGGCCTCCTGGCCTCTTGTGGGTATCACACCGGCATTAGGTTGGCCACTGTAAGAACAGAAAGCTAAACTAGATTCAGCATCCTCTAACATTTTCATGCCATGAGACGCAAAACTAATATGTGGTTCAAGGCAGGGACATTCCCCTGGGTACCAAGTTCAAGGAACCACGAGGTTCAAAAATTGCAGATTCAGGTACCAGAGTTTATAAAATAGGATAAAATAGAGCCCAATAAAGGAAGAGAAAGAGCCATATGAAGGGGTATTTCTAGTAAATGGGAAAGACTTGGCAACAAATTTAAATTGGTGATACAACATACAGCACAAAACTATACGAAGCAATTGGCGAAAACTCAAAGAGTCTTTGTTTCTAAAGTTATTCCTGCTCATAAACCGTTCCAAAAGAAAGCAACTTTATTTCATGCCCTCCTTTGAATACCAATGAAAATATTTTACTAACAGTTACTGGATGTTTTACTAAAGCAATTCAGCATTCTGGTGGTATCTAACTCTTCTTGGTCCCAACGATCATTCTTGAATTCCCAGTTCTGGTGGTTAAGAGAGAAATGAAGACCGCAATGGCAGCAGTTTCCAAAGGTCTTCATTTTGAGAGGACTGACAGAAGTCAATGCAAATATTTGAGTACTAAATATTAAGCATTGCTGCCAAGGAATGACAGATTTACTGGCTTCCAAATCTAGCCTTTGCCATCCTTTTACAATACCATTTTTGCACTGGGAAAGGAGAAGACGAATTCTGAACTTCCAAAGGGGTAGCTCTTTCAGTGTGTTGAAGGAAAATGACAAGGTCTTTTCTGACCCTGCTCACCTCCTTTGCATCCACTCCAAGGACCAGCTCTTAGACAGGAGGAAGCTTTTCACAGCAGCAGGAGCCTGGGCCAACCTTTGCCTCTCTGTTCCTTCTGCACCACAAAGGATGCCCATCGGAGTTCAGATAGCTACTGGCAGCTTCACCAATTTATGCCTCAAATATTTCTATTGTTTTTGTTAAAATAACACAAATTAAAGGCTAAATACTAGGTCCCCAAGATAATAATAACTATAAGTCTGGTCCTTTCTGTCCATCCGACCTGAATTTCACCTCTATACATACCTGTGGGAGCGGAGAAAGGTAAATCATTAGGTCCAATGAAAACAAAATTCAAAGAAAACAAAACAACTTTTTGACAATCACATTAAAGCTTACAGGTAGGAAGAATAGCTGCAGTCACTTTTCACAATAGCAGTAATTGCTGGTAACACAAACACTGGAGCATTGCTAAGTTAATTAACACCTGTGATTTTGGGTTAGGCAACCATTACCTTCCTTCAAGCCCAAAGTGATAGAAGTCATCTTCTTGACAAGCTGTAATTCAGTTGTTTCATGCTGACGTCTCCCTTTGAGGCCCCCTTTTTCAAGACTGGCCATGTTCTTTATTGCAGAAGTATACCAGCATGTTATATATGCATCGAGGCAAACCCATGCTCCACCCCTACCCAGCACTTTGGCTAAGTAGTGCCGGGCGTGGGGCTGTCTCGGTATGGGCAAGGTCCCGCTCCCTGACGAATGGAGGACACCCAACCACTGGCACCATTATAGTTCCACACCCCTGGCCAAAGCCTTGGGATCCTCACCTGCCTGGGCCCCCCATTTCCACCACTGTGTGATTCCGGTTCATTTGCAGCCGTGTCCCCAGACAAGGGCAAGACCCAGCTATAAAAAGCAAACAGTCAACTGTTTAAGCCAAAAGTGCTGAAAAGCGCAAACCAAGGCTATGGGAGTGCATTTTATTTTGTTAAAAAGAACAACAACCTTACGAGGCAAATTTTAATTATGAAACTTGACCCAGGTGGAACTTCCTGAATGGCTGGCATGAAGCTCCCACCTTGTCAGCCGTAATATGCAGTGACTTTACCAGTCTGTCTGTTTCCCATAATATTGCTTCTAAATTCCATTTCAACAAGGCTTTCAGACAGCATGTTTCAAAGGGATTATTACTGCACTTACTGGGTGATTAAAACCACTCTCCCCTCAGCCCTGTGCCTATAATGCCACCTTAGGCATGCAGTAATAACCCAGAAATTACTGGCTGTCATGTCTTATTCCTTAATTATATTGTCACGGAACCACCCTTACAAGGAATCATTTTTAGAGAATCCAAAAGAAACCAGCTCAGGCAGAAATGTCCTCTCTCCTTTTCAATCTCTCTCTCTTTCTACTTCTTCATAGTTTTTGTTTTTCAAAACATTAAGCTAAACATGAGCATTCTTAAAGAAACATTCCACAGAGCCACAGGTTCCAAAAAGTCCCGCGCCTCGGGCTGACGTTATCTGTCTCTCAAACAGATGACATCTTGGTTTTGGCAGGCATCCCTGCTTCGGAATCCCACCCTGCTGCTTATCGCAGCCGGATCTCCACTTCCCAAGCGTGGCTGGCAGGCTGACAATTTGGGGAAGGAGGGGATAAAGAGGAAGGCCATACCTTCACTTGCAGACTTGTCCCCTGAATCAAAAGCAATTTTTGTTCAAAAGGATGCCTATCTCCAAAGACAGTACATGGAGCACAAGGAGATCCGATGGCCCATTCTCCTGCCAGCTGCTATATCGGTTTTCTACTTGCAGAAAGTGCTCAAACTCCTACTTGGCCAATGGAAAGCAAAATAATAACTATGGGGAAATCAATTGATATATCTATTATATCTCACCTTTTTTCCTGCAAACCACCCGGGGTGGTTTACATAATCCTCTTCCTCCTCTCCACTTAATCTTCACAACAGCCCTGTGAGGTAGACTAGTCTGAGGGCCCCAGAGTCACCCACTGAGCTTCAGTGCTGATTTGGGACTAGTACATGTGTCTCCCGAGGCCTGGTCCAATGCTCTAACCACTATGCATCTCATGACAAAGCTTTCCCCCAAAGCAGCGAAGGAAATCTCAGTGCATGGCAAGGACATCATGCAGTGATGGCCCACACAGAACTGGGTTCGCATTCAGGATGGGATGAATCCTGTTGGAAACTCCCTCCGAGCATTCACAGGCTTCCTCTTATACGGAACATACATGCAGGTTCTCAATGCATATATGAGAACATCCATAGGTCCACTCATTGCTGGGCTTGGGTAAATCCTACATGTCTGGGGGACGTTACTAGGAAGAGAATAACAGTGTGATCAAAGTTAGGCATGGCTTAAGGAATGGAAACAGAAAATAATTAAGGCTAATACTATGACATATGGACTCTCTAGGATCCTTGGGTTTACCTTGCGATTTGTCGGAAAACCTTGAGCTTCTTTGTCCTTGCAGCAACAGATAGGAGGTTCCCGGTGAGTGTTTTATATCTTACACCCTACAGTGGAGTATCAACATGTCTTTTCTCTGTACAGATGTTCTGGTGAAATTTTCTCTCTTGAAACAACCTTCCAATCGCTGCCATTTACTTAGTGGCTCACACAGAGATGGTTCACTGCAAGGACCATCTCTGAGAAGTAAGCTTTCCCCTTGCTATACCCAGA
Organism: Varanus komodoensis; assembly: GCF_004798865.1. Lineage (NCBI taxonomy): Eukaryota > Metazoa > Chordata > Lepidosauria > Squamata > Varanidae > Varanus > Varanus komodoensis. The sequence goes on from NW_025335568.1 coordinate 56,527,892, forward strand.
CCTCAGAAACCTTGTGGACTAGAACCTCAACCAGTGTAGACCATTTAAGTGATTCAACCATTTGTAAAACTCAACAGTCATTTATCCTTCCCTGTGAATTTCTCAAATAGATTAGATTACACCCAGGCCAGGCTCAACACATTCATAGTTAGCAGCTTTCTTTACTTAAAAACTTCTTTACCTCCAAAGGAAGTAGACTTTTAGTTATTCAAAGACAAATGATTTTTAAATTACATCCTAAAAGGCCCCAGATCATTAGTCATTTTAAATAATGAGAAAAGGTAATTTACGGCTATGCTTATGCTTACAGAAATAGAAAAAGGTCAGTTCCCCACGCCTTACATCAGAGCAGCGATAAAAGCCTTTTACCTAAAAGTGATACTTCTGTGGATAAAAGCACATGGTTTGGCTAAAAATTACATATTCAAAGATAGATGTAATTGGCTTTTCAGATGAAATACTGTAGCACTGATCCCAAAGACTTAGAAAGAAACAATCACAAACTTTTGATTTAGAATACCTACTCCGGGGTCAGTTCCATTAGTTAAACCTTCAGTTTTAGCTAAGTGCTGGTTCACATTGCATTTAGATCCCACCATTTTTCCTCTTGTGAGTTACCCAGGGCAGTTTACACAGTTCTCCTCCACTCCATTTTTATCCTCACAACCACCACCCTGTGAGTTGGGCTGGTTGAGAGGCTGTGACAGGCCCAAAGGCTGAGTGGGGACTAGAACCCAGATCTCCTGAGTCCCAGTCCTGACACTTAACTACCATGTCACACTGGCTCTCACACAGACTTTGGAGCCCTAATCATAGAAACACAGAAGTCAGAAGGGGTCTCCCGGGCCATCTAGTCTGACCCCTGGCTCCAGCCAGCTCTGCTCATTAGCCGGCTCCACACATAAAGTCATTTCTTTATTACCCTAAATTGATTTTAGATGTATGAGTTACGTTTTTTTTAAAGTGGAAGCCACAAGAATTGTAGCTTTGGGTTTGCCTCAATTCAGACCTCGGCACCTCACCACACATGTCCATTTTAGCACAGCTCTTGTTGTCCATGAGCTCTTTTCTGCTGACAGTTTCCCCGGAGGAGTTAGACGGTTTGTGAACTTCTCAAACCATCAGAGAAGCTTAGCAGACAATTGGTAGGGAACTGCATTTCATGAATACACTGAAATCTAAGTTTTGACTTCTGTGTCATCATGGCAATTCTGACCTCGAAACTGCCCTGAAATTGCAGTAGCTTAGACAATAACTACAACTTAATATTTTATAGAGAACTACCTCCCTAATGAGAAGGAAGGCATCATTAGAAAGGACCCTGATGCTGGGAACGATTGAAAGCAAAAGGGGAAGGGGATGGCAGAAGTTGAGGTGGCTGGATGGGGTCACTGGAGAGGTGGGTGTGGGCTTGGGTGGACTCCGGTGGACAGGAAAACCTGGAGAAATGCTTTCCATGACTTTGTGGGTGAACTTGCCTGTAGATAACTTGTGTTTGGGCATCTGGAGTTGTTGAGCCCACGGGAGAAATCCTTGTTGTGACCCAGAGGCACACTGGGCATACCGAGGCCAGCCCTTATTTTAGCATGTGCATGTTGCCAGCTGCTTAGATTTTTCTCCAGTGTGTGTTACTCTCAGCCATAGTCCTATGCGGAGGATATGGGTAATGGTCCTCACGTCACATCAGCACAGGATCCCTGAGTTCAGCATGACCCAAATCAGGAGCAGGGATGTTCATGTGTGTGCACTGAAGGGGCTTGCAGGCAAGTCCCCCCCCTGAGGCGCCACCAGTGAGCCAGATGATGCGAGGGTGATGCTCCCCCCTCGCCCTGGGCCTTATGCAGTCCCTAGCCAAAGCAACAGCTGGGGATTTTCCAATCAGCACTTCATTTGGGGACTGGATTCACAGGGTACAAGTTGGGTGGCAAGGAGGTTCTTAAGGACCAACAGGTAGTGCAGTGAACTTTCCCAGTTTCCAAAAGCCAAGGTAGTTTCATGAAGCCACATCAAGGCCCTGCAGCTTTCAGCTTGTTAGGAAGAGCACCAGAAAGACTTGCCTTGACGCTGCCTCTCCCAGTCATGCTGTAGAGAAGGGCTGCTTTTGCTGTGAGAATAAAACTGGTTGCCTTACTGAAGCAGCTTTGCTTTCCTGCCTCCCAGCAAAGGGAATTAGAGGCTCTGTGTGCACTGACAGACTTTGAAATAGTGGGAGAGAGGAACTTCACGGTAAGAGATGTTATCTTTTGTTCCTGGCTTAAGGGGAGGAATTTACACTATTCACCCATGAAACTCAGGAGTCTCCCAGAGCATCCCCTCACCAATTCAGAGAACCAACAGGGCACAGAGAAGGCAAGTGCAAGTTTTCTTAATCATGATCCATATTTCATCACTGCATTTAATAAAGTGCGCTTTATATTTGAGATAGGGGGTTTCATTTCTTCCTAAGTATCCTCAAATCTAAAGAAGGTGCTTTGGCTGGACCAGACCATTAGTGATTGGTGCACAAGGTGTCTTCATCTGGCATCACCTCCCCTGCATCCTCCCCCACTGGGCAGGTGGCAGAGCAGGTGAAGCACTTACCCAGTAGCTCATCCTTCCAGGTGGGAGGGTGAAAGGTATGCTAAGGAGAACCCCCACCATTCTCTCCAATCAGTGATCAAAGAAAGCAGTGGGGATTCTGCTTCACACCAGCCCATGGGGGGCAGGGCTTTGGGGAGGGGACTCCCTGCCTGAGGTCCCATGGGCCTTTGAAGTGGTGGTGCGCAATGGGTCCTTTCTGGTATCCACTTCTGCCTAGTTGTAGCCAGTCCAGAAGAAAACTGTGCTCAATGGAATCCAGAGGTGTCAAGAATTGCAGAGAAGCAACTGGATTCTCCTTCTGCGGTCCTTCTCTCCCTGCTTAGCCCCACCATCAACGTTTTTCATTAGAAGGCTGGAAGCCAGATAGCAATAGATCCCAAAAATGATATCATCCAAGAGCATCTGGAGGAGCCCAGCAACAAGAGGTGCAAGAGCTGGAATCATCTTCTGCATCCAGAAAAGCTGTAGCCTCATAAACTTTTCCATGGGAGCCGAGATCACACTCTTTCTCTAAAGAGCCATTTTTCACCTCTTAGATCCAGTCAGTCAAGCGCTGTGAGCCAGAAGTGTTGAGCAAAGGGATGGTCAGTCGGCCTCACTGCTCCAAGCACCTTGTCCGTGTCATCAGGTTTCTTTGAGAGCCGGTGTGGTGTAGCGGTTAAGAGTGCAGGCCTGGGACTCGGGCGCTCCGGGTTCTAGTTGCCACTCGGCCATGGAGCTCCCTGGGTGACTTTCGGCCAGTGACAGACTCTCAGCCCAACCCACCTCACAGGACTGTTGTTGTGAGGATAAGATTGGGAGGAGGAGAATTATGTAAGCTTCTCTTAAGTTCCTCGAAAGGAAAAATGGTGGGATATAAATATAATAAATAATCAAATGAATGAATGACTGAATCAGGGAAATCAGGAGCAGAGAGTGCTCTGGATGGCACCCTACCTTCTCTTCCTTTCAGAAAGGAATTTGAGTCAAAAGCCTGTATGGTAAGCCCCCAGTCTCTGCAATCAGTCATTGAGTTTCTTCATTTCACACACATCAAGCCACCCAGTACAGTAAAAATCTGTGGGTCTCTGCGGTAATAGCTCCATTGACTCAGTGACATTTCATGAATAGACCAAATATTAGGAATGAATCTGAGCATTCCTTCCCTGACGCGCCAAATCCCTTGTTTACTTTCTTGCCTGTATGCTTTTGGGTTATCTGCTTGGACGGTATGTCTGGAGGCTGACTGCAGCTGTCTCACAACGATTTCTAGGAGATTGTATTGACTCCAATTATACTGAGTGCTTGTGAGTCTCTCATGGAAACCTTTCAAACCTTTCTCGGCTCCCAACATGAGCACCTCTCCCATTCCAAAGCATATCTACGTCAGTCACACGGCCTGTGTGGCCTCCGAAACATCTGGATAATCAGATGTTTGGATAAACAGGAGTGTTAATTGCATGGCCATGTTTGTCAGCGATGCGCTACATGGGACAAGCGCCAGCTGTGTTTTTCAACATACATTTGGTGTGCTAGCTCGGTTTATCTTCTGTGCTATTTTCCTAAGCTTAGGATTAAGATTTTTCACAATATTTAAAAAAAGGTGGACAAATGATGCATTATCTCAAATACATCTGAAGCTCTTCAGATGCATTGTCTCGTCATTCCTATGACAACCCTCTACCCTGGTGGACAGTATCCAACAGTGACAAACTTCCGCAAACTAGAGAGATCCTCCAATCCTTCTGTTCCACCAAAGGTTGTGTGTTACACTTTTGGGCAAACAGTTGCACAAGCAAAAGGCACAATCAGTCATGCAATTGCAATGTACAATTACTTGTTCAATCATTTGTGTGCCTATGCAACTTTTGTTAGATTCTCCTCTTGTGCAAAGTTTGGAACCTCGCTTCCATTTTGTTGTTATGGGCCGCCATCTATGACTTATAGGAACCCTGTGACTGAAAGCCCTCCAGAATCTCCTGTTCTGGACAGCCCTGCTCAGCTCATTTCCTTTCATCCCACATTCCTCTTCTTCTTCTTCTGCCTCTTCTCCAAAGAGGCTTCTCCAGTTTCCACCAGTGCAACATCATTTGCACTAATGGAAGGACGTGGCTGGATACTGCCCAGTATAACACATCCACTGCATTGCAGGCGCTAGGGGAGGAACACCTCCTGGCAGGAAGATAACAGCTTGCTTCTCCCTTATTTTCTAGCTATTTTTTTCCAAGGAGCTCCAGATACAATCTATGCCGGGTCAAGCATGGAGGGGCAAGGGTGAATTTTCCTGCATCCCAGAAATCCAGCAGTGCCCCAGATCAGGTCACAACTCCATCACCCTGGGGTACATGTGTGCGTGCATGTGGGTGAAGGGGGTAATTTAGGTAGAATTCTATGTGGGGAAATCCAAATCTGTCAAGTTCAATTCAGGATCTCATAAATTGCATTGGATTGCAATACTTTTTTGTTTGTTTAAGCCCATACAAAAATCTGTACATATTACTGGGCACTTCACAGAGGAGAAATTAAGATTTTGCACTGTAATCTTCTCGGGGCAGGGAATTGTTCACTATTACCTTTGCACCGATGGTACTACGTCAATAAGTAAAGCTGGAATCCTATATGCTTTTGCCAGAGAATAGGCTATATTGAAACCAATGGGATTTAGTTCTGAGGATACCTACATAGCATTGCACTATTCCAAGTTTATTTTTAGCAGATTTCTTCTTGTCCTATGAGAGACAAGGATCAGCCCAGACAGAAACAGGGGGCATGCAGTGTCCCAAGAGCTGGAAGACGTTGAGGGCCATGTGAAAGTAGGCCGAGGGCTAGTGGTTATAGCACAGATGATGCTCCACCTCCACAGAGGGAGTATGTCTATCATTTGAGCCAGGAGAACTTTCCAAATACCCTGAACTTAGAGCAGTGTGAGGAATCCACTTGCAGGCAGGGATCCATTGGATTCCCTGGGCTTGGCTCCCTGGACTCTGGTCTGTTTGCAATGGCCCAGAGTCCACGTTCCTGAGTAGTGCACTGAGCATTCATGGGGCGCTTGCCAGGAATTGAGCCCCAAGCAGCGCCCCTTTCCCTGCAGCTCAGCCACCAGCAGCAAAGGGTGGGGAAAGGGCTGGTCACCAGCAAGCGTGCCTGCCATGGTTGCTTACAGCACCCGCCCTCCATGCCTGGAAGCTGCACCTGGTGCAGAAGGTTCTCAGTTGCACAACTGGGTATTCAAGGCTCTGCAGGGCTGGGCTGAGGACGAGAGCCAGTCCATGGGTACTAGAGAAACAGATTCCAAAAGGATTTGCCCCAACACTACCTGGCCTGACAGAAAGACAAACAAGGGGGTTCTAGATGAAACAAAGCCCAAACTTTCCCTAGAAGCCAATAGGATGAGACTGAGGCTGCTGTTCTTTGGGCACAGCACAAGAAGACAAGATGCACTGCAGAAGGCAATCAAGCTAAGGAAAGCCGAAGGCAGATGAATACGAGGAACACCAGCTATGAGATGGACTGATTCCGTAAAGGAAGCCACCACCCTGAACTTAGAAGGGCTGAGCAGGGCTGCCAAGAGCAGCAGAATTTGAAGGGCTTTCATCCGTAGCATCACCATAGCTCAGAGATAATCGATGGCAAATGAGAACCAAGTACAGAATGCAGCAGCTCAGCGGTCGTCAGGAGCCATTCCACTTCCTCCTGCAACTGCTCTACTAAGGGTGCTGTATTTCCACTGGGCTGGGATTCATGTTCTATTATTGGTGCATAAAGCTCTAAACAGCTGGGACAAGGATATCGGAGAGAGTCACATCTCCATTGCCTGTCTGCCTGGCCCTGAGGCCATCAGATGAGGCCTTCCTGTGGGAGTCCACGCAGGACAGAGCCTTTACTGCATTGGCTCCCTCTCTACGGAACTACCTGCCTCTTGATAAGCACCAACAATGAGCTTCTGTGTCACAAGGCATTACTTTTGCACCTGTAGGACAAGTTGATGGCACATAACAACAATACCTCAAATCACACGTGGCAATTTGCAGGGCCTTTTTGTGATGTTGTCATCCTTCAGGGCCTCTCACACATCTTCCAGCCATTTTCATGGTTTTGTGTTTTGCTTTGTTTTTCGCAAGCAAGCTATTAAAATTCAAACTGGAGCAAATGTCTTGCAGATGTTGCAGTTCTGCAGCCCTGCCACAGTGCCACGTTGTGGTTGCTTTACAGAATAAACAGAAAGCAGGGAAGGACAAAACCCTGGAAAAAATTTCCTTGTAGAAAGTACATGTTTTTTGTCCCACAATGAGAACTAAAGATGAAGCTTCGGTAAAGTGGGAGGCTATAGAAAAGCCCTTTCTTTCTTTTTTGGTGCCTGCTGAAGGCAGATTTATTTAAGCCGGCCTAAACCAGCCAGGTGTATTGGCACGATCTGATTTTAAAAGTTTTAATTCTGTATTTTATTGTTTTGTTATCCTCTTTTTATTGTTCGCTGCTTGGAAATTTTATTAGATCAGTATATAAAATCTTATGAATAAATCCACGAATGATTAATCCCTGACCTTTCTGTTCAGGTTTCAAAACAGAAAGCTGAAGTTTAGTTTAGATGTAGCTTCAAAACGGGCACAAAGTGCTTCATCATAAATCTATCAAAATTTTCTCAGCTTCAAATCCTGAAGGGGAATTGTGCCTCTTATCACCTCTCACTATTTGTAAGACAGGGAGTGGGGACAAACTCAGGGAAATGGCTGATCAAACAAGGAAAGAAAGAAAACAAGAACTAGAAACTTTATTCTTTAGTTGAGGAGTCAGGCAAGATGCATAAGATAATGCACATGCATTGCATAAGGCAAGAATCCTTTTCTTATTCAAGAAAGCAAAGAGAATATTTGCATAGCTTCTTACTATGCTATAGGCATTCCAGTCATTCTTCTCATCAAAAAGACTTGTTGAGGATATCTAATCAAGTTAGAGACCCAGGGACCCACCAGGTGCGCCTATTTGGTTTGACTTTTTTAATCCAATAAAGTAAAATATTATTTGTTTAGCCACAACAACAGTGGCAGCCACAACACCAAGACATTTTGTAAACCGTCCTGAGACTTTTTATCAGGAAGGACGGGATAAAAATGTTCTAAATACATTAAATAAATAAATGGTTTCACACAGTCAGAAATGCAGAAAAGAAACATTCAACCAACATCTGTATCTAGGTAGCTAGCGGCCCTCTTGCTTTTGGACTGGAGTAAACTAATTTCCCACTACATGTTGAAGACACAATTGCACAATATAGAAAAAACAGTGCAGGGCTTCTGCAAAAATAAATAAACCTCACTGCCAACCCTTCTCAAGTCAAAGTTTGATCATTGTATAAATGCATTTACAGGATGTCTATAGCAGTCTTTTATCTAACAAGATCCCCATGTAGCAAACAATAGAAATGGGCTCTAAACTCACAATTTACAGAGCAATACCCTGGCTCCTAGACAGCATCTAATGGGGCATAGACTTTTTTTTTTTTTTTTGGAGCAGCTTTGGATGTTGGAGGTGAGATTCCCTGCTAGCTGCTTCTCTGAGACAGTGACAAAAGTGACCACCGGCAGATATTCCAGGGGGCAGGAAGGGAAGGAGATCAGGTATTCCAGCAACACCACAGCCTCCTTCCTCCATACTCCAAAGCACCATGGGTAAACTGCCAAAACTGGCACTCTAGCTGTTTTGTGGGGCAGGGAAGACCCAGAGAGGACCTTTGGCTCCCAGCCTGCAGAGGATGCCCATGACCCTCAGACCCTGCCCTACAATTTTTAAAATCTGAGGAAGCTGTATCTGAGCAATCCAGGAAGTCTGATCCCAATCAAACTCCAGGGAGTTCCAAAGAGGAGGAGTCAAGACACCAAGAGATCTTCTCCAAGTAGACTTCAGATGGACCACAGAAGCACCAGAAGTGCCTCATCTGATGACCTCAGTGATGGGGCAGGTAAGTGAGAAGGGAGATGCTCCTCCCAATATCCTGGTTGGAAGTTGTTCAAGTCCACCAAGAGATGCTCGGAAGGTCTGCCAACAACACAGGTGATGCCAAGGAATGGTTCCCAAGACTGCTAGAGACAGTGCTGCACGTGTTCATGGGAGCATCCAGGTAGCTCCGCTAGTTCTTGCTGTTACTACTAGGTACATTTGGACCAGAGACCAGGAAGTGACTGGAATCAGGGCAGGCAAAACACTCCCTTCCCCAACAGGGCCCAAATTTTCAAGTCTGGCTCAGAAAAGTGCAGCAGGCTAGGAGAGTTTGTGAAACACTGGAATCCCAAGGAGAAACATAAGAAATGTGTCCCATGCATGTTTCCATGTGAACTTACCACATGTTCAACCTGAATGCAAAGCAGAACACAGTTTGCCACTGATGTCTATACATTTCTAAAATGGGCAATAAACTGCCAAAAATAAAGTGGGCAAAGGAGAAAAGATTTGAAAAGATTTGCATAGAAATATGTGTATATTTGCAAACCTGAACCCCAAAACATTTTGTTCAATGGATACAAAAATGCAAAATTTTAAAGTATGTTTTGTATATGGACTAAAATGCATTCCAGTGTGGAAGCAGAATTATCTTAGCATTAGAAAAGTTAGAACCTGAGCTGAGTAAATATAGAGCTTGACAAGTTTACCCATCCCTATGGAATTCACATTTTCACATCCACAATTTGAAGTACAGCATCATTTAATTCCAAACAGCTAAACAAAAAGGGCTATTAAGTTTTGTGTGTGTTAAAATGTATGGTAAGAAAACTGTCAGAAGCAATGTAGGGAGTACTCAGCTTTGCTGACTTGGGGCCAAGAAGATAAGCCTTTATAAGATCAGGCCTAGACAAGTGAAATGAGGTATTGTCCAAAGACTTAAGAAGGAAATCCTTCTTAATCTCAAGAAGCCACTATGGTGGCATAGGGTTAAACTTTATGTTCTTCATCTTATAAGGTACTAATAAATCCAGCTTGCATTCTGCAAATGCAGATATCCTCCTGCTTGCCCAGAGAAATCCACCCCCGGAGCACATTTTTAAAAAACATGTGCTGTCCCTCAGTCCCTACTTTTCAGTCTTCAGACAAAAAAATATCTTCTGAGTCTGGTTTGGACGGTAAGCACTAGCCATCATTGGCCAAATCAGGCACCAAGGAAAATTATAGTTATGGCTAAGGGTGAATGTGAGATGTAAGCCCTATTCAAAAGGAGAGAAAAGTGCAGATGTGTGTGAGTCCTTCACAATCCTTTCAACAAGGCACTTCATGAACCAACTTCAGAGATCGACTTAACCAAACCGACTGTCCATGGCTGTTGCTGCAAACTAATTTTCTCACTCTGAGGACAATTCAAAATTCCCACGTCCTACAGATGGCTCGTTAGTCAAGGCTGTGGTTTTCCCAGTTGCAATGTATGGCTGTGAAAGTTGGAGCACAAGGAAGGCAGAGTGCCGAAGAACTGAGGCCTTTGAATTGTGGTGCTGCAGGAGACTCCTGGGAGTCCCTTGGACTGCAAGGCAATCAAACCAGTCAGTCCTAGAGGAGATCAACCCTGACTGCTCTTTAGAAGGCCAGATCCTGAAGATGAACTCAAATACTTTGGCCACCTAATGGGAAAGAACGACTCACTGGAGAAGACCCTGATGCTGGGAACGATTGACGGCAAAAGGAGAAGGAGATGGCAGAAGATGAGGTGGCTAGATGGAGTCACTGGGGCCGTGGGCATGAGCTTGGGTAGACTCCAAGGGATGGTGGAGGACAGGAGAACCTGGTGGAATGTTGTCCACGGGGTCATGATGGGTCAGACACGACTTTGCAACTAAACAAACAAGAGATGGCTTAACTGGACTGCTGGATGCTACTTTGACATACTTTTCATTGTACGGTTTGTTGCATTTGTATTTTCAGACATTTTGTAGTAACCCACACCATCCTGGAGGTTGGGTATGCCAAATTTCAACTTTCCGTCTACTGAGGAAGTCCCAGCATTGATATCCTGTCTAAGGGACTATCCCACCCAGTTTGCTGGAAAGTCCGAGAGGCACTAGTAGTTCCACCAAGTCTCAGGGCTGGGGAGCCAGGAGACCAGCCACCCCTCAACAACCTGCAGAGTTGGGAGAACTCTAGGAGCAATTGGCCAGTTGACCATAGTCCAGTCTCAGTCGCCCGAGTCCCAGTGTAACATTCTAGCCACCACACCACACGGGCTTATCCTACCCATTAGATGCTTTCTGATGATAGTGGGAGTTTGGTGCTGGTGCAGCGAAGGCTGAACCTTGGGGTTAAAGACCAGGGCCCTGCAGACCTGAAAGAAGCGTAGTTCCACCCAAAGAGTGAGAGGTAATGTAGACACCAAAGCAAATGCCATGTTACTGCAGTGCCGTGATGGTGCTCCAATTTAACTGAGCTTAATATCTAGAATAGCACATATTTACAGCAGTTTTCACAGGGGGAGTCATGCTGTTAATGTGGCTGTTCTGATGTACAAGGAAGTTAGAATCAGTTGCAAAGCGTGGAACAGTGATGGGGAGAACAAATTTGTGGTGTGCCTCGTAAATGAAGAAATTCAAATGAACATCTGAAAGGGAGGCAAGACCCTTCAACTGTTAAGTCCAGGGTCTAAAATTACTTCACTGCGCTACTGAGTTTTTGGGTGGAGGAGGCAGGGGTGAGCCCGTAGCCCCAGTGTGGTTTAAAGCACCCAGACAGGATCCCCTTGGGCACGTCCCCTTCTTCTGGCCACTGGCTTGGCTGCTGTTTTGCTGGTTGGTTGGCAACGGTACCATCAGCTCTGGACCTTGAGGTATTTCCTGTTTCAGAAACATGAGCCCTGTTGTCATAGCACCACAGTGGCAGAGCTGCCTGTTCCAGACTTTCCGAGACGATGCAGTGAGCCGAAACGGCAGAAGACAGCCAAAGTGGTCCAGAAGACCTTCTGCTCGCTCCATTTGGTGTAACAATTAAGCCGTGATGTCCTCCAGGCGATATTTACAAAAGAGAACCTCAGGCTCATAATGAGCGAGAGAAAAGTCAGACCCTTCCCAAGTTTGCCTCTCAGATATATTACGTGCCACTAAAGGTGTCAAGGAAAGTTCAAGAGAGCTGTGAAGAAACCCTGCCAAAATTCATGCCTGAACACATTTAATAACAAAATATGTGTGCACGACAGCCCTGTCTGGCGGATTTGTTTTCTAGACACTCTACGATCTTTTGCAGTAACACTCAAGATGCTCATAGATTGGCTTTTGAAAAATTGTGGTGCAGACATAAAAGAGGAGAAGACGAGTGACAAAAGCTAGCAAATCGCATGATTGGATTTGGCTAAGATCACAGGAAAGCCTTGAAGTAAATAAGTAAGGCAGGTCCACTTTCTGGATGTTCTTCACCCATTTCACGGAAGTTTAGGGAAATCCTGAAGGGATGAAGTGCCCAGGTCTGGTCATAATGTTAGCTTTAGTTTCATAATTGTCGCATGTTTACACAGATAAAATGCAGTGTTGCGAACTGGCCAAGAAAAAAGGGGCTTGAGATCCTCCCCAGCCTTTAGCAACACCGTGATATGCAGAAATCAGCCCATGAAACTTTTATCTGATTGGACAAAAGCATGTTCAGTACTAAGTTCTGGAGAACAAATTGCTCTTCAGGAGGCTAACCAAAGGTCAGCAATTCCATAAAATGTTTTTTGTTCACCAAGTGCAGCTTAGACTGAAAACACAACTTTTCAATAAATGATTTTCTGTGATCAATAGCTACCCAATGGGTCTCTCTAGGGAAGAATGCTCCAATGATTGGTTTGTGTGACTCTAAAGAAAACCCCAGATAAGCAGAATTACCAGTTTCCCTCCATAGATTGCCTCCACAGAGAATCGGGATGAGAGAGTCAGATGCTGAATCAAGTCAAGCCGGCAACAAAAAGTCACTCACCAAAAGTTGTTCCAGGCATGAAGTTCACAGGGAGGCCTGTAGATGGAGGTATGTGGGAGAAGAAGAGGATGGCAGAGGCTGGGCCAGATCGCACAGTTTCCCTCTCTCCCTCCCTTCCTCCCTGTGCCAAAGGCTGTTCTCATTTTTATGATTCTGAGTGAACAAAACTATGCCTTGGAATATGAAAGCCATGACCCCACTTTTCAGGCTTCTGTAATAACTACCTATTTCTGTCTCCTGTCTTCTGTCATGTTTCTAGTCCTCATGTTCAAGGCTCACCACCTTATTGTGTTTTCGCTTTTACTCTTGCTAGCCTATTTCTGTGGTTTTGCATACCTGGAAGGGCCTCATCTCTCTATCAGCCCTCACCTCTCCTTTAAATCCCCCTTCAGAAACTGGCAAGGCATTCCCTGAACCTCAGGGTGACATTTAATTCCACATGAAAGTGAATCTCTGTGAACAACTGAGTTTCCATTATTGCAGTACACTATTCTGAATTTGTGAGAATGATTGAAACCCACAGTTGTGCATTAATTCAGAAAATCCTGAGGATATCATGGATGAGAATTACAGAGCTGCCTGATCATCTTTTCTTATATGGTGGCATAGAAATATAAAGATTGCATTCATTAAGAAATGGCTGTCTTGTGAGACTCTGGATGGTAATATACATGATGTCATGAGAATGTGAGCAAATTTGGAATGTGTGTGAGCATACATTAATGCTAACAAAACAGTGCAAAACCCATGATGTTGTGCATACATCCTGGGTTTGGTAGCATTAAGGATCCACCTATGTTAGTTCACACATGTGCACACACCCCACGGTATCACAGACAGAAAAGACCAACGTGCATGGAAATAAACATTTATGAAGCCTTAGAAATACAAATCCCACAATGCAGTGAGAATACAGCAATGTTAGAAAAGATGGGAGCACAGACATGGCTATCCGAAATGGCAGACATATTACCCATGAAAATCCATTTCTGAGCATGAACAAAATAGATATCGGAGCAAAATTGTTATTGGGTGTTTTACCTGTTGCAACTCAAGCCATCTACAACATGCTGTCTTCTGTGTTCTCTGTTACTGATTCGTTCAGTTTCTCCTTCTTTGAGAAACATGGTCTATTTTCTTGCTCATTCTGAGGTTTTCTGTTCCATGGAATACATAGAAATAATAATTATAGGCACTAAGCTGGGGATGGGAGCGTTCAGGGGTCTGATCCCACCTTATGTCCTTTCTCAAAGTAGCCCCCAAGTTTCCCAATCTTGGCCAGGGACATACGGATTTTCTCACCACTGAAATCCAGATATTTGTAATGGTCCAAAAGCATTTTTCAAACTACAGTATGGTCTACACTATACATCACGTTCTTCCCCTGCTAAATGGAGAGTCAAAACATGCATGTGCTTTTAATGATAAAAGCAGAGCAGAAAGAAAAGTTAAGCAAAAGAGCACCCGGGGTAACGAAATGATGCTGCCTGCCTATTTTCTCAAGGAAAGCAATTTAAAATGACATGATGTTAATATAAGTCAATCCAGAAAGGAAAACAGAGTGCTCACCTGCCAGCAATCCCGGGAGGCTGGTCAGTGCTGTCTCACAAATTGCCCAGTGTTTAACTTGAAGTCCATTTGTTAATTTTGTAAACACGGCTGTTTCCATTTCACATTGACCTAATATTGACAATAAGACTCTAATCCATCCAGGAAGGAAGTATCAGATTTCAGGCAGCTACAGGACACTCTCTGAGTCCCCCTTTACCTGAGGGGCTTGGGCAAAACATTCTTGCTAGAAGGCCACATTGTGGCTTCCGCCTCCAAGTGACTGAAATCTGTCCAACATTGGTATATCACATTGCCAACGCTGGCTCAGAATTCCCTGTATCGTCCTTCGCCGACGCAGTCCAATGTACAGCGTGGAGACAATCCACAATAGCGTTCCCACCATGCCTACAGAGCAGCCATCCCAAGTGGAAGTGGGCCAGGCAGTCATTCTGTATGGACATTCCAAGGCCTCGCCTTTCTGGATTCTGGAGAGGACATTGAAGAACATGGGAGGGCAGGAGGATCCAAGGGGGGCAGAAGCCCTTGAACTCCCATCAAGGTCACCGCCTGCAGTTTCCCAGGCCATCCGTGGCAGCAGATGTGTTCTGGAAGGGATCAGGGGCCCCTGAACTCCCATCAAGGTCACCGCCTGCAGTTTCCCAGGCCAACCGTGGCAGCAGTTGTGTTCTGGAAGGGATGAGGGGGGCCCAGGAGAGGAAGGAGAATGGTCGCCTTGCCCGATCCTGACCTGTGGTGACGTCCTCAGTCTGCGGCCTTGCTGAGGCTCTGCGGGTTGGATCTCCACCAGTGGTAGCCACCCAGAGGGTGAATGAAAGGGGAGGCTTGGCGAAGAGGTTCCACTCTGGCCTCAGCCCTCACTCTTTACATGAGCAGAGGCTTATCGTTCAGCTTGCTAGGGAGCTTTGCGAGCTAAGACGTGCCAAAAGGGCTGGGTGATGGTTTGGAGCCTGGGGCAAGAAAGGAAGGCTCTGGCTCATGACAAACTACATGCACCAGGGTGCTGAACCTTTTTGAAACTGAGGGCCAGTCTCAGTTCTGAGAAGCTCTCAGGAGCCACCTTCCAGGGGTGGGCAACAACATCTTGGCCTACAAACCTTAGAACAGCATTACAAAGCCTTCCTTGAATGGATTTTAATTCTGTTGGCCGGTTTCAGCCTAGCCTCTTGACTCTCAAGGAAGACTAATGACAGAGAAAGGAAGCGATTGGGAACAAGGAAACAGAGAGGGAATGTAACTAAGAAAAATCCTTAGCCATAGAGGGAGGGGGCTGGGATCAGAGAGCAGGACGGAATTGGAACAGGCAAAATAGCAGGGCGCTTGCTCAATGGCCGCATGAATATTAATTAACACACGCTGCCCAGAAAATAAGCTCACTATAATTCACCTGGGAGGGACAAAGTAGGAGGGAAGAACAGGCATTGGAGTGACATGGAACAGAAAAGATTGTAACCTCCCAGGAACTCAGCAAATGAGGGAGAGAGAAGGGAAAAAGTGGGCAGGAAAAGGGCATAAAAATGAGATGTGAACATGTGCTCAGGAAGTTGGAAAGGGGAAGGGAACCCTTCAACTCCCTTTATTGCAATAAAGTTTCAAAAAAAGAACTCTCTGTTGCCTGAAGTATTTTCACTTCCGAAAGAGTGTTACTAATATCTAAGATGAATTTTGTCGTTTTGGAAGCCTTTTGTTTGGGGTCTAAAAAGTATCCCATGAAACTATTCTTACATCAATATTGGGTCATGGGCTTGTTTTGGTTTATAGAAAGACAATTGTAAAAGGAAGGAGGTCAAAACCTGGGAGTGCTTTTACTAGGCAGAATTTGATAACGTCTGAGAAGGGATACACATATGTAGCTCTATGTATGTTTAAGTCACACAATGGGGTAGGCCAATTACCCCAACATGCAGGATTAAGAAGAATATCTACAAAGTGAAGTAGGTTTTGAGAAGGGAAACCATGACAGTGAAGAATTGAGTCCTGTGAGGAAGCAGTCCTGTGAGAAAAGTTGAAGCAAATGGGTCTGCTTGAAAGAGAGGTGAATAATAAGGACAACATGATAACAGTCTTCAAATACCTGAAGGTCTGCAGAGCAGAAGCTGGAGCAAACCAGTTATCTGATGCTACCGAAGGCTACAGTAGAACCTGTGAGTGAAAACGCCAAGGAAGCGGGAGAAACTTCCTAACTGTGCAAGAACAGCTGGCTGGTGAATACTGGAACTTGCAGGACACCTTTCTGTCTAAACATGTGTAGGATCGTGCCCCAAGTCTTATTGTGATGAGCCATATAATCTGTAGGTGCAAAGAAAAGAACAGAAAAGTGCCATCAGGATGAATAGGCATTTGTAGCTTTCCTCAGCCTCTTCCCCTCCAGATGTTTTGGACTTCAAATATCATCAGCCCCAGCCAGTTTGTTCAATAGTCAAGGATGTCATATGAATCATAAAATAGTAGAGTTGAAAGGGGCCATGAAGGTTATCAGGTCCCACTGCCTGCTGTTGCAGGACACCATGTGACACCATCCCACTCAGATGGCCGTCCAGGTTCCTTTTGAATGTCTCTAGTTGGGAGAGCCCACCACCTCTCTAGGCAGCTGGTTCCCTGTCATATTGCTCTGACAGTGAGAAAACTTCCTGATATCTATCCCAAACCTGGGTTGTTGCAACTTGAATTTATTATCCCATGTCCTGCACTCTGGTATCAGCAATAAGAGATCTTGACCTTCCCCTTGTGACAGCATTTGAGGTACTTATAGAGGGATACCATGTCCCTCCTCAGTCTTCTCTTCTCAAGGCTGAACATGCCCAGTTCTCTCAGTCAGAAGAACGTCATAATTCAGATTTCTCTGAACTGACCTACAGATTTGGCAGCAGATTGGTCCCCCCCCCCCCGAGTTGCACGAATTCTGCAAATTTGCAGACTGGTTTTGATCTTGTGTGGGGTGCAGGGACTTGTGCAAATATTAGTAAATGTGCATTACCACAAGTGCATGTCAGCATTAATGCACAATTGCCCTAATGCACATTCTCAGCAGTGCGCACTTTGGCAAGTGAAACAGAATTCTCAAATCTGTTTAAAAATCCAGCTGTCCTTCAATGCCTGGACCAACAGAAGAGACAAAGGAAGAAACGACACCTGACAATTCATGAAACACAGGTTTAACCCTGAATGTGGCCAGGAACGTCTGGAATGCACCAGACCAGGGAGGTTTATCTAAAACTTCCTCTGCCAAAATAAAACAATTTGCCTACAAAATTTATGCTTCAATAAAAGCATTCTGCATTACACCATATGCAGATATGTCACATTGAAATAGCACCTGAACATTATTAATTATGGCTGGCTACCATAAATGGATGTCCTCTGACCTCTAGAAATGATGATCATATACTGGTGTAAAAACATACTAAGCCATTTTTCCCTGCTGGGGCAATAAGCCCATAATAATTGATAATTTAGAACTATAGAATAGGGTAGCAAAAAACAGGACATGATAGAAGGCACCTTCCTTTTTCTTTCTGTCTTAAAAAAATCCAATATACATACCAGTCAAAATGAAAACATCTGGCACCATCTGCATCATGGTCAGATCTGTTAGTTTGGGTTTCTTTCAGCTTCTCATTTTCCCAACCATAACTTCAGCTCATCCTGAACTTTGAGTCTATTTGTGTGAAACTTTATATGCATTTAGTGTTCATTCCTCTGAATACATCCATTTTTGTAAGCAATTGTCCCTAATGTGCACAATTTTGCAACCATTTTTCCTCATACATTTGTGAGCATCATTTGCATGAATATATACATTTGTGTGCACACTGTTTTCTAATGCATGCTTTTTCAAATTCTTTGTAATTGGCAAACTGTGCTACAAATTTTGTTATGCTGTTATGTGTAATCAAGTCTTCTCTGACTTATGTCAACACTATGAATGGAAGCCCTCCAAAAGGCCTCATCCGTGACAGTACCACTCAGCTCTTGTAAATGCCAAACAGTGGATTCTTTTATGGGGTCAATGATTCTCTTATTTGGTCCTCCTTTTCTTCTTCTGCCTATGACTTCACTTAGCAGGATTGTCTTCTCCAAGGGGTCTTGCCTTCTCATGATGTGTCCAGTGTAGGACAGGCTCAATCTAGGCATTTTTGCTTCTAGGGAAAGTTCTGTCTTGATCGCAAAATTTAGGGAAATGCAAATTTCAGAGGAGAATTGAGTTTTACTTCATGTATTAGCTTAAATTAGGTACCCCATTCATCCTTTTTCTTGACCTAGATTTTCCCTGAGGTAGAATCCCATGTTTAGATGTCATTGCATTGAAGATTTACATTTATGTTGAAAGGATGCATACCCTGGGTTGGATCCAGCTTTGCTACTGAACCACAGAATGGATACCATTGGTGGGACCAGAGTTCCACATCTCCTCCATACATCCTCCAGAACTGCTGCTGAGGGTTACAGGGAGAGGTGGGGGCTGGGGGGGGGGTACAGGATAAAGAGGGGGCCATAAAATGGCTTCTGTTTCTTGCAGCAAATTTGGAGTTCCCCCTCATGATGTTTGGTGTAAATAAAGATACAGGTGTTCCATGGTGTGCTATTCAAGCAAAAAGCTGCTATTGCACCAAGGAGTTTTGAAAACTAATCTCTGTGAATGAATGCAGGGTTGGAACAGATTCCCATACCAAGGAACTCCTTTTGTACTGTCCTATTTTTACATTATTCTGGGGGATGAATGTTTTAACAGGGTTTTCTGCAGAGCTAGTCCTCCATTTATCGCAACCTGACTAGCACACGTCTTTATCTCTTTTGACACCAGGAAATCAGTCACTGGCTCCTTCATTTGACATAATTAATATGCTGGCAATCCCTGAGGTGACCTTCATGATTTAGAAACGATGGCTCAGGAGCACCGCCTGAAGCTGTGGCATCATGTGCGGCTTCTTTTGAACTAAATGGCTCCAAAGCAGAGCCTGGACACCATAAAGGAGCAACGAAGGCACACAAACATACACATGTACCCATCGGCTTCTCTGCCAATGGATTATACTCACTTGCACAGCATCTGAGAAAACAAACTCCAAATATATGATCCTGGAGACCATGTGCCTAGTTTGTGCTAATAACACAGGCAGGAAGGCACAGAGGCGCATAAGAGGAAGATGAGCCTGGCTTCTCGCCCAAGTGCCCACCAACCATCCCAGCTAGATAACGTTAAATTAGAAATAGGAGTAATTATGTGCTTAGGGTTTGCTTAGGGTCTTTGTTTCTTTGGGGACAGGGTATTAGCATGCTAATCTGGGGAGGTAAAAAAATAAAGATCTTACCTCTTTGGCACATGTCCGAACCTGAATTGTCGACATCCTGTTTTCAGGCCATGCAGAGACAAGGAATGGCCTAGCTATTCCCATAAAATCTGAGTACTTTTCACATCAATTGTGATATAGCCCAGTTACTCACCAAGCCAGGGGCCCAGGGAAGTGGGCCCAGATACCTCCAGGATGCACATGCAGTTCCTGGATGGAGGGACAGATCTGCTGGGATGGAGGGAGAGATCTGCTGGGATGGAGGGACAGATCTGCCCCTCGCATCCTTATGTAAACAAGCCATAGGAAGTCACCCTTTGTCATACACACATTCTAGCGAGATTCCCAGGCACACAGGAGAAGCTGGTCATTTTGGTGGGATTTGATAGCTCAGAGTTGGAGGATGATGGAGAGTTGGCTGAACCAGGCAAGGCTCAGAGCTCAAACGCTGATAACAGAATCGCTGTAATGGACAGGCCCAATCTCTCAGTATCAGCCTGAGCCTCCTCTGGAAGAAAGTAGTTCAGGGACACCCAAGCAGCCTAGCCTCCCCACCTGTGGGAATGAAGGAGAAGATGGACATGAACCTCCAGCAGGAGGAGACTTGGAATTGGGTAGTCTCTCAGAAGAAGCGCACCCCTCTCCTGAGGAATCGGACCCAAGGGCCTGTTGCTACAGCCACAGGCTGGCCCAGTTAGGGGTTCAGGGTGCAGAACACAGGTTCCCCCGGCTCCACAGCACCCCTCCCTCCAGAGACAGGCCCTGAAGAGTTCATAACCAAAGCTTTGGGTAAAGGGGGGAAAAAAGGGTTCAACTTTCTTCCCCATCTATGGGGCGCCCCATCTATGGAATGTGCTCCCCAGAGAGGTCCACCTGGCATCGTCGTTATTTGTTTTTCGGCGCCAGGCTAAGACCTTTTTATTTAAAACTTATTTTAATTGTTAAATTATTTGTATTTTTAGGATTTTAAATTTTTAGCTGAGATGCACCGGGGGTTTTTAAATATTTTTTATTGTTTTATTGTTATTTATTTATGCATTTTGTTTCTGTTGTGAGCCGCCCCAAGGCTTCGTTGCGATGGGGGCGGCATAAAAATGTTTTAAATAAATAAATAATAAACTTCTCTCCTTGTGTATGCTCAGAGGCTCATGTATCTTCTAGGTAGAATAAAGACACTTACAAGAAGTGCTGGAGAGTCTGTCTTGCTGGGGAGGGAATGCCAAGTTTACGATACCCATCCCCTTAAGGAATATATTCGTGCATATTATCTTGGGCTAAGAGTAGCAAAAGCAAGATGCATTAGAAGCAACCCTTGTGTGCTAGAAGCCTAGGGGACCAATTGCCACCACTAAAACTTCTCTAAAGGCTGTCTCAGAGGTGGGATAGCTTTGGTCTTCCAGATCCGACAACTCCTGTCATCCCTGACCACTCGGTTCCCATCATCAAAGACTGGACAGCCATCTGAGTGGGATGGTGTAACGTGGTGTCCTGCAACAGCAGGGGGTTGGACTTGATGTCCTTCATGGCCCCTTCCAACTCTACTATTCTAGGATCTCTGGTAACAGAACAGCACCTTGGTTATTGCTCACGCAGCTACAGTGTCGCACTTGGTATCACGGACACCAACCCCGCATGGCTGTAGATGAAGGTAAAGCACTACACTCCCATTATTAAAGCCCCCTTACAACCCATAAGCCACATACTATCCTGAGGGATTCCCACGTCTTTCCACTGGAATGCTAAGAAGGTGCCTCCAACTCTTTGAGGACTGTGCCTAGCTAAGATGATGTAACTACAGGAGGTTGGTGTGATGCTGACCCACAGCTTTCACCTCTCTGTCAGCCATTCACACCTTCGAGACCTGCTCAAGATTTTTTTTTCAAGACTATTCTTCAAAGTCAGGGAGAGCTGATGAGCGTAGAAGCATGGAAGCGCATGGGAGTGGTGTGGGAGCAGCGGGAGGACACAAAAACGGCTCATGCTGTCTTTCTCCATGCTTGATGGGCAGGAGGGATGCTAATATGCCTCCCGCAGAAACTGCACAACTGCCCCTGGGGTCACAGCACGGGGCAACTGCAAAGGCCCACAGGTGATTCTCCCTCTGGCAAGTGAACAGGCAGGAGAGTTTGAAGAAGAGAGAGACGGGCGATGGGCCATCCATGGAGGCCTCTTGCCCAAGGGCCCCCTACACCAAAAGCAGTGGGTGGCACGTTCTTCTGAGGCAAGAAATAGGGGACCCCATCAGACCAGGTGAAGCCCTTTGCAAAGCACACGCACACATTTTCCCAGGGTGGCCCAAGACCTGCTTCAGCCAAGGCAAATCGTGCCCCTGGGACTCCACCTGCAGAGCCGGCTGCGGGCAGAACCCAGCGAGGAGCTGCTGCGCACTCCATAGTAGCAGGGCTCTGCCAACTATCCTTTTCACAAATGTTGTTAGGTGAAGCCTCACAGCCTCCCACGGAAGTGCCGGCAGCCTCCTCTTCCAGTCCCTTCCCCTATCGAGCACAGAGTCATGGAGTGAGCAGGCACGCACCGCTGGCTAAGACACCTTGCTTGCCTTTCCAGTGACACCAGCAGCTGCACCATACGCAGGAGGAGGAGGCAGAAGCATCAGGGCAACATGCAACTTGTGCACAGGAGACTGCACGAATGAAAGGCACCACCACACTGGCACAAATGTGATGGTAGCTCAGTTCCCTCCCTGTGCATCCTTCAGAGCTATCTGCTCTCACAGCTCCCCGTGCACTAACAGGGCAAGGCTGAGTAGTCATACAACTGTCCTGCAGCCCTTCACCACCATCCAAGTTTACATTATATTTTCCAATATGAAAAAGATCATGGTGGGTTTTAGGTGTTTTACCATCAAGAAAACTCAGGCCATAATAAATATGCTACCTTTTCCGCACACTATGTGCTTCTTCACTCCACCAGTCCTACTTGAGCTTGGTCTGTGAGTGTATTGCTGAGCAAAATCAGGTTCACATAGAAGAAGCAAACAGCAAGGGACAAGCACCCTCTCAGCAAAGCCGTAAGTCAAAAGCATAGAAAGCCCAGCCAAAGTCTGTTGAACCCATGTTACTCCAAAAATGGCTGAGCTGGAGTTGAACTGTTACGAAACCAAGTCTTCAGATCCCTACCCAGCCACAGCTGCAAACACTTTGTCTGGCCCTAGGCTTCCTGCACCTGAGAAGACCGCATACTTCTGAGGAAACCCCTTACTCCTGAGGAATCCAGAGTCTTTAAGGCCTCAAATATGTGCTTTGCCAGTGGAAGGCCCTTTGGCTTCAACCTGGGTAGGGCTGGGTGGATGCTGAGCCTTCCACTCTGACTCCATGGACAATACACATTTCTCAGGAGTGCCATCCATGGATGCAGCTGCTTCAGGGGTGTCAGGGGTGCCTACAGGGATGCTGGAGGAGCGGGCTGTCCTTGGACTCTTCCACCTCAGAATCTCCACCACAGATTCTGTCTCATGAGAGGCCCAGCCCAGCATTCCTTACTCTTCTGCGCCCTTGAAAGGACCAAAACTTCTGATATTCAGCAGACTTAAGGGGTTTCCCCCCATTTTTTCCTGAAAGCTCCACATTTTAATGCCCGGTTGGTTTTCATTCAGGAGGAAGTTAAAGAATCCCTGCTTGAGGGACATAAACTCTTCAAGGGCACTCTGTAATTTGGACTCATTAAACCTTGTCACTTTCACCTTGACTCTTCCCCATTCGGGATGCCTGTGACCCAGCCAAGTACCTGCTACGCAGGTATGTTTCCACTCCTTTCCCTGCGTATCAAATGACTGATGTCATCCGTGCTCATCACCTCACATCACTTATTACACTGTTTAGGTTACTTTGATGTGAATGGCTTAGTCTCATACCAGACGTCCCTCACAAAAGCACATATACAGGTGTCTCCTTGGAAGGGGATATAATAGCGGGCCTCTCACACCACGGTGCATTCTATTTATTTGGTTCAAAGCTGCTCACTACCGTAATCACTGCCTTTGGGCTTTCCTCTTTCGCTTTTTCTAAACCCTTTTTACAATGGACATCTTCACCTCCTCCAAGCAGATGCCTTGTGCTTTTGTTCTTTCCTGCAGACGTATGCTTTGCTTGGCTGAAGCTGTCTGTGTGAATCATCTGCCACAAATAATTTTCCTCTAATTCATAATTTGTTCCACTCTTTGAAGATTTTTTGAAAGATTATCTGAAAACTCTAAAGACTTTAGGGGTACCTCTTGCATTCATGGGATTAGCATTAGTAGCTGAAATAACAGAGGCTCCTGGCACCTTAAGGACTAACGTATTTTTTGTGCCATGAGTTTTTCCAGATGTTAATCCATCTCGATTCTGGCACCATCCTTTTCACGTTGGGAAATGCCGTATAAACTTGAACTGGGAGGATCGCATCCTGGTACCTGGCAAGCCCAGCAGAGCTTCACAGCCAGATTTGTCTGTGGTATGATTTGCATCCTTTATATCCTGCTAGCCATTTCCATAAGACAAAGACAAATCACAGTTTGCATTAAAAGATGGGGTCATTTTGCTGCTTTACAAAATGTTCTAACTGCCTGCATTTCAGTTCTATCCATTTGCCTTGCAAGAGACAGCTCTGAAATCTAAAACCAAGAGCCAGTGTGGTACAGTGGACAGCCAGTGGGACGGAAAGGTTGAGTGCTGGACTGGGACTCAGAAGATCTGGGTTCTAGTCCCCCACAGCCATGAAGCTCATGGGGTGACTTTGAGACAGTCATGACTCTCAGCATAGCCTGCCTCACAGGGTTGTTGCGAGGATAAAATGGAGGGTTAGGGTTTCGCCCAGAAATCATAATCTTTCTCCCAAATTCCAGTCCTGTACAATTTGTAATCCATTCAGGTCAACAACCTTCCGTATACAAAAGATAGCCCCCTGGATACCCCTCACTTCTTGCTTGCTTAACTGAGGGTTTGTCCAACATTTGGGAGAGCACAAACATGGCTAGCGGCATGTCAGTTAACAATTCCACAGTCCTGCTATATGGAGTTAATATGATAGATATGAAGAAACTAGTTAATTCCTCAGTTGCAGCAGTAGTAGTAATAATTATAGTAGTGATATGATTGTTTAGATGGCTTTCTCAGAGGAAAGCTAAGGTGACTTACAACAAAAATGAAACATACAAAACTTAAAACAGCTAAAACAATTATCCACTGAAATACAACCATCATATAAAACAACTGAAGCATCTGTGACAACCACAAGCAATTCAACTGATCAAATGCCTAGAAATGGAGGAAAATCTTAATGCCACACTGCAATTTATCTATGGTGGTGCCAGGCAGGCCTTTTTAAGGAGAGGGTTCCCTAATCAGGGGGCCACCACTGAAAATTGTATGTATCCATTTCCTTTGACTTTACAAAAAAAAAGTCTGAATTAAGCGGGCGAGTAAGTGAATCCTGAATGTATTTGTTGGCAAAAATTAATCAATCTTTGTTTCAAATTCTTGTGAACTGGATCAAAGAGGAGGGGTAGCATTGAACAGGTTTCTACTGTGGTATCAGTGTGGCCTCCAAGAGGAGTCACTGCTGGACTGCAAAACCGAACCAGTGGGATGGGATACTCTGAGAACAGGATGCAAAGATCTGGCTGGAATCTGGCTCTCTTGTGCTCTCTGGACTCCCGCCCCATGCTCATCCTTGGCCAGAAAGTGGGCAGAGCCAAGATCAAGCCCACGGACACTGTTTGGCGCAAAGGACGTGATTCTTGGCACACCGTACACAAAGCCCACAAGTCGTGAGTACGGGAGCAGCTCTTTGCTTGCACAGTGGGACTGCAGGCAGTGTGTGCACAAGCCAGTCCTATGGGCTCGTTTGGACACACTTTCTGCCAGACACCCGCACAAACACTGGGTATAAGGCAGACCCGGAACAGGGAGAAAGTGGGCCAGAGGGAATCTGATGAATTCCCACCTCCCAGACTGAATTCCTCACACATCCCTCGTCTTGGCTCTACAGAGCTTTAAAGAACCCTGGAGCTGGCACTGCGCAGAAATCTGAGACAGTCATTCTGTGATGTGAGACTGTCCTGATGAAAAAGACCTGTTTTAATTTGAATGCACCCATTAAAATTGATGGCAAGATTGTTATGTATTTGACTGATTCATGATAAATGGTATGGTATGGTATGGGTACCACACCCTTCTAGCAAAAATTGGTACTCTGGACACCTTATCAGCAGTTAAAATGGATCAAAACAATATATTAAAATATTAATAAAAGGTAGCAATTACAGAGGGATTTCACAAAAAATTGCACACAGCCCAACAGTCCAAAGGCTTTCCACATAAAGCAGTCTTTGCCCCCTGGCAGAAGAATAGCATCAAGGGAGGATGTTCCACAGCCTGGGAACAACCCAAAACACCATAGACCTGTGGGCAGTGATCTCAGACGAAGTCCTCTCCAGAAGATCTCAAGAACTTGGAAGGCTCACAGAGTAGGAAGCCCTAGTAGTCTGACCCCCAGCCATCTAGGACTTTATAAGTCATATCAGCACAATGAATTCTGCCCGGATATAACATGGTAGCTAGTGAAGTTGCTGGAAGGAGGGGCTCACGTGCTTCCTGGTAAATGATCTCGCTGCAGCATTCTGGGCCAGCTGAAGTTTCTAAACAATCATTAAGGTAGTCCAAACAGGATGTAACAAAGGCATGTTTGATTGTGACCAGGTCAGACATCTCAACAGTTGACACATTAGCCTCAGCTTGTGCAGACACTCTCCTGGCCACTGTTACGACCTGGGTGTGCTGGTTCAGGGCTGAATTCAAGGGTACACCCTAATGGGAAGCTTGAGTCTTTAGGAGAGTGCAACCTCATCCAACTCTGGTTGAGCCCCTATTCCCTGATCTGCCTTTTGAATGACCAAAAGCATTTTAGCCTTGGCTGGATTAATCTGTAGCTCATTTGCTCCCATCCAGTCCATTATCAACATCAGGCACCAATCTAGAACCAGAGCAGCTCCCTTACATTTAGATGGAGAGACAGAGCTTGGCGTCATCAACATACTGGCAGCACTGAACCACAAAACTATTGGCCAATCTCTCCCAGTGGCTTTGTATGTTAAAGAGCATGGGGGGAAAAGATGAAGCCCTGAGGGGCACCATAGCCAAATAGCCAGACTCCTTCAAACAGGAATCTCGCAGCGCCATCTTCTGAGATCATGAGATCATGCCACCATGAGCTGGAGTCTCCATATAAGAGTGCCTCAGGACCTCAGAAGCTCCAGCAGAACTAACAGGGACAAGTTCCCTGCACAAATCATCTCTCAAGGTGACCTGAAAGGTCTAGGAGCCATAACCAGTCCTGAAGCCAGAGTGAAATATCATAATCCTTCTCATCCAGAAGTCCTTGGATGAAAAGTCACCATATGCTCCAGCACCTTGCATAAGAATAAAATATTGGAGTCCAGCCAGAAATCACTTAATACAGGAGATTCCAGAGAGGCCTTTCTAAACTGAGGTCTTACCAGTTCCTTCTTTCAGTAAGATGAATTCACCCTTTGCTGTATTAACCTCTACCCTTACCCACTCAACCAGTCCCCTATTTTCATAAGCCATGAAGAACAAGGGGTTAATAGTAGGAGACCTTGCCTCACCATAGATAGGTCTTCTTCCTCTTGCAAGTCAGTGAATCAGGCCTCTGACCACCGAAAAAGCTCTGCTGAGCAGTCAAAATGCAAGCAGGGGAATAACAAGTACTTCATCTTACTTATTGGCCTGGGACAGCTTTCACATGAGCGTCCACCCATGTTCTATTGGGTACATTCTGAGCTTTCTACCAAAATCATTCCAGCTAATGACTCACTCATTCAGTGCCCACAATGGCCTGGAAAACCAGGTGGCTCATTTGATTCCACTGTGGAGAAGATGCTCAGAAACAACTGCAGCAACCGACTGGGCCATCGCTCTGTTCCAGAGATCAACCAAGGTTCAACAGAATGGCCTGCCAAAGTGCCCAGAGAACCATCAGAAAATCAGTAGCTGTTCACAGCCATTCTACCAGTAATGGCTTATATTCCCCACATGCCAGTCGACTAGGAGAACCTTCTTGACACCAATATAAGCCCTGATCATCTAAAACATCAACACAAAGGCGAGGGCAATAAATGTAATTTATCGCCGTGAGATTATAGTACTAATCTCATGAGAGCCAAATGTGAGTAAATGGAATACATGCACAGGCAGTGTCATATTCCTCATATAGCTGCACTTTTTGTATCTTCTCGGAAAAAGATGACTCAGAATTAAGGCATTCCTAAAAAGCCTGCAAGCGCTTTTGGGCTTCGCAGAGAAGAGGACTGGAGCGCGCTTCCCCTCATGACACTACCAGTGATCTCATTAGAATGCAAAACAATCATTTTGAGACATCTGCAATCCTGGGTTCTTGCCTGTATTTACCGTTACCTAACGAGCAGTCAGGTGGCTGATTCTTTTAACAGAGGGTGCCGACTGAGCTGCTGGATTGCCTTGAGCTTGATTTCCATGCCGAGTTTTGGTCTGGGCTTTTCATTTGAGCCAATTTTTCTGTCCCTGCAACAATGTTGGTTAAAACAGAGAGGCAATCTCATGCTAACAAAGGCATTCACCTCTAAATCTTTCCAGCTGCCTTCGGGGCCCATATAGTATATGAGGTGAGATATTGTTAAATTTCACCACAAAGTAAAGAGCAGCCAAAGGGCATTTTTCTCTCTCTTACCTACTGCCTCCTATTTGATGAAAGACTTGTGGGTGCACTTTCATCTTCTTATATAGCCGGGCTTCCCAAATGGGATCTCCTAGGGGTCCCTTCCAAGAGAAATCCATGCCTAGGTGGAGGGAGAGGTATTCCTTCCCACTGTTAAGCACAACAGCCAGGAAAATGGAAGGAAAGAATTGCTGCAGCACCAACTGTAGCGGTCTCTCGTCTAATGACATAAAACTTCTTCAGAGACTTAACATTTTCAGCCACTGTGGAGAATTGCCTTCAGCTGAAGGGCCAGAGACTGCGGCATTCAGTGGACTGCACTTGACCATAATGTATCATGAGAAACTGGCACATTTACCAAGAAAAGGGAGAAATTTGTTGGTTCAGATTTTAAAGTGAGCTCACCTGATTTTTCACTTTGGAACCAGTGCACAAAGCAAAACTTTGTTATCATTTAAA
Source organism: Varanus komodoensis (assembly GCF_004798865.1). Taxonomy (NCBI): domain Eukaryota; kingdom Metazoa; phylum Chordata; class Lepidosauria; order Squamata; family Varanidae; genus Varanus; species Varanus komodoensis. The sequence continues at coordinate 56,556,403 of NW_025335568.1, forward strand.
ACTTGCAAGCCTCCAGTTTTGCAGTGGAGATCTCTTAACTAAAACATGCATACAAAAAGGTACATATTAATGAAAAATATGTTCCAAATATGCATATTATTTAAGAAATAGTATTCAAAGATGAAGTTGGAGTTTACTGGGGCTTTGTTAGTGGTTTGAATAGGTCTGAAGGTCTACTTTGCTTAAGCTATTGTAATGTTTATATGTGTTATAAATTTGGTTTCAATTTTTTGTATGGTAGCTGTTTCATGATGTATTTAATGCTGTTTTTATTTTATTTGTATTTTTATGTGTTGTTGTAAACTGCCCAGAGAGTTTCAGCTGTGGGGCAGTATAGAAAATAAATAAATAAGATCCATTATTTGAGAAATAACCACTGCAGAACTGGTGTATACCAGGCAGAATTGCTTACAAAAATTAGTGTAATGGTAGAAATACAAACAGTTGTGCATATGAATGTTCAGTTAACCTCTTGAAAAAGGTAATTGGAGTTCAGGACGATCTGAACTTAGGGTGCAGAACTGAAGGTGCCTGTGGGAAGAATCTGCAGCTGCCCATCACCTTGCAGACTCAGCAGGCAGCAACCATCCAACTGGGCAGAGGAAGACCACAGAAGGAAGGACTACAGCCTCCCCCTCAACAACATCTGCACAAGCAAATCTGGCCATATAAATACTTGCCTACCCTTTGCAGGAGGAAGGGCTAAGGTACTGCCTAGATCTGGAAGGAGCTGGTGGTACCTCGCCCCCCCCCCCATCTCCCCCAAAACATCTCACAGCAACTGTCCGGAGATGGCCTTCCATGCAGGCTGGTTGGTCCCTGTTGCAAGCTTGGAAAGCCTTTCTGAGGTCACGGCAGGAACGCTGCCATTTCCTATGACCAGCCATAGAGTTGCCCTTAACGGTGGATGCGAAATGTCCAGAAATCATGTGTCTTCATGCCCCATCTTTCCTGGATAGAAAACATGAACAGGAAGTGAAGCCTAGTGCTTTAGATAAAGGTTAGAAACCAAAATGGCAGGGAAATTGCCACAGCTCCAGTGGCGCAATCGGTTGGCGCGCGGTACTTATACAGCAGTACGCAGCAGAGTGATGCCGAGGTTGTGAGTTCGAGCCTCACCTGGAGCACATGTCTTTTGAATATGGAATGGGCTTCCACAGGAGGTGGTCGAGGCCCCAGCGGTGCGGGTGTTCAAGGATAGGCGGGCATGTCATGAATGGAGCCAGCTGGAGACGAGGGGCAGACTAGATGGCCCGGGAGACCCTTCTGACTCGCTCTGTTTCTATGTTTCTAAGAAAAGACAGGGAATTCAAACAGGAAATCAAGCCCTTTCTGTTCTTTAATCAAGAAAAATGGCTGAGCAATTTGTTGATCAAATATCTCTAAATATTTCATCTCTTCTAACATTTCAATGTTTTTATTACACATTTTAAACAAGTTTTAATTAAGATTTTGTTTTGAATCTGGATTTTATTGTTAGCTGCCTTGAGCACCATCTCTGGGTGGAAAGATGAGATATAATTGAATTAAATAAATGCAGTTCTTGCTTTCTTCTTCCACCCAACAGAACACTCATATTTTAAGCACCATTAATAGGGATGGAGAAATCAGTGTGCAACCCTGTTGGAGAGACTGCCAGCCTCCGAAGCCTCTGAACACAGGCATCCTGCAAGGGGCTTCCTCCACTCTGCTCTTCTTCCAGGGTCATCGAGCTATGGTGCTTCAGATGGGGTGGGAAGACAGCCGGAGCACCATCGGAGCAGGAGGCCCCAGTCTCCTTCCTTCCCCCGCCTCTTCCACGACTTCCCCTTTACCCCTCTCAGAGGTCAGTCTTACAACCTCAGAGAAGCAGCCCTGCCCACCCTTTCCATGCCAGCATGGCCGGGGCGGGCAGAGTTGGCGCATGGAAATCCAAGATAGCTTTTTCTGACCTCGGATCTACGACTGCGAAGGATCCTTTCTGTCAGTCCATTTCTGGTCAGGTTTACTTTTCAGAAGCTTCTTCAGAAGTCCATTTTGTCTGCGTTTCTGCATTAAGCTGCTATTTTAAAAATTCTTTGGCATATTTATTTAATTAAGTATTTTAAAATATATTTTATTTCAAAGTACACATTTCTAATCATATTTTATCTCAAAATATGCCATTTATACACATGCTCAGTTGCTGTCGCACTAACCTGTGGCTCCACCCAGCTGCCCACCCTTCCCCTGGGCATGGAGCTAGGCAAGCAGGCAGGCAGGCATCCTTGCAGTCACAAGACCTTAGCAGTTTATAACTGGCACTGTTTCCATTTTTCCACTGAAGGGAGAAAAAGGAACCATGTAGATGGAAGTCCCAGCGAGGTAGGACTGATAAGGAGCTACTTACCTTATCCTGAGTCAGACTCTTGGTCCACCTAGTATTGCTGGCATGCAGCTATCCAGGGTTTCAGGAAGGAGTTTTTCTGCCCTACCTGGAGATGCTGCAGATCCAACCTGGAACCTTCTATATGCAAAGCATATGTTCTTCACTATGTATGTTCTACATAGTACATATCAATAGAATCCCATACTTAGAGACAGATGAATTTATCGATTGCACTTTCATGATTTGACCATTTTTCCGAGCTTAAATGAATTAGCTATGGCTAATTTACCAACTACGGCTGTATCTTGACCGACAAAGCTTAGCCACAGTCAGGCTCACCCTGGTAACATCCTTGTTGGACGATTGCAATGCACTTTATGTTGAATCCAGACTTAGTCTAGAACTATTCAAATCCTTGGAACTTAAGTTAGACTCAGTTTTAGTGCAGGAATGAGCAACCTGTAGGCCCAAACATTTGGAGATCCACAACTTCAATCAGCTGCAGCCAAACCAGCAAATGGTCACTGTTGGCCCAAACACCTTAAGGGGAAAAGTTGCCCAGCTGTATTTTAGGGGTAGCATTAACCAAACTACCCCTCTTTTCTGCTTCCACTCTCTCCTTCTTTTGTACATCAACACAGTCTACTTAAGAATACCACTTTTCTGCTTCCTGGTGTGCTATTCCACATAGATGGCTACACAGAAGTGGTGCCCAACACTACTTCTTCTTATTGAATAATCATTACCATGGTTGGACTACAAATTTAGTAATATTTTAAACCCACTGCGATGAATGGCACTTAAGGTAGTCCCATGAAGTCCCACTGATTTCAATCAGTCTACTCTGACAAATCTAGAACTAACCGTAAGGGAATAAAGTTTAAAACACCCAGTCTTCACATCTTTCCAAAACCTGTAACGATATTTAGTTCACAGTATCCACATAATTAGTGGAGGCATTTTGGCATGAAGGATCTTAACTTCCATTGACTTTACAAACATTTTAAATTGCCTTTCCTAAGCTCAGTATTAAGCACTTAACAAGGTTGGGATGAAATATATGGCAGGTTAATTCAACTGGAACCTGCTCATTTTTTATCAATACATGGCTGTCGGTTGTCTCACAAGAGATTAATTGTTTCTGTGGTTAAAAAAGATTCTATTCATTCCTAACGAAACACACATTCAAACACACTGCATCTTTCATAGACAAAGATGGACAAAACCATCAGTTTTGCTTTCTCCCACATTCATTTTTTAAAAACAAAAACCTTGCCAGCTCCTAATCTCTCATTCCTTCAGGAGCGTCAGCTCCTTCCAGCAAGGGGAAGACCACGTTGCTGTTAAAGGCAGCTCTTATCGGGACCACAAACAGGGCTGAAGGCGCAAGCAATCAAGCCCAGACTTTTACGAGCTCGGGTGGTTAAAGCCCCCACAGACTGGGCCCTTCAGCTTTCTCCCACATCAAGACCTGAAACTTGGAAGCAAAGGAGCTTCCAGTGCAGAGCAAAAGGGACAGCTGAGAAGATCTCTGCCTCCTCACACCTCCAGCTCCACGTGTCAGCTTAGTGGCCAATTTTGGCTATCACATTGAAGCAGGACGGAGAGAAAAGGAACCCCAAGTACCTGGGGCGGGGGGGGGGGAGGCATCTACGCCCCTTGCTGCCCCTTGGAATGCCTGCCTGAGTGCTGAGAGCAAAAGGGGCGGAAGGCTTGGGCAAGCATTCCCATGGCCTACTGGCCACCTTGGAGCGCTGACTCAGAATCGGAAAGTGGGGAATGTTTCAGTGAGATCGGGAAGTGCGGGTCAGCTCATGGTCCTGGGAAGCAACAAGAGAAAAAGTGATGCTTTGACATGCCAGGCGGTTCCTGGGAATGGCCAAGATGTACGGACAGCAGGAAGGGCCACAGGGATGAGGAACTGTCAGACACAGCCAGCCCCCCTTGCGCTGGATCCCATGGCAAGGCGTCAGCAGAGGCGAGTGGCCAGCTGAATGAGCAGCATGCAGCCTTCAGAAAGCCCCTCCTGAATTGCTGGAGCCCAGGCATGTTCATAAGGAGAGTTCCTGGAGGTAATCACTAGATTAGGTTCAAGAAACTGCTCTGTGCATGCGCAGAGTGGGCAATTTGTACTTGGAAGCAATAAAAAACATATTGCAAGGAAATTGGCCTGTGGCTGCTGATTGTTCAAAGGAGAATCTCTGCTCACAACAGAAAGGTTCTGCCTCCAGCCATGGAATGAGGAAGCCAAAGTATTCCATGCCCATCTTACCCCCAGGATGCCTAGGGGCCCCAGGATAATGCCTAGGGGCCCCAGGATAATTTTCTGACGGTACAATCCTGCACCTGCTTAGACAGAAAAGGGGCCTTGACTCCTGTCATGCCCCAGCCAGCAATGCTAGCACTGCATCTTAATTTTTTAAAAAAATCTCAAGCCCTTTCCCTCCATTTATGAAGAAATGTGCAAAATCTGGCAAGTTCTTGTGTTTAAAAAAATGTTAGATGCCCTATTCTTACCTATTCGTATTCATAATCTACAGTCCTAAGGAAGCTGGATGTATTTCTACTGAAATCAGTAGGACCTGATTCATATTCCAGACCAGGTTGTTATCAAGCACAGGTTGCCAGTAGGTTTTAATGATGCCCAGGACCTGTTGAGTATGGAAGTTCATGCACTGCTTTTAAATTTTCTTGTGTTTTCTATAATATACACAGTGCCATGTTGCTCGGTGTGCTCTCACTTTAATGCCTACAAAAAGTAACACCTTTCCAGTTTGTTTTTTGCAGACAGCCCCAAAGTTACATAGAATTCTGCCTTGGAAGGCACTGTACTCTTCAACTATTTTCTATACTACACCCTGGACTGACCAGCTCTTTCTCATAGCATCAGACTGAGAGAGTCCAGGTCAGCCTTGCACAGCTTGCTGCTGTGCAGATGTTTGTGATTGCAACTGCCATCATCCTTGGTCATTGGCTATGCTGGCTGGGACTGCTGGGAGTTTTAGTCCAAAACACCTGAGCAGTGTCAGGTCAAGGAAGCCTTGTCTAGATATTATACTCACCTAAATGCAGGCATCTGTTAGGTTGGTTTTTGCGTGTGCGTGCACGTGTGCATGCGCGCGTGCACACACACACACACACACACACACACACACAACCGTATTGCTTTGCAAAAGTCACCATGCAGGTCGGGGCCCCTAAAATGATGGATTATTTCCCTCGCTGTATCAATGGTGTTTGCTGAAGTATTGCAGGACTTTCATCCCAATGACTCTAAATCATGCACCAGGAATGATGTACAAAGCCATTCTCAGGGTAGGGGCAGACAGGATGCAAAACACAGGGCTGCCTCCGACCATGGCAGCCCTTCCGTGGGTTCCTTCCCCTCTGCCCATGTGGCACAGAGGGAATGCGTGGGAATGCGTGGGACACAGGACGCTCCCTTCTGCTAGCTCAGGGCCTTGCTTCCACTTCCCCAGCGAAGGCAGGGGAAAGGATGTGAGTCAAGGAATGGTCCCAGCAAGGAAAAACTGACAGGGGACCTAGTTGCCTTACAGTGAGTCAGACCCTTGGTTCATTTAGTTCAGTATTGCCCACACAGACTGGCAGCAGCTCTGCATGGCTTCAAGCAGGAATTTTTCCATCCCTACCCAGAGATGCTAGGGATCGAACCTGGGCCCTCCCACATGCCAAGCAGATGCACTACCGGCTGAGCTACAGCCATCTCCTGGTAGAATGCCTCCATATTTCCCCATGTCCTTGGCACTGGCTGTGCAGAAACAAGACCTTGGCACGTGATTGGCGACAGTTCCGAATTTGTTGATCTGTCTAGGGCTGCTCTGAGAAGTCCTTTAAATGGCCAGACACTTCCGATAGCTGGAATTCGTATCTGTGAAACTCTACCGAAGACAATGGAGAAGTACATTGTGAAGAACTGTGCTGCGGCTCTTCCCCTTCTGTTATTGCTCTGTTCGTTGTGCTTGATTTAAGAGGGAGTGGAATGTTCCAAGCACACAAGGTGTCAATGCTGCGGCTCTCATTCTGACTATTTCTCTTTCCCCCTCCTCCCATGCTAAAACAAGGCTGCCTCCTTCGGCTCACACTTTAAATCTTTTTGCTTTGCCTCAGTGATTCCCAGTGAGTTCATTTCCGCAACGGTCTTTTGCCCCATTAAAGTCCAACTTCGGGTGCCAACCAATTAATCAAAATGGAGGTGGGGGGGATGCACAGCTCCAGCAAAAGTTGGCGTTTATGTTTGAGGTCTCTCCCTGTTTTATTGCTTCACATCTCCCCTTGCTCAAGCTCCTCTGACCTCATCAATCTCCACATAAAACATCTCTTCAAAGAAATGTTTTTACTAAAATGTTCAGGCCTCTTCATCTGGGGATGTTGCGCCTTGCTGGCTGCATAACATTTGCAAAGAATTAATTATTTTCCCTCCGTATTAAGGGAACATGGCTACATGCTGGTTCTCGGCCAGGAAGGTGAGAGTGGAGTTATCTGCACCACCAGCTATTTTTCAGCTTGGAAAGAGGCAGCATTGGCATTCCCTCCTCAAAGCAGGAAATAGTAAACGGCATCGTTGTTGCTTCAGTAAGTTGATTTCAGCCAGGAAGAGAAAAAAATGCCTTACCATCTTTCACCAAGTTGTTCAACTAATCCTCATTTTCAGTTCAATTGATGGACATGATTATCTTCTCTACAATTCCAACATTATTTCAAGACAGAAAATCTTTATTTTCGGTCATGGGTGCAGTGGAGCTGGGATGCAGTACTGGCATTTTTATGTTAGTGGAGATCCTAGTGTCATCTGCCAGACCCCTCCTGCCTCCAATGTATGAATTTATTGTTTACATATTAGATTTATATCTCACCTTTTTTCCTTTCAAGGAACTCAAGGTGGCTTACGCAATCTTCCTCCTCTTGCTCTCCATCTTACCCCATAACATCCACCCTGTGAGGTGGGTTGGACTGAGAGTCTGTCACTGGCCCAAAGTCAACCAGAGACCGCCATGGCTGAGTGAGAAGTGGAACCCAGCTCACCTGAGTCCCAGTCCTGCACGCTTAACCACTACACCGCACTGTCTCTCTTATACTTATATCCCACTTTTGTTTCCTTTTACAAAATTCTCTGCCTCCCAATCTTATCCTCACAACAGTGGTGTGAGGTAGGCTGGGATGAGAATCTGTGACTGGCCCAAAGTCACCCAGCGAGACCATGGCTTGGTAGGGCCTAGAACCCAGATCTCCTGAGTTCCAGTCCCGCACCTTAACTGCTACACTGACTTCCCCGTTTACAGAATCATAGAATAGTAGAGTTGGAAAGGGCCATGAAGGCCATCAGGTCCAACCCCCCGGCTGGCGCAAGACACCAATTTACAACAACCCACTCAAGATGGCTGAGCTTAGCTGCATTCCTTACATTAGCTGGGCAAAAATGAATTTTCCCAGCGCACTTATATTGTTCCCATTGTCCTGTAAAGTGTTTTGGGGTGGCTTGGCTTGGAATGGGCAAGGAAGTGTTACTTGTTCTTCCAAAGATCTGCTCTGAGCAGAGATGAAAACAGCTAGGTCTGACCTGGTGATACGGGTCAACACAGTTGTTTGCACTGTTGGATCCTCCTTTGGGGCATGACGTTGCAGACCGTTGTGAAGACACCTGCATTTCAGTGTTTACCCTACACCACTGCTGCTGCTGTTGTTCCATTTATATTCCTCCTTTTTTTCCTCTTGCAAGGAACCCGAAGCTGCTTGTATAAGCTGCTCTTCCTCCCCATTTTATCCTCACAACAACCCTATGAGGTCGCTTAAGCTGAGAGGCAGTGACTGGCTTAAAGTCACCCAATTTGCTTTGTGACTGAGATGGTCTTGAGCCTGGATCTTCCAGGTCCCCAGTCTAATGCTCTAACCACTCGCCAACTTTTCATGTCTGCACGGTTTCCTCACTATCATTTTTACCATCAGATCTGCACTGGGAGAGAGCTTTGGATTTGGGAGGGTATTAGGGCTGGACCTTGGAGAGCCAGGATCTGAGAACCAGGAACTGAGGTACCCCAGTGGTCAGAATCAAAGTCAGAACCAAATGACAAGCCAGCAGAGCAGTAATGAGGGCTGAAGAGTAACCAAGAATACTGGAAAACATTGCTGCTCCAGAGGGCCTGAGCCCTATTCCATCATGCAATCTGGATGCAAGGCATAAAGAAATAAGCAAGAAAGAAACAAATGCAGGCAAGAGGACAAGAGGCATCACCACAACTCCCTGGTGTCCCCCAGCTCTGCCCCGTCAAGCCAGACCTTCCAATTTTGAGTGCTTGGCTCTGCATGTTAGGCAGTTTCTCCTAACCCTTAGCCAAAGTCTCTGTCCCCTGTAATTCCCACCCACTGGTTCCATTCTTGTCCTTTGGAACAAGAGAGAACAAGTCTGCTCCATGTTCTCCATGACAGCTTTTCAGATATTTGAAGGCTCCTATTACCTGTCCACTTAATCTTTTCTTCTCCAGGCTAAACACACCCAGATCTTTCAACTATTCCTCATAGAACTTGGTTCCCAGAGCCCTTCATCATTGTGCTCCCCGTCTTCCAGAGGCACTAGTAATAGGCAAGTTACAGAAATAGTTATTACTGTTTTGTTTCTGCGTTGCTTCTGAATTTCTGCTTATCCAAACATTCCGCCTCTGAAACAAGCTTCTGGGGCTGCAGGCTTCAGAACCACCTAAGTGACACTCATTTTGCATCGAACCCAGGTGAGGCGGTAGCATTCAAAATTGGTGCCTGAGATCAGAAATGGACTGGATAAGGGCAACTCGACTGAGATTCGATCCAGACAAGACGGAGGTGCTGCTGCTGGTGGGTCGTCTGTCTAGCTGGGAGACCTTCAACCTGTCCTGCATGGGGTTGCACTCCCACTGAAGGCCAAGGTTGTAGTTTGGGGGTGGCCCTAGACCCAGAACTGTTGCTGAAGATGCAGGTGGACTCAGTGCAAGGAGCACTTTTTATCAGCTTAGATGGATTTATTTATTATTTATTTGAAGCATTTTTATCCAGTTCTTTACAAGAGTCTCAGGATGGCGACAAGAGTCTCAGGCTTCACCAGCTATGTCCCTATCTGAACAGGCAGAGCCTTGCCACAGTTATACACACTCTGGTAACCTCTTGGTTAGACTATTGTAATGTGCTCTATATGGGGCTGCCTTTGAAAATGGTCCAGAAGCTCCAATATATTCAGAATAGGGCAGCATGACTTTTAATGGGGTCTGGCCCATGTCATCTCATCACGCAAGTACTCTGTCAGCTGCACTGGCTGCCAGTTGAAGTCCAGGCCCAAGCCAAAGTGCAAGCTCTAACATCTACAGCCATAAATGGCTTTGGGCTAGGTTATCTGATCATCTTTTGAGGTCCTTCTCAGGGAACCTCTCCAGAAGAAGTAAGGGGGTGACAATCAGGAGAAGGGCCTTCTCAGCAGTGGCACCCCATCTCTGGAACATGCTTCCTAGAGTGGTCTGGCTGGCGCCATCTCTGACATCTTTTCAGCACCTGAAAATATTTATTTATTTTCTAAATATTTTAACAGCTAAGCCCATGTGTTTCATTGCTGAGCCAGTTTAAATATTGTTTATAAACTGCTGCTGTAACCTGGTTGCTTTTTCTTGATCGTTGATTATTATATTGTTGTTTTATGGTATTGTAAATGTATATTGTCTGTATTGTTTTTATTAAGAATAAAGAATTGTATTTTAAGAATTGTTTTTATGAGTTTAATACTAGCAAACTGTCCAGAGAGCCCTGTCGGCTATGGGGTGGTATATACATGTAATAAATAAATACATGCCTGCAGGTCCCAGCCCTGGGAAACAAAGCTTTCCAACAACTCACAGAGAGGTTGTTATGATAGTGAGTGGCTATTAAAATGAGCAAGAAAGGTGGGCCGCTTCAGCAGAGTTATGAAGAGTGATGTTGCTGAAAAGCCTATTTCCTGGCGTCTCCAAGATGGAGAAGAACTTTCAAGCCATATCACTTGCCACACATTTGAAGCGAACAGCCAAAATTCATATCTGTGAACAAGGGGAGAGACCTTCCTTCCTCTGTTCCACTGCAAGTGAGTGAATGCCTTGGAGATGCAAGATTCAGAATATGGGCAATAGGCAACTATGGTCAAAACATGGGGACCAGGGTGCCAACATAGGGTGGATGCTTGCACCAAATTTAGAGGGCAAGAGGCATGCTTTGGAACAGTCCAAAGTCAAGCGCCAACAAGTCAACAAGGTTCGGGCACAACCACAGTCCAAGAGGAGGTCCAAGGCCTGATATGGGAAAGACCGTCACATTCGGAGCAAGGTGGGAGGAGGGGGACAGGCGCCTGGTAGGGCAGGATCAGGCTGGAGACAAGGATGGAGGCAGGAACAGGCACGTGGGCTTGGAGCAAAGCAAGCTGGAGGTCAAGGTATGAGCAATCCAGCGCACAGTTCATGCCCTGTGGCCAGCAGCAGCAGCAGCAGCAGCAGCAGCAGCAGCAGCGCGGCGAAACCTTTTGTGCCTCTCTTTGGGCTTCGGCTGTACGGCATCACTGCCCCACAGCTGCTCTCTGCAAGCCCCTGCAAGGTGTCCCTGGTTCTGCAGGCAGGTGGAGGGTGAATCAGGCACTGATCCTGGCAGTGGGACTTGAATGACCCCCACGGGAAGATCGGGAGAGAGAGAGAGACTCCTCTGCTCATGACTTCATGCATTCATTCCATCTCTAAGCTCTCTGTCACTAGCGATGAATTGGACTCTATTCCCCTTTGAGGTGCCTCAGGGTCCTTTCTTAGGGAAGACTCTCTTCGTTTGGTCTTGCTTCCTACAAGTTGCAATCATTCCTCCTTGTGCTGGACATGGAAAGAAGGGCTGTTCAGCAAAGCAACCGATCTAATGTCTGTCTTGTTCTCCCCTTGGGGAATGCTAATCCGTGCAAAAAATGTGTTGAGAGTACAGCTCCTGTCCTTTGTGCCTCCCCCCCCCCCCCACCTCCCACACCGCCGCCGCCGATCAAGCAGTTCTCAACCGGGCCACCCGACCTGCTACGGAAAACATACGCTGGAGACTGGAGACAACTTTCCACATCAACTGTTGCTGTTGGCACTTCCTAGCTTTCCAATATACCTCCCAATCTTTAGCCTTGGGGTATGCATAGCATTCTTTTCACGCTTTGCTATTAACAGCAGCTTCCTTGCAAATTACAGCACCACGGCTGACAACTTAGCATTTTATCCTTCATCACTGCCTTGCTGACACCAACATTTTCACAGCCTCACTCGTCTTTATCTCAGTGACACCATATCTGGGTGTGACATGCAAAGTCCTTCAAAAAACCAGTGGAAAAGCTTGGAGGAGGTGAAATCTTCTAGTACAAACAGGCATCACTGTTTGTTCCCTCTGACTTGGCAAGATATTGGAAGGCAGGACATTTGAATCTCCTCCAACAAGCTTTATACGCGTTGATAGAATTCCTATTTCTGTTTTCCTGGGGAAAAATATAGTGCTGCTCAAGACTGTGGCTCAAACCGTTCAGAGTATTTGGTCCAAGTAATCCAAGAAGGTTTTCCCACCACTGACTTTGTGGGAGATTCTTTGCTGCATAACCAAAGGGCCAAGCTAGAGCCAGAGTGGTCCCGCAGTCTGAGTGCTGGACTGGGACTTCAGAGACCCAGATTTTAATCCCCACTCAGCTGTGAAACTCACTCACTGGGTGACTTTAAGCCAGTCACTGACGCTCGGCCTGACCTACCTTGCAGGTTTGTTGTGAGGATAAAGTAGAGAGCAACAAGAAGAGAATGTCAACCCCCTGGGTTCCTTTCAGGAAAGAGGGTAGGGTGTCAGACACCGATTGCTGTGGGAAATAAAATGTGGGCATTGCCCACTCCTCTGGAATGCCACTTTTCTTGCCACCCCCTTCTGGATTTTCAGCTTTCTTGCTCCCCCTCTTCTGGTTGATCACCTGAACTTGCTAATTCCTTTCCAGATGTTGTTTTCCCCACCCGAAAGTGGTTTTCCTGGGGCTTTATCAAGCAAAATTTTGCTCAAGGAGTTTCACAGAGATACAGAAAATGGTCTTCTGCACCCCTCCCCCAAAAAGCCTGGAAATTGAGGAACCCCACCCCCGCCAAGGACCCCGTTGCTCCAATGGTTCTTCCCCCTGCCCCCCCCTCCCCAGCTATTTTTCAACAGGACACCCCTTTACCCAGCTCTATTACACCCAATGGAGTAATCTCATCTCATGGACTTCAAAAGAGGTAAAGAAACGCTAGGAGAGTGTGCGTCAAGGCAAGCCCCAGAGCATTCTGGGTACCATGTGGCTGAACTCTGCTGCATCATGTTAATGGTAGTGTCCATCTTAAGTGGACTGTTATTGAGCTCAAACCATGGGATGGGAAGGTCAAGCCCCCTCTTTCTGGACACCAATTTCTTTATTTATTATTACATTTCTATACTACTCAATAGCCAGAGCTATCTGGGCAATTCATAGAAATTAGAGGTACAATGTACAACATAATAAAACATAATATAAAACATTTAACAGTGTAAAAGCAGAATAAAATAAAGGTCAAAAACAACCACAGGAAAAGATCTAAAAACACACCTCCACATTTAAGATCATAGCTAAAAGGCTAAAAAACCTAGGCAAATAAATAGGTCTGGAACCAAACAAAGGACAAAAGAGACACCAGGCAAGTCACTCTGGGTGCCACGAGTGGAAAGGACCCGGTCCTTTAGAGTCACTTGCCTCACCTCATTTGACAGGGCACCTGAAAAAATGGCCTCTGAAGATGACCTTAAAGTGCAGGCAGGTGCACTGGGAAAAGACGATCCTTCACGTAATCTGATCCCAAGTCGCTTAGTGCCTTAATACAAGAATTCTGATTAGGGCCTGGAAACCAGCACTGATCAGCCTATTAATATTCTTGCTGCCTGGCCACTAATTTGGATGGCTTTAAAAAGCATCAGGCAAATATATTTCTTGTTGGATTTCTGTAGCACCTAACAGCTGAAGCTGTTGGGGCATTTTATAACAGCACATAAAATCCAAATAAAGGTGCAGTATAAAATAGAAATAAGAAAAGCATCATTACAAAATTCAGTATAAAATTTGCAACTTTAAACTTACTTTGAAAAAATAAAATAGCAGCATAAATTAAAACAATAAAAACAGAGAAACAGAGTGAGTCAGAAGGGGCCTCCCAGGCCATCTAATCTGGGAGCTCCAGCCAGCTCCACTCATGACATGCCCAACTGTGAATTTCCATATGGATTAAAAAGAGAGTTGCAGATTAATTTTACCAAAATACTCAGGTCTATAAAGTCTAATATGGCTCAGTTAAGGGAGCTGCGCCCAGAGAATCCAAGAGACTCTCACATCCAAAATGTACTCCTCACAGTTGTCTAGGTCTTGCCTGGCCAATTTCTTGTACATTTCAGCTCAGGGAAGAGGAAGGGAAAGTAAGTACTTTGAGAAGGAGCCATGAAAAGGAAGGGAGTTCATATCTCCCCTTTCTGAACTAGTTGGAGACTCAGGATATGGTTGAAAAGGTGGAAGATCACATTGCTAAGTGGGAGTTATTGCTGCTGATTTTGCATGTACCTGCTCGTGTCCCCCTCCCCCACTTTTTGGTGCTTTTTCAATTGACAGCTCAGCGCTTGGTCCCTGGCGACTGTGTGCTAATTGCCCTGTAAGCAGTCTCACTATGTCAGCTTGCATGTAGGTTACCTACTCCACCTGGCTGCTCTCTCTGACAGTTGAAATATACAAAGCAATTGACCAGGCAAGAATACACACATTATACAGTTGCGAGAGCATATTTTATCTGTAGCTGATGTTGGCTGTACACTACCCAGAGAATCTCATTCAGGAATGTTGGTTGCAGTTTTATAAATCAAATAAATAAATAATCATATTACTTGCACAAGCAGACAAAATGAGCTTATGAATGAGCACATGCAAAATGGACCTGCCCTGGAAATAAATGGGCCGGTGCAACCCTAGTTTCTTGCAATTTTATCACTGCAACAATTCACAGAGGGAGGAAAGGAAAGGAAAATTAACTACAAAGCTGTATGCTTCTCACAGTGGGAGCATTTGCTGGTCTAATGTCCTATGATACTACAGCCCATGTCATCAATCCGTCTCTTCATTGAGGCAACTAATATTTTAGGGTGCAATCCAATCCGGATGCCCATAATGCTCGAAACTTGTTGGATTATGAGTCTCCTGTGCAGCAGGGAAGGTCTGCAAAGGTGAAGGTCTTGCTTCCGGTTAGCTCCTGCTTCAGGAGGTTAACCCCTCCTGCCCTTGTAAAACGTTTGGATGGCCAATTTCAGCCTTCTAAGTGTGGAGCTTTGGATCCGTTTCATGTTGGCACCTGTCTCTACCCTTTCCCTCTCTCCATCCCTCAAAGTCCACCTCCAAGTTTGTTCTCGTGATCTCAGAACTGCACTTGACACAGTTCCTTTTGTTCTGGCAGTAGGAGCAGCAGGAGGGGACTCTGACCTCAGAGTACGTTGCTGAGATCAGAGCTGGTACTCGGAAGAATCCTGTAGCTGCCTAGGCAATGTCTAGTGGCCATAAAAGTATCCCATTAGTAGCTGAACACAGAATGATCTGTCCTTTCATCTTCACATTGAACTTGTGTACAGATATGTAGTGATTCAGTGCAATTTATTAGAAACCTGGACCTCCCCAAAACGAACATTTCAAATATATTCCAGCAGAGAAATTAGCAGCATTCTTAGCTCCTCATGAACCAGGGAGCACATAAATCAATAGTGCAGCTCATTTTGTTCAAAGCAGTGTGGAGATTTAAGAGAAGTTATGTTGCATATCAGCACAGTTGGCTGCAGATCCAGTTTTCCGACCCATTTTATACCTGCAGGACTTTCTGTGCTTTCATTTTCTGTTCTTGCATATGTTTCTGGTCTGCAGACAACCTTTCATAGGTTCGTTAAGTGTAGCATGCCCTTTAATGGAGAGCCATGGGAAACACCTGCCTCCGTAGCTTTGCCAGATATTTAATGTACTCTTCATTGCTTTGTGCTTATCTCATTTATAATTATATAAAAAGAGTTTTGGCAGCTGTCATCAAATACTAACAGAGCCACAAGCTCGTTCCTTTTATGTCCACATTCTCAGTGTCTCAGTAATTTCAGACTGCGCTTTTATATACATGCGTTGTTTTTGATCCCTTAAAAAACCTTGAATTTAGAAAGTGAATTTTAATTGGATGTTAGAACACAATCCACAACTGCAATAAACCATTTTATGCTCATCAATTTAAGCTCACCCACTTCCTAGCCCAGAGCATGTGGCCTTCAGAAATTACAGCTGGCAAATGAATTTGTGAGATGAATTTCCTCAGGTCGTAGAACTCATTTATATTCCAAATTGGGTGCCGTTATCCTGAAACTCTTGCTTAATCACAAGACTATCAATGGCTTCTTGTTGTTGTTGCTGAACAGGCATAACTTACATTCACCACACTAGGCTGGTAAAACTATTTGCCGCTCTTGGTGCATTCTTAGAAACTAAGTATTTTAACCCCATTTCAGGGGTGTTGAACATAAGGCCTTTGGCCATATCTAGGCCAAAACTGGCCCATCTGGCCCAACTCATAAATGAGTTCTGTGATTGGAGAAAGTTCATGTTACCAGCCTGCTCTTATGAACTATGGGGTTCCCCAGAGGACCAGGCCCCTTGCCCTGTCTGCACTCCTCTCCCCCAAGAACGACTTGTTTGGTGGGTTTTTTGTTTGCCATTCTATGAGTCTCCACTAAGCCTTCATCATCCCCGTGGCTTAATTAACATAGTGGAGATTGCAGCCTTAGCAAACTCTGTGTTGTGGGTCCAAATGCATACTGACGGGGACCATGATTACCCAAAATGGAGGAAATGCCGTTGCGTTGCTTTGCGTTGCATTGTGTGGCATGACGTGCTCACAGCTCTTGAGAATGAACAGATACATCCGGAGATGCAGCAAAGGATGCAAGGTGCTCCAGAGCATCCTGAAAGCATCAAGTCTTGGTTGTCCACTGCCAGGTCTGCCTTCACAAGAACAGCCCTCTGTGCCTAGAGGACACTGTCTCTTCTGTTTGGAACAGTGGATAAAAAACCCACAAGGCAGTGCACGGGCTGAGGGAGGCTTCCGTGCAAAACTCCCTGCTCCACTGCAGTGCTCTGCTCTGTCTTCAACCAGAACGGCACAAAGAGTGGCCTTTCTTAGGGGACATTTGCCTCAGTACAGGGAATTTTATGTGCAGGGTACAAAAACGAGCCCAAAGCAAACCACACTAGTTCTGACAAAATATTTATGTGCTTCTTCCCTGTTCATGCTCATGTGCATTGGTGTTGGGTTGAAAACATGGTTTTCATTGTTTCTAGTAGAAAATTTAAAAACAGTGTTTGGAGATGCTGAGATGCAGTTCTTTACTCTGTATGCAAAAATGGGGGCAGAGTGATTCTGGGTCTAGATGCTTTGCCATAATGAAAAATATACAAGTGGTACTGTGGGGCATTTTATTCCTCAAACAATATTGGAATTAAACTTGGGGTCAAAAAAGACCCCAAGTACAACATTTATTAGGGGGTTGCTTGACATGGGATGAATTAAACTAGCATCAGTCTCTGATTCTTCTTTTAAACAGCTAAACAGTGTGGATTAGGAATATGCCATCCCAGCACCACAGACAGCACAGTCAGGGCCCATGGTGTCAATAAAATGTGTTAAGGCAAGGCTGTGACTGGACAGGTTTGACGCCATTTCATCTGCTCCATTCCTCCTTTAAATTATTACAAACTCCAGATGGAACAGAGGGAAGTCTCTTATACCTGCCAAGATTTTAGTCTTATTTACCATGTATAGTAATCTGACGAACTCAGAAGTTTGCTCACAACTTCATGACATTTACGTTTAGAATTGATGGAGCTGCCAACTTCCAGTCCGTGTCAGTCTTACATGGATTCAGTCATCATTCCATTTGGTCCATTGCCCATACCAGTCTGTTTTTTCTCATGCACATTTATTTTTATGCCTTCGTGTATTTTTTTTCTTTCTTTCCTTCTTTTGTAAAGAATACCCTCCCCCTCCATATACTCTTATTTCTACATAGTTTCTCCTAATATACCCATTTTTTAATGCATTTTGCTGAAACTGGCATTGCAAAATTTGGAGAACTGGAGAATAGCCATGGCCCGATCTGCACAGGAGTTCAGGAAGTGCAAACACTGTCAGCTGACTCATTGCAGAAAAGGCACTTTTCGAAGGACAGATCCTCATCAGGACAGCCCAGGAGAGGCCAAAGGAACAGGCAAACTGTGCTGCTCTGAAACAAGGCCCCATTCTAAAGCTTTTGTCACTACCCGAAGCAGGTCCTTGGTCAAGCAGGTGGCTCCTCATTGCTATGCCAGCCCAAGCGCCCCCACCCGGCCGTGCAAAACTTTGCAGTACACTTCGGAACAATGAACTGTTGCTGGGGAAAGGCATTGCCCGGTCCCACGACCGTGAGCATGGCAGCTAAACGCAAGAGGAGCAGAGGGGTTCTCAGGTCCTATCAGTGGCCCTGTTGATAAAAGGCCCAGGACCCCACGAGCCCCGACTCCCTCCCACAGCTGAGTTCACTTTTTAAAAGACCCTGAGTAGAACACCAGATAAGTCGCTAAGATAATGAATTCACATTACATTAACAGGACAATCTTCCCTCTGTGGCCACTTTTGTATATCACTGTGGTGGAAAGAGGCTGGGGGGGGGGGCATGCTTAGCACATTTGCATGACCAGTGCCCCTGGTTTCAGGTTGCCTCCAACAGCTGCAGGGAGAATATCGTTCATTTGCAGGCCTGGCCAAGCTATGGAAAATCCTTCACAGGCCTGCTTCCTCCTTACATGCCCTATCTTTTTAATCTGACCTGAAGCATGAACACCAACCCATATTCTTCCTTTTAAGTAGGCAAGCAGCCAACAAGTGTTTTGAAATATCCAGGTCTGGAAAATAAGCAAAGGGTGGGAAACCCTAACTCATTTCCCCTTGTTACGCTTCTTGTGCTTTCATTGCTCAGCAAAATCACCGCTCCTCCTTCAGAACAGGCTGGGTGTGTCTGGAAGTAGCACCAGGGGGAAAGAACAATATGGCAAGCAGAGAAAAAAGATGGTAGACTGTGGTGGAAGGAGCGCTCCGTTGGACCACTGGAAGTACCCCACTGGATCAGAACAAAGCACTTTTTACTCCAGTGGAAGGCGATCAGTTATGCATATCCAATAGAAGAGGACAAAAGAAGACTTGAATTTGCAGGTAATTTGCATATGCTAACACATAAGTATAGCAGAAAGAGTTCACCATTAGCTATGTTGACTAGGGGTGATGGGAGGTGTATGCCAAATCTCAGGAAGGCATCAAATTTCCCACCCATGTTATTACTGAAACAGAAATGCGTCTTGCCAAAGAGAAGTGTTGTGACCAGGTGATCTTTGTGGCTGCCCGGTCTACTGTTCTGGCTCTAACTGCTGATGGAGCACTTAGAGGCCCCTACCTGGCTCTGCCTGCACGATGGGTGTAGAGCCCATGGCAATCGTGCAAAGCAGAAGTGGCCAGCAAGCTGCCTTTGAGAAGTCCCCTCCAGCAGGATCTTCTGCTGGAGGTTGCCCCCAAGCAATATTCAGAGATGTTCTGCCTATGATCTTGGAGGGACCATTTCTCCACTGCAGCCAGCAGCTGCAGCTCTGACATTAGCTGAATGGTACTGTGCTGTATGAAACACTAGAATCCTAGCAAAACCAGCTTGTTCTAGAAGATCAAGGAATGGACAAAACGGGGAGAGGGTTGTTGAAAAATGGACTTTATTGGCAATGTTCTGGAATGGCAATATCAGAACAATATTCAACCATATACTTCCTTCTCATTATTGTACAGGATTTCTTGGAGTGTTTATTTAAAATTTATTTTTATATTTACCAAAATATGTTTCTATTTCCATATCTTGCATTTATTTAATATATTCATTCAAAATATGCTTAGATGACTATATAAGGCATCAACAGCCTTATCCTCTGTTCATCCAGGTTACCAGCTTGCAATCTAGCAGTGCTGTTTTGATTCTTATTTATTTATTTAAACCATTTCTATGCCGCCCCATCGTAACAAAGCCTCATAATACATAAAAACATACATAAATGTATTCCATGGGTTGCTGCTGTCACACGCTGTCAAGTCATCTCTGATTCATGGAGACCCTATGATTGAAAGCCCTGCACAGCATTCTGCCCTGGACAGTCCCGCTCAGCTCTTATTAATTCAAGGCTGCCACATCCTTTGAGGAGTTAATCCATCCCATCTTTGGTCTTCCTTTTCTTCTTCTGCTTTTGACTTTTTCCAGCATGCTTGTCTTCTCCAGGAGGTTTTGCCTTATGATGTGCCCAAAGCACAACAGCTGTAGGCTTCCCTGGCTCTCATTTAATTCTCATGGAAAGTTAGGATGGCGCACTGGTTAGCGGACTTAGAATGGGACTTAGAAAGCCTAGGCTCTAGTCCCCACTTGACCATGATTCTCACTGGATGATTTTGGGCCAGTCACTGACTTTCAGTCTAATCTACTTCACAGGGTTGTGGTGAGGACAAAATGGAGAGGAGGAAGCGAATTATATAATCCACCTTGGGTCCCTTGCAAGAAAAAAGCCAGGGCATAAATACAATCACTAAATACACGAACCAGCTCTGTGTGAGAATAAGCCTGGATCTACATTTTGGTGCGCATTTGAAGTTTAAGACAAAGTAATTTGTTAACATTTGGGCAGCTTTTTAAAAGGAGGAAAATTTCACAGGCTTATGAGAAGTGTAATAGATCATAAAGTGTTATGAATTCTTATCCAGTGTAGCCTTTTGAAATGTTCTCTGGGGGGAAGCCATTACAAATGCATTTGTATTTGTTAGGAAGGCGAATGCACAACCACTCTCAAATTGCAACTGTAAAAAAAGGGAAAGGAGGGGAATGTTTAGGGGGCCCAGTCATGCAAGGATACTTCAGAGCAGAAAGCATGGTTCAAACGCTGCTCGTACCAAAAGAGCTGGAGCAGAACTCTCTTGAAAATTTATTTCATATAACTGATATCCTGCCCTACTGCTCAATACACTTACAGTAGGTTTTAAAATAAACGAAATCACACACACACACAACAATAACAACCACCACAACAGCCAGTGTGTCTGGTGGACTAGCATTCTGAAGATCTGGGTTCTAGTCCTCACTTGGCCTTGAAGCTCACTCTCATCCAAACCTACATCACAGGGTTGTTGTGAAAATAAAATAAAGAAGAGGAGGATTATGTGTACAGTGCTACATTGGTGCAGTATAGGGCTGCACCAAAAGAAATGTCAAGGAGGCTAAAGTTCAACAGGTAGTGCAGTGAACATTCCTAGTGTCCAAAGGGTAGTTTCTTGAAGCCATGCCGAGGCTTTATCTTGGCAGGAAGAGCACTAGAGAATTGCCTCAAAGTGGCCTTCCCCAATCATGGTTTAGATAAGGGCTGCTTCTGCTGTGAGAACAAAAATTGTTTGCCTTATGAAAGCAACATTGTCCCAACCTTTTTTCAGGGAGTGAGGTTAGAGTCTGGGTGCATCCTGACAGACTGAAACAAGGGGAGAGAGGAACTTCATCAAACCCTTGGCAATGCATCACTCATCCAGGCAGCTCTGGAGGCCAACAGAGCATCCCCTGCCCTATTCAGGGACCTAACACGGTCACAGAAAAGGGCAGCATAAGCTTTAATTTCCTTGTTTCTATTATGCCTCCGCATTTCATTATTGCATTCAATAAATGGTTTTGTTTCCTAATCATCCTTGAATCTGATGGGAGGTCCCTTGTCTGGACCAGGGCTTGATACATTCACTCTGGGCTCCTTGGAGGAAAGGCAGGATATAACTGTAACAGCTAAATAAATTTGTTGGCTCTAACATGATGAAGATAGATTAATGAACAACAACAAAAGTAAAAACAGATGCAGTGGAAAAAACAGTATGAACATAAGGGGGTTCTTAACCCACCAGAGAAACCTCAGTGAAGCAAGTTAAATGTCTGCCTAATCTGTTTATAAAGTCCTGACTAAGTAGCCAGAAGTTGGGAGAGATGTGGCCAAACGGTCCTCCTGAGATGGGCTGGGCCCAGCCATGGATCTGCCTCAGGGAGGTCTAGCCAGCCTTTCCTCGGCCATGGTTGGGCCACAAAGGAAAATCTCTCTAGCAGGTCACAGAGAACTGGCAGGATGGTTCAGGAGCCCCCGGCCCTTTCCCTTGCACCCCTGAGGATGCAGAACCACTCGTATATGCTTGCAAAATCTTGGAAAACAGCTTATTATGAAGCCACAGCTATCAAAGTCTGGGGTGCAACCCCAGGCACGTTTAGCAGGAAAATGTCCTGCAACCCCCAGAGTACTTGGCAGTACTTCCAGGGAACACAGACCAGGTCAGATGCCGCGTCCCAAGGCCATGGACACAGCAACAGACCTGGAGTGGGCAATGGAACATGGGAACCTGCCTGCTCCAGCAACCACCACAAGCACTCAGGCACTCCACAGTGGGTGTTTCTGGGAGCAAGGGAGGGAGGAGAGAGGCCACTACAGGATCCTTTGGTTCTCAGCTGCCCATCCCTGCCCTCTGCCAGAGGTGGGATCCCTGTTGTCCATGCCCAGGACTGCCTGGATCTTGCTAGCAAGGCATAGGAAAGACAGAGGGCTCTTACCTCTCTGAATATCATTTGCTATTAGGGATAACTCTAGAGAAAACCTCTAAGTTGCCACTCACTTTCTCTGCGGTGGCGCCCCATCTATGGAATGCGCTCCCCAGAGAGGTCCGCCTGGCACCATCGTTATTTGTTTTTCGGCGCCAGGCTAAGACCTTTTTATTTAAAACTTATTTTGATTGTTAATTTATTTGTATTTATAGGATTTTAAATTTTTTAAGCCAAGATGCACTGGGTTTTAATATTTTTACTGTTTAATTGTTATATTTATGTATTTTGTTTTTATTGTGAGCCGCCCCGAGGCTTTGTTGTGATGGGGGTGGCATAAAAATGTTTTAAATAAATAAATATTTTTGCCTGTAAAATGAGGAGGGGGTATTTTAGGCATATGACATCCCATCAAGAAGTAGACTTAAAATGATGAAATTGTTTGTTAGATCTCTTGTGGATTTGGACATTTCAAAATGTAAAGTATATTCCATAATACTATTACACCATAATAGAAGTGTAATGGTGTAATAACCTGAGTTTTAAGTTTTCAGCTTAAAGTGGGTGGGGAATATGGGGATCTTCAGATGTGGCTGACTACATCTCCCATCCATCCTAGCCAGCTTAGCTAATAGTTAAGTCAGATGGGAGTTGTAGTCCAGCCACATCTGGAAGACCACATATTCCCCATCCCTGGTTTAAAATTTCTACCAGTATGGCTGTATAGATAAGACCTAAGAGGTAAGCCCTGCAGCATTCAGTGGGAGCTGCTCCTAGGAAACTTTATAAGGAGAGTCATGCTGGATCCAACAAGTTCTGCATAGTATTCATGCGGTAGCCAACCAGCTGCCCGGGAAAACCCCACGAGCCAGACAGGAGTGCAACAGCCCCTTCCGCCCACGTTCCCAAGTAGGATGTTCCATAGAACCATCAAGGCGAGTAGCTACTAGTAGCTTTAACTCCATGCATTTGTCCAATCCCCTTCTAAAGCCACCCAGATTGATGGCTGCCACCACACCTTGTGGAAACACATTCCACAGTTTAATTGTTCCGTGCGAAGAAGGACTTCCTTTTATCAGTGCCGAATCTCTCACAGATCAACATCACGGGATGAGCCCAGATTCTAGTATTACAACAGAGGGAGAAAAAAAATTCCCCCACCCACTTTCTCCGCATCATGCACAGTTCTGCATATTTTATCGTGTTTCTCATTACTAACCTCTTTTGCTGAGCTAATCTCAGCTGTTTTGACCTTTCCTCAGATGGGACTTGCTCCATCCCCTCCATCCTCTGAGTTGCCCGTTTCTACACTTTTTTCCACCTCCACAATGTCCTTTTTTAGTTGCAGTGACCAAGATTGTACACAGTCACCTGGTTCTCTTAAGTGTGGTTGCAATAGGATCTTGCCAGTTTTAGGTTCAATTCCTATTGAGTTCAATGGAGCTAATCAGGGCTGACAAAATGTTTTGGTGTTGTTCTAACATATCAGGAGTCAGCGCGATTTTAAAGCATGGACTGGAGATGGGGGGTGAAATGTTAACTGTGTGCTAACTGAAATAGTACAAAAGTCAAGTTAATAGCAATAAGGGCCTCTATATGAAATTTCTAGATTCAAATGCCACATACCACTGAATGCCAGGAGGCAAGCTTTAGGGCAGGGCTGAAAATAGGGCTTCCTATTATCCTACAATAAGGTCCTACATTAGGGCTTCCCAGAAGCATTTGTTTAGCCACCAGGCAGGAAATAGGGGATTCAACCCCAAAAGACCCTTGATCCTTTCCAAAACAACCCTTCCGACATTCCTTCTGCTGTTCCTGCTCCAGCTACTGCATCTGAAACCAACCCATAGGATTCAGCTGTTGGTTATAAACATTTTAAAAGAACACAGAGAATCAGTTTTATGTGCACTTAATCTACCCTCATAATGAATATGAATTTGAACTCTAATTTGATACAATAACCTTTGTTAATGCATAACATGAATTAGGATAAGCACAGTTCATAAATTTAAGACCAGCCTCTTTATTAAGCGCGCTCGGCCTGACATATTTCACTGGAAGCCGTGAACACAATTTTACCCAGATGGTTCTGAAATCAAAATTATCTCCTTGTTTGTATGACTTACTGCCTGCTCCAAATCAATTTAAACTTAAACCAATAAGCATGAGTAAGTGATAGCTGTACTGAATAAATACAGAGGTAGCAAACCCTCTAATTCGAAAGTGTTTAGCTTTGGAGCACAAGAAGTTAAACACTTTCTTGCAACACGTTGTAAACATGTCAGTGTGTTTAACATTTTTAATGCGCTCTGTTCCTCAGTCTGTGTGCTTAAAAATGAAACAGGTTATGTTGTTTAACTAGCAAATGGATGTATGCGCTCATTCTTAGTAACACTTTTCAAACACGTTGGGATGCTTAAAATTATGATGTGCTTGAGTCCTGAATGCGTCGCCTTTTCTACACTCTTAATCCAATGAATGGTTGTGGCATTTATTCTGACCAGTATGGCTTGGCCAGTGCAAGAGCGGGATCAATAGCCACATTTTCATTTTAACCCTTGCTTTCAGGACTGCCCCCTTATATGATGCAAGCAAAATATGCAGCAGAACCTCCCGAAATCTCTTCACCTTTATGATTTTTTTACAAGGTAATCTGAACATGCCTGCTCTGAAGGAAGCCCCGCTGGATTCAGTAGGCTTCCCCTCAGCTACAGGAATGTAGGATTTTGCCCTAATCTAATATTTTTATTATCTGCTGTTATCTTGAGATGACCTAAAAATGCATAAAATATAAAAGAAAATAAACAACATCAAAGCTAGAATAACCCAGCAGTTGACAATCATGGGAAAGAAAAGAAATCTTGAACAAACTCTCCAAGATGATAAAACAATGAACCCAAGGCACTCATCTAAGCCGGGGTGCAGCATAAATCCAGACCTTCTGGGATCTAAGCCCGGCACTCGGGGGTTCCCCGCATGGCTGCGCCCTTTCCCAAGCCCAACCAGCTTCCCTCAGCCATTTGCTGGTTTCCCATTTCTTGTGCAGTTTTCTCCATCCTAAAAGGCTGAAGCAACTCCCCTATGGATCAGGTACGGGCAGTATTAACCTTAAATATTTATTTGTTTGTTTGGAATTCTTGTATGCCGCCCCCTTCGCATAAGCCTTGGGGCAGCTTCCAACAAGTAAATAAATAACTATACAAATACTAACAAAAACTGGAAACATCCTGGAATAATGATTAAAACCCATAAATAAAATTAACAATTATTAAAATATCGTTTAAATAAAAAGATCTTTGCCTGGTGCTGAAAAGCAAATAACAACGGTGCCAGGCGGACCTCTCTGGGGAGCACATTCCATAGATTGGGCGCCACTGCAGAGAAATATCCTCACAACAACCCTGAGACCTGTGAAGTGGGTTGGGCAGAGAGTCAGTGACTGGTCCAAGATCGGATATTCACCCTCCTAGTATCTTTCATGGAGGGTTCCCGGAGAAGGGCCTCTGCCGCTGATCTCAGGGGGCGGAAGGGCAAATATGGACGCAGGAGCTCCTTTAGATAACCAGGTCCCAAGCCATTAAGGGCTTTATAGGTAATTATAAAATATAACATATATATATATAATTTTATAAAATAAAATATACTGGCATGTTGGTATTTTTGGCCATGCCCCTTTGCTTTCAGTTCCAGCTACCAGTGGGAAGTGGGCCCCAAGTGCTGCCTGGAACAAGCCCCTGGTCCAAAAGAGGTTCAGTCCTCCTGAGCTAAGGGCAGGCTATGCAGCACTTTTGCTGATGCTAAGCAAGGCTGTGTCTAGTGAGGACCATCGTAAGGGATTGTCTTATCCTGGCCCAGGTTCTAAAGGAAGAAAGCTGGGGCATGAATATACAGGTCATTCTTTCATAGCAACAGTAGTGTGCCTTTGCTTTGGGTGGAGGCAAGTAAGCTAACTGTAGCTGAAGCCACGTGAAACTGGGTGAAACTGTCTTCATTGGAGATTGGACCACTACACCACCTGAGATGCTCTACTTCAGATCATCGTATTTCCCACATGCAGCTGGCCTTTTCCCTCTGATCCAAAACAAATGGATTGCCATTTGTAAGCAAAGCATTTTTGCAAGCCTGCCCTCGAGGGATGTTTTGAAAGCTTTGATCAAAGTAGAAAAACTCTGGTGATCACTTGGTAAAGGTGGGCCACCAGGACTTCATCATACCAGTTTTCCCATATCTACGCAGTTGTCATGGAAGCTTCCAAGGTATTTGTGGGGAGACAGCAGAAACATGCATGCAGGCCCCCGGTTTAATCCTGGACAGATCCATTTAAAACAGGGGTAGGGGACTTGTGATCTTCCAGCTGTTTTGGCCTACAAACCCCCAGAATAGCCAATGCTGGCTAAGACTGATGGGAGTTGTAGGCCAAAACATACAGAAGACCACAAACTGTCCATCCATGAATTAAAATAAGAAAGATCTCTCTACTGATTATGGCAGACAATACTGAGCCAGGCAGCCTAACAGCCTGGTTGATTAAGTGTATTCCATGATCCATTCCAAGCATGCAAACTTTTGTCCAAACAGACTTTCCTCCACAGAAGACATGTGAGCCGTTTGTGGAACACTTCTGGGGTTGGGGTGGGCCGGCTGGGGTGGGGTGGGGTGGGGCACACATTCGAAGAGTGGCCAGCTTTACTTTTAGGGAACAGGCATGTAAAAGCTAAATGCTGGGGTTGTTAAATTTCCGAATGCCAGCTGCATTTTTATTGGAAGTCTGTGACTTCAAAGTCTTTTTGAGTCCACCCACCCACCCCAACCAAACACACTTGCTTTAATACCAAAACAAGAAAGTTGCTTTACACGCCCTCACCAAACTCATTTGCGATCTTTGTTTTTTTTCCATTTTGTAAACCTCGTCCGCAAATTTGCCCTTTTTTCCTTCTTATGGTTTTGCTTTGTTGCTCTGACATTCACAATAAACATTAATGGTTAAAAAGTTTTCCTATTTCCTACACAGCTTAATGCCGAAAGCATTTTATGTGTTTTCTTTTCTTTTTTTTTTAAAGAAAATGGGGAATCCACCATGATGCCAGTTGTATCATTGGGACCTACAACTGATTTTAAAATGTACACCTAAAATACACACAGTAAAAGCATTCACTACCACACATTTCAGGTCAAATCTTCACAGTCTAAACCATAAAAAATCTGGTAATTGAATATCATGCCAATGTTTGGCTGTTTTTGTAAAATCATTGTCTGTGGGTTGGGGATTGACAAATCAGTCTATTTCCTGTTTTGGTAATTCTTAAATCCATTTCATCCAAACTCCAAAACAGTCTGTTGTTTTAATTTTAAAAAACCCTCATTTTTCTGGGCAATCTTTCCCAAACATGCACCTTCTTCGGTGCAATTTTCCTTAGTGTTCATATTTTTGTAAGCAAGTTTGGTGAATATATGCATGCTTGAGCTCTCAGAATGTCATATATGTGTAATTTCATATATGTAAAACTGTTCCTATCATTTCCTGTCCATCTCACCCACAGTGATTGGAAGACCCTGAATTCAGAGGTATCAGATTATCCCACATAAGGCAGGAGGCACAGTGGAGTCAATTGTCACATTTTGTCCTCCCTCCTTCCCTGGGGAGGTTTTAGTCCAACTAAAGCAGTTTGGAAGAGGAGAAAGGGGGTATTCTGGTGGGCAGGCACAGGAGGGGAAGGGAGATTACAGAAACCAGGATGAGGTGTCACAAGCATCCTCCAGCCTCCCTCCTTCCCCCTCCAAAGAGCCCTGGGAAGGAGGCTAAAAAGGCTCAGGTCAACTCATGTCCTGGCTTCAGTCTCCTGCCCTCAATGCCCATCCAAGCATCTCTTTTCCTCCTCCTCTGTGGTTGCTTTCTGACCTCAGAGCACAGTCAGTGCTGCTCTTTCTGACTTGCCCTTCCACAGCTGGAGAGCTGAATCCTGCAGACCCTGGGATGCTAAAATAGGGGTCACAGGATTGCCCTCTTAATCTTTTGGGGGTTTTTCTGTTTGTTTGTTTGTTTGTTTGTTTCAAAGATAAAGTGGATATTAATTTCTTAAAATGGTCAACATTAAAATCAAGGAATAAAAAGTTTTCCAAATTTCATACTTTTGAACCAATACAAATTCATTTTACAAATTACCCCAAACTTTGTAATGGAGTTTTCTTTGAATCGGAGCTCTCTCATAAAACCTCCATACAAAGTTTTACATATATTAGGAAAATGTGTGCACAAAAATGCACATTGGTGGGGAGGGCAATATACAAATATACAATTAATTATTAGGAGAAACTGTCTGCAAAAATGTGGCAATTTCTTAGGCAAAACTCTGTACTTTAGAAGAAATGAGCATAAATATGCTCCTGTAAACTTTTAAACAAATTAAAAAGCTTCTTAAAATGGTGTGGAGATGGAAGAAACCAAATTTAATACTAGAGAATGAGAATGTGAGGTTGCAACACTGTATAATTTTATATAGTAAAAAAAAAGTTCTACAACTCCCAGAATTCCCTAACCAGCAGCACTGACTAAGGAATACTGGGAATTGTAGGTTTTTTTCCCGACTAAATAGGTGTAGGGTTGTGCCTCGAGAGAAACCAAAACAGCAAGATCCATCCCTCTGTAGGTCCATATTATTGCATCCATATTACATATGGAGTGCCAGGAACCAAGGCTGAAAGATAACAACATATAAGGCCATCTAGTGAGCTCATACCCAAGGCAGTATTTGAACCAGGCTGTGATTTCTAAGCATTCATTCCTGTAGCATAACCATAAGCAAGCTGACTGAGAATTAATGTCTTCTTAGTTGAGTGGGACTTACTCTTGATTAACGGTTGTTGAGAGTGCAGCCTTATACTCCCATTCCATCATCCTCATCCAGCACGGCCAATAGTCAGGGTTGATGGGAGTGGCAGTCTAACAACTTTGGGTGGGTCAAGCATTGCCCATCACTGCTTTGAAGGCTATGTTCACAAGGAACATTGGGACATGCTCTATATTGACTCGGACCTTTGGTCCACCTGGCCTCTTGACACCAACTGGCAGCGGTGTGCCAGGGTTTCGGACAGGATTCCTCCCGAGCCTTCCCTGGAGATACTAGAAATCACACATGAGCACTTTTGCATGCAAAGCTTGGGCCCTTCCAGAGAGCAGAGGATCTGCCTCCACAGTGTCCCCAGACCTGCAATGGATATTTGTTCTTTACTTCTATAGATCTCTTTTGTGGAAAAAGTCTTATATACTGATTGATCTATTTATTGAACAGCAGCAATATGCATAGCACTTTGCATGATGGAAGAGCACTTTGATTAAAAGGGCATCCCGTTAAAATTGGGATGGACATTCTTTTTAAGTAAGCTAACGTAGGATAAGGAACGGTGTACAAGCAATGCTTTCATGTGCTATTGGGCCATCCCAAGACATTCTGCTGCAAAAACAAGATGGCACCACTACTAGCCAGACTTGAGGCTGAATCTCACAACAACACTAGTGATGGAAGAGCATCCTCCTCTTCACCCAAGAGAGGCAGGCTTGCAAAGGACTTGTGCTTGTGGGCCATCGATGTGGAACACACCACTGTATCCTCCAACAGAGAAGAACCACTGGGGGTTCCACCATCCATTGGATTGTACCTGAAATTAGTCTAATGGTCTAAATGAAGTCCCATTCATTTACATAGTAGGCCTAGCTTTGGATCCAAACTGTATCATGCAACCTCTATCCACTGCCTGAAGGCAAGACTCCCTGTAATGGGAGGGTTGCCCTGTTGTGATGATTACCTTAAAACTGATTAATTTGCTTACTGTGCTCACATCACAAGCTGCAAGTTTCAAAATGCAGGTTTCTCACTTGATGAGCCACATCAATGGGAACTGCTTGGTGCTTTAAAATGATGATAGGGATAGTGCTTTAATTGGAACATTTCTCTGTCTGCCTGTCTTTTCTTTTCTCCTGAATTTTGGCACCTTCCACATGTTGATGAAATGCATATCGCTGAAATGCATCTGATACTTAGAGCTGTATGGGTTTTCCTCTGGACTGTCCTAGCATACAGTCACTGATATCCTCTGCACATGTGGTAGGAGCTTTCAAAAAGGGGGATGAGAGGCGTTTCTTGAGGGCAAAGCCAAGGGCAATAAGCACTAGACATCATGGCTATCACAAGATGTAGTAATGACTACCAGCCTGGGTCACTTTAAAAGGGGATTAGAAAAATTCATGGATGAGAAGGCTATCAATGGCTGCTATTGTTGATGGCTACACGCTACCTCCAGCATTGGATGGCGCAAAGAGGCAATCAGGCAGGATATAAATGCACTGAGAGGGTGGTGATGTTGATGATGTAGCCATGTGCTTCTTAATGCAGTAGCTCCTGGGGAGCATGTGCAGGAGGCTTTCCCACAGGCAACCGGTTGGATGGGATGGACCATAGACTCATCCAGCATGGTGGTTCCTCTGGTGGCATCTGGATTCTCCAGTTTCAGAGGAAGTATTCCTGTGAGCACCATCAACCAGGAAATGTCTGCTGCCTCTTTCCTACCTGTGAGCTTCTCAAAAGCATCTGGTGGTGAACGGGATGTTGGCTAGATGGACCTCTTCTTATATCCCCCCTTTTTTAAAGCCACCTAATGGATGTACAACTGAAACGTTAAGTGAAAGACAAATGGGGTGCAGGGTGATGGATTACCAGATACATATCTATTCATGATTGGAGCAAAGTCAAGAAAATTAGTAGTAAATGTAGACATCAGAAATGCTACTAAATTTCAAACTGAAAACACAGCTTGTGGGGAAAAACACAGATTGAGAAACAATAGATCCACGAGAGCAGATTGGGAGCAGCCCACTATGGTACCTGGCTGAGCTTCTGAAGAGGAAAAGCTTTGAAGTTGCAGACGGCCAATAAAAATGCAGCTGGCACTCAACACTTCAACATCTCCAGACCTGTTTTTTATATTTCGAATAGTTAAGCTAAGCGTCACCAACTTGCGTGTTTTGTTATGTTTCTTACCCTTGCTGTCTATATAATTAATAAACTGTCTGGAGCCCGTTTCAATGATTATAATCCAGGGAGAATGTTTATTAAGAATTTAACACTTTTCAGTGGCAGTCAATTGAGCGTTCTTAAGAGATGTGTGCTTAAGACGTTTGCTCACAAGCTTGGAACTTGGCCATTGATGGTTCACTTATGATTTGTGTTAACTTTTTTTTTTCAGGATACCATGAATTGCCTGGTAAAAATAAAAAATAAAAGCTTCCTTCCTCTTGCTTGGTAATTGTTTCATCATGAAACGGTTCTGTGGCATAAAATTTAGAATGCAGTTACAGAGCAGCGTCTGCTTTGCACCACGCAAAATTCATTGTTTCAGATTCATCTCATATATTCTTAATGAGACAATACATTAAAGCCCGTATGCAAAAGCAAATGTTCTGCATCCAATTGCAAAGGAGGCATGCCCAGTGTTTGAGAACCCAGGCCCGGAAAAGTAGCAACTCCTGCTTTTTCTACTTTCATCTTCACATGTACAAAATTTCAGCTTTCCCAACTGATCTGACAGAACACTTCCTGTTCAAGAAATAAAAGTGTCAAATAATTTCTCGATTTAACATGATGGATCACAGTGGTTTCTAGGGTACAGACGGGGTTCTATTTCCCATCAACTGTATGCAATTTTTATTGCCAGAACGAAGAAAAATTCCTGCAACAGCAGGCTTGCAAACGTTTCTTCGGCTGCTGCTACAAAGCTCCAATGCAAACCTTCCTGCGCCCACAACCGGAGCTCAGGAAGCATCTTATCCACGAATGCTTTCTCATGATGCAAGAACTTGCTCCCAGATTCCAAGACTCCCATCTCTCCTAATGTTAGTCATCTCCAACCAATGGAACAAACTAATCCTGATCATCTCCCATATCTGCAATGTTCAGACACTGAGTCCCCTCCCTTACGTAGCCAGTGATGCACAAGAAGAAGGTATTAGCAGGCTTTGAGGAAACTCAACTTTTGCAGAAGTTGGGAGGGGGCTTTAAAAGGGACTCCTAAGGAGGTTAACCCAAAACAGACCAGTCCGGCCTGAGCATGCTTCGTGGGTATGACGAGCCAACTAGCAGCAGCGGGTAGGGATGGGTGAGAATGGGCTGGAGTAGCTGCAGAATAAGCGGTGCTCTCTGCTCCCGTGTTGAGGTAGTCGGGACAGTAAAGAAGTTTAACCAGTGAAAATGAACCAAAGCCCACGCTTTGCTAGCTCAGAGACTAGGCTTTTAGTGTGGCTTATCCACCCATGAGAGGCCAGGAAAGCTAAACGTGCATTGCAAACCGAGGGATTAACTGCTCAGAGAGCTTTGGCTTTTGGGCAGATGATGACGATGACAACAATGACACAACAACAACACCAACAACAACAACAGGAGAAGAGTGCTAGCCCGGCTCTTACCATAGCTCTCCAGGGATCAATGATCTTGCTGAGCTTGTCCCCCAGGCTGCCACTTGGCCACACTCCCCACTTCTAACTTGGCATTAAAAAATTAATGTCAAGGCTGATTATTCAGCCTTCTTTTCCTAGAGCTGGGGGGACAACTTTAGAAGTGCAACTGCTTATTTCAGATAAATTGGCTTGGGGGTTTTAATGCCTTTCCCAGGAGAGAAGAAAGTGAACCAGCAGTTCATGCATCAAGGAAGAGCAATGGCACAGACCATTCCAGTCCCACACCCCTGTTTGCATACCAGTGTCCTCTTCTGCAGTGGGTTGAAGTATCTGGTTGCTGGCATTCCAGGAGGTACCTGGCGGTGTTAGCATTTGGAGGGAGCCAGAGGTATGAGGGTTGGACTGCAACTCAGGAGATCCAGGCTGCAGACGCCATCAGGACATGGAGCTAACTGGGTGACTTTGGGACAATCATGGAATCTCAGCTTCACCTACCTCACAGGGTTGTTGTTGTAAAGACAACCTTGAGTTGCTTATGAGGGGAAAAGGCAGCTTATAAATGCAGGATAATTATTATAATAAATGTTATTCCAATGCTGGCTGCTCTGTTGATCTATGCATGATGTCAGTGGCAGCTTTATTTTTTCTCTCTTTCCAAAACCGAAAGAAAAGAATTCACCTTTTTTACAGCTGCTTTGGATGTGTAAAAGAGGCACCGTATCTCATTTGCCCTCCCTTCCTGCCTTCCTTCCTGGTGAAAACATCTGTGTAACATGACTATTCACACACACATTCCTTTGCATGCAGCTGCTGAATAGTGTAATTAGTAGATCTGACAGCAGGGCTTGTTTTGGTGGCATAACAGACAATAACAAAACAACAATTTATGTCTATGCAGCCAAATAACTGACACTCCCCAGAAAGTAAGTCAAGAGGGCAACATTGATATCAACGGTTGGGTGATATAGTTGATAATGTTCAGTTTATATGCTTTTAATAATTGTGGTTTTATTATTGTATTATTTTCATTTTATACTATGTAAGCTGTCCCGAGCGCTTACGCGGAAGGACAGGATACAAATGTTTGCAATAAATAATAAATAAATATAGCAGCATCTATGAAAACCAGGTTCGTTTATTTGGACATTTTCTTTTCAGAAAGGAGTAATAAAACATGATTCCAAGCTCCTTGATATAATGCTCCACTTGCTCAGAGGTTTAGGGGCCAGGAAGCTTTTCAGCGGCTCCATGCCTGCCGCCTGACACAGCACGGCACAAGCTAGCCCAGTCAGGGTGCAGTCCCGCACCTCACTGCTTGGAGGCCTCTGTGCTCGGGGCTGTCCATGCATCCTACGCCCTCCCGGAGCAAGGCAGAGTAGCAGCACTCTGCCACCTCGATTCTTCCCGCTGTGCACTTTAACTGGATGCCCATTTGTGGCTATCTACATAAAGCACTGGGCAGAGGGAGAGGGAGGGCGGTTCAGATACTACAAAGACTGGGTGCAAGCCCTCGGCCCCAGCTTTCTCCCCTCCCCTTCCACCCAGGCTGTCCTGTCATGCCTCAACTGCAGGAGGGAGAGCCGCCGTGCTTCTTCTGACACTGGCTGTGAACGGGATGGGGGGAACACACTTATCCCTTGGCTTTACAGTTCTGAGACTGCCAGATCCTGGGCCTGGGACTTAGAAGACTCCTATGCCCCCCCAGGCACAGTCAGGAGGCCATAGGATTGACCACATAATTTTAATAAAAAGGGGGGAAATCAGGAATATGAATTTGAATAGCCAGAGAGGCCAGTCCAGGTATACTTCCTCCTACGGAGGCAGGCATAGGACTCAGACTCAATTCTGGGTCAAAAATAACAGATTATGTCACTGCAAAATTCAGCACAGTTATAATTAAAAATGCCATGCCTGTTTGATATAATGAGCTAGTTTATAGCATGCAAATCTTCTGCCCCAGATATCAGTTGAAAAGGCCGATTCCTCCAAGATCATGCCAATTAAGAGTCTGATTCAAATGGCACACACGGCACCAAGTCTGTAATATTTGCAGAAAACCGCATCTGTAGCACAGCTGGAGCAGCTGTGTTGGAAAATCCATCATTTTCTGGCAACCAAGCAACTGATTTTCCATCAATCACTACACGAGGCATTCTGTTCGCTTTATAAAACACATAAATTCTGCAAAGGCAATAAGTGGATGCGAACTGCTGCAGCAAGAGATAAAAGACCACTTGAAAGCTGCTATCAGAGTTAATTTGAAAGACACCGTATTTATACACACCTGAAACGCTGTATTGGAATAATAAACAGATGAACAGCTCGACGTGATTAGAGTGGCTTTTGGAGGGTGGGGGTCAGGGGAGTTTGTGGGGGTGATAAGCAAAGCCAAGAGAGAGCCAGAATATGAAGGCTTCTCCTTCCATTACAAACATCTTGTGCTACATGACGATGTAATTTCTTGTCCTGATAAAACAACCATTCATGGAAACAGTTATTTCTGAGCGTGCCAAGAGCTCGTAAATTCCCTCCCCACTGACAAATTCCTCCACCTTAGGCTGTTTTCTAGTGTTTTATTGGTCTATCTCATCCCATCAAACCACACTGCAAATCTTACCATTCTGTTGAGATTACACCAGCTAATGTAATAATTTCAGAAGATTTCATGTTGAACAGGGTTGGGGGAAAGCAAGGACAATATAACTCAGGCATCAAAAAGCCAAAAGTTCCTAAAGCCAGGTATCTTAGGTAGTGTATGCCTAGCAACAGCTTAAAGGGTCAAGCTCTTGATTATGCTGATCTTCTAGAACCTTCCATTTGGCCAAGGAAGGGCACTGACACAGGACAGAGGACCAACATTGGACTGGCAGATCCCACAGACCATGGAAACCCCATGGAGCTAGTCACTGCCACCACCAGATGGCTTAAGAAGCACACATAAAAGGAAAGGTGGGGTAAGTTCTACCCAGCTGCCAGCTTGTCCAGGGGAACACCCCCTTTCATTCCCCTGGACTGGTGGCACAGGATCAAAGCCTGGCAAGCATGTACCAAGTTCTGCAATGCCAAGCAACAGTGTGAAAGAACCTTCTAGGTGAGTTGTGCTTCCCAGGAGGGGTCAGGTAGTGGTTGAGGACAACACCCACCACTTTTGGGCTCAGGAGAAAGAGTCTACAGCCTAACAGAGCTCTGCAGAAGAGGCTTTCTTTAAAGAAGACTTAGGTTTGTCTGGAAGTTACCACCTATTTGAATCTATGGGGTGCAGTCCGCCAGTGCTGAGACATGATGGCAGTGGAGCCTGGAATACCAGATACAAGAAGGACAAATTGTGAGTTGGCAAAACAAAAGAAAAGCACACCAAGAGAGGGTGGAAGTGGACGGCCTGAAGCCCTCCAATGAATTAAATCTGCAAGCTCAGAATGTAGCTCAGGCATGGAAAACCCAGAAAGAGGAGCTGATGTTCTGTGTGGACGTTCCAATAAGGAAGCATCTGTGAAATAAAACCATTTCTAAACGCTCTAAGTGAGCCACTGTGGACTAACATACTCCAAGAACAATATGCTTTGGCTACAATAGTAGGTTGGATGCCCACTCAACCCCCAAAATAATGAACCACTGGGAAGATAATAGCTTTTCATGTGGGATCAAACAATATAGGAAGATACTGGGAAATCTTGCACTCATTTAGAGATGCTAGCAACCAGTTGTAATTTTGGGGATATGATAGATTCTTTGATAAGGAAGCAGATCGCATGTGGAAAACAGATTACTGAAGCAGGAGAGAGCCTGATGAGGGAATCAGACTTGACCTAAGAGAAAAGCTTGGAGATCTGCAGGATGGCTGAGTTGCCCAAAGACAGGATTGGAGCCCTGGAAGGGCAAACAGTGGAACCTGTCTAGATAGTACAGAGGGAAAAGAGGGGAAAACAGGTGTAAGGACAACAGTGAATACCACAGAGCAATGCAAATACCCAGGGTTTAAGCATGCAAGACAAAAACAGAGTTGCCCAACTTACGGGAAGAAATGCCACAACTGTGATGAGCTTTACCAGTTTGCTAAAGTGCACACTGTAAATATGGAGGGTGACAATGAAAAGAAAGACGTTCTGCGGGTGACAGATCATGTAGTAAACATGCTACAAGAAAAGCCAAGGTCAATATAAACAATTGTATGGAAGGATATGCCTGGATATGCCAGCACTGCCATTTCAATTAGACTCTGATGCTAGTCACAACATTACACCTATCCACCTGCTGATACCCAATATGCTATTAAAAAAAAAAGAATTGGCATTTAAGAATGTGCAATCACACTGCAACAAAACCAATGGAAAAATGAAAACTCAAAATTTCTAACATATTCTAACAAGAACATGCAGGCTAGAGCTTGTGATAGCAGATGACCAGAGAGTAATACCACTGATAGGACTTAAGATAGTCCAAGCTATGAAACTCATAAAGGTGCAATTCCAGAATATATTAACAGTGGGTACTGGACTTAGAGAAAATGCAGGTGAAGCTGAAACCAAGAAAGGAGTCAGAGGGAATTTAGGGATGTGTGTGAGGGAGTTAGACAGCTAAATGATGTTTACAAGATATAAATGGATTCAAGTGTGAAGCCAAGTAAGTTGCCAAAGATTAAAGTACCAGTAGGTTTAATACCGACCCTGAAAGAAGAGTTGTGAAGTGTACAGTCATGGGGAATTATTCAACTAGTAAAAATAATGAGTCTAGTCATGATAGGAAAGTCATCAGGAAAAGTCAGAAAAAGGCATAGATCCAAAGCCATTCAATAAAGCACCAAGACCTTTTCCATTGCCCCATTATTGCTGATACATTGTCATTTCTATCAAAACCAAGACTACTCTCTGCCTGTGCTATCTAAAATATCCAGCATATTGAGCCAGATGAAAAAGCTGCTTATCTGACAATATTCACTGCATTCTTTGGGAGTTATCATGGGCTATGGTAGCCAAGAGGCATCAGTCCTGTTCTTCAAAAAGGTTCAAATAGCCTTTGAAGGTAAGGAAGGAATTCCTGTTGAGGATCTGATAGTAGGAGAAGGGGATAACCTACAAGAAGCACAGCAAGACCATGATTAGAGGAAGACTTTGGCATGCCTGATATTCCAGACAGATCTTGGACAAAAGTAGATGTGAATTTGTTTAGCCTGGCGGAAAAAGAGTATTATTTATGTATTTATTTACTTACTTACTTAAAACCATTGTATGCTGCCTATTGTGCCACAGCACCTCTGGGTATGTTATTATTGCAGATTTTACTCTTCAGATTTGGGGGAGATGGGCTACTTATTGGCTATTTCATATATAAGCTGAAAGCATACTTTGCATTTAATGGGGTCGCAGACACTATGTGGGTGGTTAATGACCTCTGATTTGGGTCCCAGTTTGTCTCAAAACAAGCCCAAAATTCAGCAAGGAGTGAGCTTTTGAGCACAGGTATTCTCCCCCTTCTCATTTTCTTCTGTTTTCATTGCTCAGAACAGAGGGGACGTGACCATGTGGAAGAATCACTGTGTTAGGGTGAGTGAGCTGTTGTTGCTGGAGAAGCAAGCAAGGAGCTGAGGGTAACTCCCAGTGCTCCTGGCCAGAACTGTGAAAAAGGTTTTGTTTAAATAAAAGTTAGGTTTGGCTAGAAGGCCGATTCTTGTGGGGAGTGCAGTCCACTAACGATGAAACAACCACATGAAAAGGAATGATTGCAATGTTGGAGATGCTAAAAAAGAAGAAGATTATGGAATAGAGAGATGCCGCATTTAAAAATACTTGATTTCAGGTGCAATTCATGTTGTCTGGGGAAAGCTGGGACTTGGAGGACCTTTTTCTGTCTAAACTTGGCTAGGATTGCGGCCTCATTATCCTGGGTGTGGCCTCTCCCAGCAACTCACGCATGCATCTTGTTCTCTCCTCTCCCCTCCCCAGCAGAAGCCTGCGCCCTCTGCCTCCATCCTCTTCTCAAGGTCTGCACTCGGAGCTTTGCACAGATGCTGGATGGGGAAATCTAGAACTACATTCCCTGCTTTGAGGTCAGAGTCCTTTCTCTGGCCTTGGAAGAGGAGATCTGCAGCATCCAATTGCATGTAGGAGCCATAGGATTTTTTCTTCGAAAGGCAGTTACAACTGCTTAAAAGCAGCAGCAAAGCACAAAGAAGCAAAACAACCAATGCATTGAGCCAGTGGGCTTTAGTTATTAAGGGAGCAAGACTAGGACTCAGGCAATCAAGGTTCTAGTCCCCACTAAAACCATGGAACCAACTGGGTGACTTTGGGCCAGTGACAGACTCACAGCCCAACCTACCCCACAGGGTTGTTGTTACAGGGATGATTGAGAACAGCAAGAGGAGAATTATGTAAGTTGCTTGGAGTTCTTTGTAAGAAAAATGGTGGGATAGAAATCTAATAAATAAATAAGACTAAGCAACAGTGAAGTTGCACGGTAGTTTTAAAATTATTTTTGTTGTTGTTATTAATATTTATTTCATTTCTATACTGCCCCACAGCTGAAATTCTCTGGCCGGTCCTTACTTGCCACAGACCACAGATGACCTAACCTCCTAGAGTAGGAAGTACCAAATCTAAGTCAAAGCTTCCTCACTGCCAGAGCAATACAGCAGTAAACCAGCTGCCTAGAGAGGTGGTGGGATCTCCCACACAACAGTCGTTCAGAACGAAACTGGACAGCCATCTGAGCGGGTGGTGTAACGTGGTGTCCTGCAACAGCAGGGGGCTGGACTCAGTGGCCTTCATGGCCCCTTCCAACCCTACTACTCTGTGATTCTACGATTAAGTGCCAGCACTCTGGTGGGGTGGCTGAAGGGCTGAACTGGAGACCTGAGAGATGCAGGTTCTAGTCTGCACTCAGCGTGAAGCTCACTGGGTGGCTTTGAGCCATTCACTGTCTCTCTGCCTTACCTGACCTGCAGGGTGGTTGTTGTGAGGACAGCAGGGGAAAAAGGGTGGGATATAAATGCGGCGTAACGTAACGTCTTGAAAACCCTCCAGAAGGAGAAATCAAGTGCTATCACACGAGTTACCAACTGGGCCCTTTAGAAATCCACAAGTCCCACTCCATCGAAGACAGAAATGCAGGAGCACATTTTTAATTACCTGTCAGGGACTAAATAAAAGATTTGTTTTATTGAATTCTCCCTGGGTGTGTAACATAACTATGGAAACAATCAAGAAACCAATTGCCTCTTCATTTACAGGCTCCTAAAGAGCTATTAAAACATAAAAGTGAACTATATAAAACCCTTTTGAAGCTTTGCTTTTCTTTAATGTTGGGACTTTCTTTTCACCTGTTTGATGATGATTGTTCATGTAAATATTCGCCACAGCTTGATGAACTGTGGCATTCTGCTTCCCCCTAGATAATAGTTAAAATTAAAACAAATCAGCATTTTCCACCAGTGGTAAAGTTAGCCATAGCCATCTTTTGAGATTTGTTAATTCCCTATTACAGATTTTCCATGATTCATTTTAAAGATATATATTCTTGCCATTCTACTCTTGCCAGTCAATCTCAGCGCAATCCTATACACATCTATGCAAAAATAAGCCCCATTTTATTTATTTTTAAATTTATATCTCACCTAGGTTCCTTTTGCAAGGATCCTTAGGCTACATTTATGACCCACCTGTTGTCCATTTTATCCTTACAATAACCTTGCAGTGTAGGTTAGGATGAGAGTGAGTGAGAATTCCCCAGTGGGTTTTATGGCTGAGCTGAGGCTAGAATTCGGATCTCACAATTCCCAGTCCAGCTTTCCAACCACTACACCACACTGGCTCTCAGTTGAATTCAGTGGGCCTTACTCTCAGATGAGTAAATGCAGGAATGCCATCTAAAGCAGTTTTATAATACCCTGGGCTGATGCCCTCTAGATGTGTTGGCCTACAACTCCCATCATCCCCATGTTGTTGCAGTCCCAACACATCTGAAAAGCTAGGGAAGACTAGAAAACGCTAATATCACAGAAAACAATCCTAACAGTTAATACAAGAGGGCAGACAGAGCAAAGCAATGCTGTAATTGAATGTCTATTACCTGTTGTTTCCTCATGTATTAGAAGCTGGACTGTAAGCTTCTGTGGGCACAGCCACTGTGATATTTTGTGAAGCCCTATGGCCCTTGAGGTATCTATAGAAACAAAGATATGCTCTTCAAAGCCTGAGCAAACAACAATATGTTT
Source organism: Varanus komodoensis (assembly GCF_004798865.1). Lineage (NCBI taxonomy): Eukaryota > Metazoa > Chordata > Lepidosauria > Squamata > Varanidae > Varanus > Varanus komodoensis. The sequence goes on from NW_025335568.1 coordinate 56,597,140, forward strand.
AATGAGTTGGCTGGAAGCCATCCAGTCAAATGCCCCTGTGTTTTTTCCATGGCATGGAAGGCAGCCCTGTGATGGTCCAGAGGCCAACAGCTGGCCTGCCATTCCTCTGCTGAAGGTGGGCACACCTGGATCTGGGCCTCTGTGGACTTCAGGTGGAACGAAACTCACTGCAATTTCACATGGTGGCACAGTGTGAATAAATGGGTGGGAAAAGAGCCATAACCACCAATGGTCATAGAATAACACAACAAAGTACCAAGTTATCAAAACTTCTCAGAAAGTTTGCATTCAATGAACTCTCAGCTGGGAACTGGAGTCAGTCCCAGCTTCTGACACCAGTGCCTGCCTGGGCTGGATCCAAACCTAGCAATACTTAGAGGAGATTTCAGTAGGCCTGCCCAATGTTTTAGCAAGTCCAGACCCAACCAGTAATAATGGTTACCATAACAATAATATTGCAGAAAGCACAATGTGAGACTCACAGAGATTTTTTAAGCATGTGAACAGTCTTGATGTGTGTAAGAAAATACTATTTCTGATTTAGCTTGAAAAAATAATTTCTGTCTCTCCCCTATCCCAACTGTGCAATTGGAAAGGATAGCTGAGGAAATAATTTGCACATTTCTGTGTTCACATGTGGAAAAGCCTTCCGCCCCTCTTCTATGCATAAGTAAATATACTCCCCAAAGAGACCCTGATTATCAGATTATCTCGAAGATGCTGCATTTTTAATTTCTCCCGATTTCTTATAAGCTTGGCTAATAAAATCTGCACCCTGCGGAATCCCCTTTGCTCATTAGCTGTTATCCACCCTCGGGCGACAAAAGTCTGTTTACTTTACAAAAGAGATGATAAAATATGCTCATTGCCAGCAAACCTGTCCCAGTGGGACCTGAATTGGGAGACTCTACCATCGAACTATCTTTTCACTTGACTTTCAACCGCCCTAGGATAGATTTCCTTCATTTAGCTTGTTCGGACTTTTAACAAACCACTACAACTACCTTAGATCAATTTCTTAAATCACAGTTTAATTATTTAAAGGGAGTGAGCTTTGCCTCTCTTTGAAATCACAATCACCCCCTCCTCCTGAACAACATTAAATCATTGTTTAGGCCTTATTACTGCCGTAGGCCTCTCTTGCCTACCGCCGCAGTGCAGCAACTTAATTTCAATATTTACCACTTAGATCACTTAAGGGCTGTCAGCTTTAATAACATTTTATCAATTGGATACTTATATTATTCACAGTTTCATAAAAATAACAAGGCCAGGCTCTGCATTTCAATCATACTGGGGCACACTCCGTCGACAGCTCAGGGAGTTTATTAACGTTTGTCTGTAACGTGAGTGTTTTTCCTAAGCAATACCTGAAGTGCAGGATTGACTAAAGAGCAAATGAGTGTGATTGCATAAGATTGCAATGGCAAAAGCCCAATAACAATGGAAGTAAAGAGATCCCAGTGTGCGAAAGCCTGTTTCACATGCCTTCTGGTTTTTGTAGCCTTCTTGTGACTTTTATTCTAAAGGTTTGTCTGAGGCTGTGGATCCATCTGTCCACTTTTCTCTCAATCGAATGTGATGCTCCTTGCTGAAAGTGTCTATCAGGTGTTACCTTACACAAATAGCAAAACCAATCTGAAACTTCCTTAAGCTTGTTTAGGAGCTGCTTAGTTGCCATACATTTCTCCAGAAAGGACAAATAATTAGACTGCTGCTGTAGAAAACAACAAAACACTTATTTCCATTTGCCCTTTTTGCTTAGCTCAGTTATCTGTGTCCTTGAGACATGGATGCAACTACAGACTGCTGCCTGAAAGTAGCAAGTCCATAATATACCAAAGCTAAATGCAGCAAAAGGACTTAAAGTCAGCACTGATGGCAACCCACAACTAAATGCAATTGCTGGAGAAACGGGAGGCCTTAGAAAGGAGAGGTTTGCAAGGAAAATGTTAAGGAGGAAAGGGATATTTTTGAGGGGTGGGGGAGATGGCAGTTCCTTCTGTTGTTGTTATGTGCCAAGTTATCTCCAACTTATGGGGACCTATGCATGAAAGCCCCCCAAAACCTCCCGTGCTTGACAGCTCTGCTCAGTTCTTGTGAACTCAAGGCAGTGGCCTCCTTCATGGAATGGATCATTGGTCTTCCCCTTCATCTGCCTTCTAATTTCTGTAGCATTATTGTCTTGCCCAGTGAATCTTGCCTTCTCATGATGCGCCCGAAGTGCCACAGCTTCAAATTAATCGGAGAAAGTTCTGGCTTGATTTGATCCAGGACCCATTTGTTCATCTTTCTGTCAGTGCAGGGTATTCACAAAGCTCTCCTCCAGCGCCATGATGGAAATGATCAGTTTTCAAAATTGTTAGCTTTCTTCACAGGCATGTTCTTCACTGTCCAGCTTTCACATCCATGCATAGTAATCAGGAATACAATCGTGGGGATGAGTTTGGCTCTGGTCTCCATTAGGGATCTGTTTTGAGAGTGGGAATCCATCAGTTCCACGACTCTGGCCCACTTTCCCGCAGCGATGAGCCTGACTTCCTGGTGAGTATGCCTAGCATCCATGTGAGCACCTACCAGGAATGGAAGCTGCATGAACACTACACACACATGACTTCCATGCTCCTCCATCCTTATGACTGGAGCCTTTGTTTGTGCTCCACGTGATGAAGAGGAGGGTTGCTGGTTGCACAACCAGACTTCTGCAAGCATTCATGGACTTCCTCACAGCTCAGCTTGCTTTCTAAGACAAGACTGAGCACAAGAGGAAGTCCATGAACTGAAGGATGGCTTCCAAGGAGCTTTGTTGAAACCCTAGTCTCCAATGAAATGTCCTTACACTGGATGATCTTTTCTAGTTTCTTCACAGCTACCCTTCCAAGTCTCAGTCTTCTAATGTCTTGGCTGCAGTCCATTTGAATTGATGATTGCAGTTCCCCTCACAGAAAAACTCACAGAAAAAGAGAAGGAGAGAGGCAGAGGGGAAGCTGCAGGGTTGCTTTTGCTGGTGCCCACATTCTATGGGGTGAAGATGGCAGAACCAGCACCCCCATTTCCTTCCACCAGAAACCAAGCAAGTGCATCTTGACTTTCCCACAAGCAAGCTCTACTGAAACCAATGTGATTTTCTTCTGAGTAAGGCTACTGTGTGATGGACCTTTATGAAGCCACAGCCTTGAATTGACCAGAGCCAAGCAGGGCTGTCATGGAGAGGACACTGTGGAAGGCTTTCATTCACAGGATTGGCATAAGTTGGAGAGCATCTGATGGCACAAAGCAACAGCAAGGCTATGGCTGTGATTTACCTCTCAGAAGGCATGCACTGCAGCTGGTTGTTCGCTGAGGCAGGGAGTGGAGGCTGGAAGCACCGTTCTATCAGCTCTCCAGTTCCAGGAAGATGGAGCAGGGCGAGAGAGGTAGAAAAATGCCTGGAGGCAGACTGGGCTGTGAGGAAGCCTGTTGGGCACTTCCTCTTGCAGTACCAGCCCCTGACCCCAACCCACTGGGGCTGTTCACACACACCTGCAGAGTTACCTTTCTTTCCTTGTGTCCTGTATCCACAAAGTTATGAGGCAAGTACCCACAAATAGTTCTATTTATTCATTCCTACGCTGCCCAATAGCCAAAAGGCTTTCTTAGCCTAGTGACCACACCCTTCCATCTGCACCCCAAATGGCAACACGTATCCCGTCAGCTGCCAGGGCCGGGAATCAATCCCCGCTGTGCCGCTCCTGTCTGCCCCACCTGCCGGTCCACCGTTCACCCGCATGATCCCCTCGGCCTGTTCTCAGGCAGTGCCCTCTTGTTTAACCCTCCTGCTCTGCAGAGGCCCTGTCTACTCATGGGAGTCACACTGCCCCGGAGTCACTGCTTCCAGTTCGCCATCCTGGCCTGTGCCCCCCGATGCCCAGCCAGGTCACACAAGATGTCTGCTGAGGCCCCCGTTGCATCGTCCACCACACGAAGCAATGGGGACATGGCGACACATCTCGCACAACGGAAGCAATGAGGGGGTGGGCAGCTGGGCTGAGGGGGCAGCCAGGCAGGCATGGCAGTGGCCATGATGGAGAGGCAGGAACCATGGAGTCTCTGCACACAGCAAGGCAGGGCAGCTGGACATCAGGGAGCACGTGCGGGAGGGAGGCAGGCGCACAGAGGCAGCCAGTCAGCGCCCTGTCTACACATGCCTGCACCCTGGGTTGAAAAACAGCCAGTGAGGGTCACGTCTACTGAGGTTTCAATCTGCTACCCTTGAGCCTCAACCTCTCCGGCACCCATGCAAGGCACTGCGATATGATATATATGGAATCCGATTGCTGTGCATTTAACTGAAGTCTCTGAACCACGAGATGGTAATAAAGTACTAGTGTATCAAACTTTTTAATGGTCAGTGGGACAGAGGAGAGAGGAAGCTCGGCATGTTGGCTAGTCAACCAACCATGCCTTTAACAAAAAGCAGGTGCTTCAAGAGGGAAGTCATGTAATTTGCTGGTTTATTCACGTCATGCTCAATTCCCCACCATTTTCTCAGAAAGCACCTCCAGCAGAGGCCATTCATATGGCCTAAATTGAATGCAACAATCCAGATGGCAGCCTGGCTAGTCTGTCTCCTATCAACGAGAGAATTATGTTGCTCAGGTTTCCTGCTTAAAAGCACAGAAAAAGGAGAGCTGTGTCACATACAGACTGGAGTAACCAGGGGTGACCTCAATGTTGACATTGTCCATAGTTGTTCTCTGCAATCTTCTAATCATGCTAAGGTTTTTGTTAGTTTTTCAGTCTTGAATAAAAGCAAAAAAGGCATCAAAATAGGAAGTTAGTAGGACGATGATCATGAACAAAATTCAAATGACAGATATGCATTTGAAAACCTGCAGGGGGACAAGTTACTCTCATGGGCATGGTAATTTGGAAGATGGAGACAGTAGATGGTGAAAGGAGAACCCTTTCCTTGAATCAGGAAGATCTGTTGGTATATTGCTACAAAACATGTTTCTCACTGTTGTGTATACCTGCTACTGAATATAGTAGAATTTCCACTGTGCTTAAAGTGTGATCTTGTGTCACACCTAAATGCAATTGGGAGGAGTTTGAAAGTTATGCAGGATGTAAAGGTATGCAGGGTATACACAGAGGAGTAAAGGTTTACAGCTGGCTGTTCCCCGAGGCAGGGAAACAAAAGGGACATTCCAGCTTTATTTTTTTTTCAAACAGGAAGGAAAGGGAGAAGCATCATTAAATGTATTTCCCAGTTCACCAGGCAAGTTAGAAATATATTCAGAGAAGACATGGGGAGGTGGCTGAGAGAAGTGGGAGAGCAACTGAGGGATGTCCTTCTCAGAGTTGCTGTTGTTTTCCTTTCCCCCCACCAGTCTTCTGAAGCCATGTTCTTGGCCCTAAAACAGTCCCTCAGATTTAGCAAGCAGTAGTAGAGATAGATCCAGCTACACATACACCCACACAAACATGCATAGAATGGGCCAAAACCACATTTAAAAAAGGCACGATGTGACTTGTCTGAAGAGTTCTGGGCTCTAATGGCAAGAGTGCCATAAGGCGGGGCAGGGGATGCGTCATGTGACCTGCCAGTGAGCTGAGCTATCCCAGGTGCAACCCCTGATCACCAGCCCCTGGAGCCCCCCTCGGAGCTACACTGGGGGAAATAGCAGTGAGAGAAGTTCCAACAGAAAAGCCATGCTGGGAACAACTTAAAAAGCACACCTCCACCTGCTGCTTCTGCCACCCAAACAGAAACATAGAAACAGTGAGTCAGAAGGGGTCTCCCAGGCCATCTAGTCTGACCCCAAAAGACAAATGCAGGATTGGGAACCTTAGGTTAGCTTCCTGAGATAGCATTCTGGGTTTGGTATGTGTCCTCTTTCCTCCCTTCCTTCTGTTTTCTTTTGTAAATTCTAATTCTCGCTGGTCTGATAGCTACAAAAAAGAAAAAGTAGAAAAGAAAAACATGGCACATTTTGGACAATATCAATAAAGCTGCAAAATCAGATTTATGTTATCAGATGTACCACTTTATGTGCTTCGCTATAGCCCAAACTGCCTGATTCTGCTTCCTCTTAGAAGCTAAGTAGGATTGGGCCTGGTTGAAATCTGGATGGGGGACTTAAATACTGTGAACTGCCCAGAGAGCTTTGGCTAAGAGCGATATAGAAATGTAGTGTAATACTGATGATGGGGTGCAGCCGACTTTTTAACAAGACCTAATGCTCATCTGCATGCATTCAGTTACGATGAATAAAATGGCTGTTTACTTTTATGAGTGTGCATCATATTTTGAGACAGGAGCTTTGAGAGCGTTGTCCTACCCTTTCAAGAAACTAATTGTCAGCCACTTTCAATATGTCTCCTTTTCTTAATTTAATACCCTCCAAAAGACGTAATTGGGCCGGAGGGGAGAGTTTCCCCTCAAATTGTGAATTTCCTCCATAAACACAAACATGAAGGCAATGCTAATACAGTGAGGGAATATGGGATTAATTTTGAAATTGTCTGATTAGAGGATTGCTGCCCGTCAATAATTGCCTTATATTTTCCCAAGGCCCCATCGTTATTGGAATCTGGCAAGCGCATCTGCCCACAGAGTCCCGCAATCAGCGCTTGCAGCTGGGAGGGTCTTTGGAGAAGCTGCAATTGCAGAGCCCTCTGCGGCAGGTAGTTACACAAAGCAATATAGGCCAGGCATGCGAATAGGAGCAATCCAAGCCCTCTGATGACACTCTCGTGGCTTAACTCTGTGACAGCAGTTAGCTAGACCTTCCCCTTCATCACACAACAGCTACTGCTATTTCTGCCTGCACAGACTAACACCCAAGGAATGATCCCTGAGCATCAGTTGTATTTCAGCATGAACTTATACATCATTTTGAATTATGGTAGGAGATTTATTCCCCCTGGGCCTTTGTTATCTCTGGCACACAACAGCTAGGATTTTACAAGCAGCTTGGAAGCCAATAGGGGCATAAAACCAGAATTATGCACCAGGAAAATAATCGATGAATTTGGCTTCAGTGAAAAATGATACCCTGGATGATCTACCAAAAAGTTGTCCTTCCCTAAGCTTTATTCGAGTGCCTGGAGTGCAGATTTAGGGCAGCATCTGCTGGGAAGTCCCTCTGTCCAAGCCCCTTTGAAGAAATGGGACAGCTCACGGCAACAGTGTTAATCTTCCTCTTAATAGATTTTGCTCTAGGCATACAGCCCAGTACTGGAGTGCAGACCAATCCTGTTTAACAACAACTACAATGGTTATCATGCAATCACACCCACACACACACACAACAAACTAGGAAAATGCAAGGATTTTCCCTCTTTTTTTCTTTGTCTTCTTCCTTTTCTAAAAACTTTGTTGTTGTTGGACTTCAGCAATAAACATAACTTGAAAAACAGCCAGATTTTGTTAGAAAGGGATTATTCTAAACATGGCAGGTTATGCTCACTTAAATCATGGCAGCTTCATGATTAGAGAAATAGGCTGGAGTTTGCTTCTGCTGCTAAATACATGTACTTTAGAATGATCACTGTTTTGTTGTAGGAACGGATGCTATAGTTTTAAAGTAAGCAGTATTCAAATAAGCATCTGCAAACATGTCCATACTCAGCTGACCACCCTTACCCTGTTCCGTATGTTTAAAAATAAGGATGCTGTGGGGCAAGTGAACCTCTTTGCTGCTGCCCAAGTTACCTGTCGCTCCCTGGGCGATGTGGCCCAGAACCCCAACCCCAAGGCTCAACTCTGGCTGCACCAGCTGCGCAGTGCAATGCGACTTAATGACTTCAGCACTGCAGTCCTATGGTCTCCTGACGTGATCTGGGAGATCCATAGGATTCTTTAGAGTCCCAGCTCCAAGATCCTACAATTTTGGAGCAGGACTCCAAAGAATTCCTGCCCTGCCCCCTCTCCTGATGTTGCAACCGGGCCTTACTGGGGGAAAGGTGGGCATGGGCAGCACTGATTCCAGCCTCCTCCCCTCCCCGCAGGCTTAATCTAGGCAGGTGGAAACAGAATGTCCAGAGAAAATGCAACGCGCAAGGTGCGGCAGCATCGGATTGCTCCAGCTCGTGTCTTGCGCTGAACATCCGTAAGCCTCTGAGTTCAGAGGTATACAAGCATCTGGCACAGCTCAAGAGGGTTGTGCCCCAGATGTATTTGGCTACCTGTATTTAGGGTCAGTGAAGAACAGATAGTACATTGTGTTATAACAGCAGGGCAGCTTATGTGTCTGCTGAGCTCCATCTGACTGTTCTGCCTGGCAGGGGAATGCCGGGGTTCCAGGCAGAGCTCCTTCTACTGACTGGAAGACCGGTCCATTTTTAAACTCGAAAAGGCAGAGCCTGAATCTGGGACCTTGCGCATGCAGAAGGAAATGTGCTCAGCTACTCCAGACATTTCCAGAACTGGTGGGTAGGGAGGCAGTTGGGCAGGGTGCACTTTGGCAGGTTCTTAGCTGCATATAGAATGGATAATTTTAGTATAGCAGGTGTTGTCGATGATTATCTATGCAAATTAGTCTACACTATTACTTATGTTTTTATAAGGGAGAGACCAGAGACCATCCCTAGAAGGAGTAAACCTAGATTAAGCCGTCGAACCACAGTCCCTTCTTAGCCAGCCTCTTGAGAACGGCCACAAATGGGGAATGCATCAGCCCCAAAAGAGCACAAATATTTGCATTGAATTTGCACGTGCTAATTTAAAGGGACATGTATAAATTCTGAGCCCTGCTAGTAGTGGGGACATAAAGCAGGTGACAGAAGGCGAAAATATTCCACTTGCCTTATGTTCCACTTCCCATACACCCTGCCAGGGAAGGAATAACGCTCTGACAGTTCACTATGATGGGAGGGAATATGTTTACGGACATCAGGGGAGACAAGTGGGAGTGTGCCGGTATCACATCCTGCTGGTGGGTTTCTCAGCAGCTTCCTGTTGGCCACTGTGGGAAACCGGATGCTGGACTAGCTGGGCCTTTGGTTTGATCCAGCAACACTCTTCTTATGCTGCTCTTATGAAGCACCCTCAGGGCAGCCCAGCCAAGGAAGGTGGGGGGCATGTAAGCCATGATCCTGCGTGGCTGCCCAGCAGGCTCCAAACCTGGATGGTTTGGGCATCCGGTGGAAGGCAGGAGGAGCACAGCAGCTCCACTCGCCTCACCCTTGCTTGGCCATGCCCAGGGGCCCTGCTTTGACAGTCCATTCATGCAAGGAGAGGCTGGGCCCCTGCCAAGGCCCTGCAGATGAGGGCAGTGCCTCGCTCTTCCTTCCCCACACCCCCAGAACGTGCCCCGGTCAGTCTTCCGCCTTTAGGGCATCGGCTAGCACGGAAAGGAGTCCACCAGCTGCAAGGCAGAGGCCAGTCCTCTGACGACGGAGTCCCCACTACAGCCTTGGAAGGCTCTTCTGGGTGTCCAGCAGGGACTCTGCCTTTTCCCGCAGCCTGCCAGTCAACACCTACTGGCCATTCGTTAGCCATTTGATTTGTGCTCGACATGCTACTAAGAAAACAACATCCAGCTGGGCTTAGCGTGCCAGCCTGCACTGACCACAGCTAGAGTTGTGTCTCCTAAGCGGTCTCATCACACCGTGCCTGTTCAGTTACTTCATTTAGCTTCCATATAGCCTAAAGTGCCTGAACCTGCCTAAACTTGGCAGCTAAGCAGGGCCAGGACTGGTTAGAATCTGGATGGGTGAATTGAGTGTAGAATTCCATGATTATCACTGTAAACCACCGAGAGAGCTTCAGCTAGGGGCGGTACAGAAACATATTATTTGGGACAGGTTTGTGGGGGTTGTTTTTTGAAAAAGCAGCAATGGGTTGGAGGGACCAGGACCAGATTTGACAGAGCTCTAGGGGAGGTGGGAGCAAGGCCTCCGTGGACTGCAAGAGGAATGGATAGAAGTGCACCTCCTGGGACTCCAAGGGAAGTGCTAAGAGGTTTGCAACTGCCATCTTAATTTACCCAGATGCCTCTGGGCCCCAGGGAAATCCTCTACCTGGAGCTTTTCTCTGGAATGCATGCCTCCAAAAACGAGGGGAATGTTGTTCTTTTAAAAAGAGCCATCATTAGCAGGGGAGGCTCCTTCGGGGCCTGTGGAGTGCAGCATGTGCTGAAGCTAAGCCAGGGAAGGATTTGTCATAGAAGAAAAATGCCCCATTTCTACACATGCTTTGTGGTTACGTATTCTTGCCTTGAATTCTACACGATGAATGATACTTTCCAGCCACTCCCACTACAGGACAAACGTTAAAGACAATGAATATTACAGAAGAAATCCTTATAAATGACGTACAAAGGACCGGACGTCAGTCAAGGGTTTCTTCAAAAAAGTTGCAAGGAAGGAAGGAAGGAAGGAAGGAGATTAATCACTTGCTTTCTGTGTTGTGAAAGAGAGAGAGAGCCACAAGCACATGCTTTCTTGCTTATGTTACATTCCATAAAACAAATGACATCATGTCTTCAATCTCACCCTCTACCCCATGGGACAAATCTCCACCATTTGGCCCCAAGAAGGTTTATGAAATGTTAAGCAGCAACATTTTCCAGCTACTTACTTGCTAACACTTGTGTTCAAGTCACAGAAATGTCTCTGGAATAATCTAATTGAAGACTGTGGTCTTTCTTGAACATTTGGTGCAAGTCCAATCCATTTCTAAGTGGCACCTGTAGGAAACTTACCCAGCAAAGGTATCCCTAAAGTAAAATATCACTGATTATATTATTAGCACCTAGAGTCCTTTTGAGTGTTCAAGCACTTGTAATCTTCAAAATCTAACAGTAATCCAGAAAGGTAGGTCAGTGTTATCATTGCCAAGTTACAGAAGAAGTGGGGAGCCGAAAAGGAGCTTTCCCATCCTGCATGTGGCCTCAGGAGGACTTATTCTAAAGGCACCTTAGGCTGCCATCTTATGCATGTTTAGACAGAAAAAAGGCCTACAGCCCAGAGTATCTCCTACACAGCCTGGCTTCCTGGGGCATGCTGGGAGTTGTAGGATTCCCCCCCCCCCCCATTTTTGCCTAAAGATGCACACAATTGTACCTCTAAGGTTTTAAAAATGAATAAATAAATCCCCTCCATCAATCTGGATTTTTCCTGGCAAAGGGCTAAAACCAGAAGGAGGACCACTAACTGCTTTTGTTCCTACTGAAAATTCCAAATCTGGAAGGAGAAGAAAAAGCCGCAGAAGAAGAGAAAGAGGCATTTTCATTTGCCCTACACATATCTTGATCCTCATCAACTCAAAAAACCATGGTTAATAGCACAGCCTATATATATCTGCTCAAAAGTAAGTACCATTGGGTTGGGACACACTCCAGGGTAAGTGTGTACAGGATTGCTGCCTTGCAGGGGCAATTCTGCAAGCATATCCACTATGAAAAAGCATATCCACTTAGAAGAAAAAAAGTCGCATTGTTCAAGAAGATTTACTCTCAGGCAAGCGTGCACCAAGTTGCAACCTCACAGTGCAGTCTTACATATGTCTAGTCATAAGTAACTCTCATAAAGTTCTGTGGGGCTTACAGCCAAGTAGGTGGGCACAGGACTGTGGCCAACCCCGTGAGCGGTTGAGCTGTCATTCTCACAGTCCCTCCGTTAGATGCCTCCAGAAGGCGGTCTGAAGACACATCTTTCCTTCAAGGGCTGAGAGAAGAAACATGAGGGGAAACTCAAAAGGAGAGAACCAGCCAAAAGGAAAGAAAAGAGAAACAAGCAAGATCAGGCCAGCCCAGAAGAACAAGAGATGCAGGGCAAATCTGAGTTCCACTGATGAAATCCCATCCCTCTGCGCTGTTGAATCAGGTACAATCAGCCTTGTATTTTCTGTGGCTTCTTCCTCCCACTCTCCTTTCTATTTAAGCTTGATGACAGGGACAGTTGGATTGTTGGTTCTTCTCAGCTGATCTGGGAGACTCTGAACTGAAGAGTGGGGTGGAGATACCACGCATGAGTTGACTGGTAAAGAAACCTCCTCTTCCACCATCCTCCTTCCAGGTTCTTGATAGCCCTTCATTTTAGAGAGTTGTACCAGTGCAAGATGCAGGCTGTGGGCCTCCTCCCTTGCGGAGTTTCCCTTCTCATGACCATCACCATCTACTGTTCTTGCTCCTCACCCGCTTTTTCACTATTGTTATCACGTCTTGCCTTAATGGACCGAGAGCTGATGGTCAGGCATCTTCTGGAAGTGTTGAGGATCTGCAGAAGCTTGCACATGCAGAGGACCTCTGCAGGTGCCCAACTGTGCCCACACTTGACCCTAGCCCTGTTCCCCACCACCACTACTGCATTTTCCTTAAAAAAAAAAAAAAAACAGCAGGAGGGAGGAGACATTGACTTGGGAAGTTCTTTCAGTGGAGAACCCTTGCCTCTTGAGGAGGCAGACCCAGTGGCTTGCTGTCTTCACCATAAGGTAAAGGTAAAGGTTTCCCCTTGACGTACAGTCCAGTCATGCCTGACTCTCGGGGGCGGTGCTCATCTCCATTTCCTGGCTGAGGGAGCCAGCGTTTGTCTGCAGACAGTTTCCATGGTCATGTGGCCAGCATGACTAAACACCGAAGTGCACAGAACGCTGTTACCGTCCCACTGAAGTGGTACTTTTGTATCTACTTGCATTTGCATGCTTTCAAACTGCAAGGCTGGCAGGAGCTGGGACGGAGCAACAGGAACTCACCCCGTTGTGCAGATTTGAACCGGTGACCTTTCGATCAACCAGCTGAGCAGCACAGCAGTTTAAACTACTGCGCCACAATTAAGAGCACAATGTGTGGAGTGCCTGGTTGCTGGAGAAGGCTCTTCATGAGTAAAGGATCCCTCATGTGTAGGGCTTTCCTCATAAGGAATACCGCTTACACAAGTCTCTAAGATGATACAATTGAGTCTTGGGTGGAGCTCTGGAAGCCCCCTATGTAGCCTTCCGGTTGAAATTTCCAGGTTGCTGGAAACTATGTTTGGATGCCATTGCCTTCTTCAATGACTTTGCTTCATGATGGAACCTCTTTTCCTCTTGCTTGGTGCTATTGTGTTGAGCAAGTTTACTTACTACAGTGCCTTGAACTGCCCTCTTGCTGGATGGATAACTCAGTGCTTGACCCTGTGACTCTTGAATTAATCCACGTAGGACTTGCCCCTAATTTGCCCTTTCACAGAGCATGATTCAGCCATAGCGGAAAACAGGTGATACGATGGAGTCAGTTATGATGGCTGACTCCAGGTTCAGAAGCAGCATGCCTTCGAATATCAGTTGCCGGGGAACAAGGGTGGCCTAGTATCCCCTCTGTCCTCTTTGTCCCTTATGTACCTAGGTACAGCAAGGCAGCCACCTCAGGCGGCTGATAAAGTGAAGCAGCAAGTGCAGAGTTGTGCATGCCACACAGTCTGTCCCGCATGCCTTAAGCTAGTGGGCTGTGCTCAGGCGTGATGGAGGACAGCATCCTGTTTCCACGTTGAGTTAAAATACACCTGCTGGTCTAGTTTGCTCTTATGAATGGAATGGGGATGTGGAGGGGCATGTTGTCCTTTGCCTGGGCAACAAAGCAAATCTGAGCAGCCGTGGACTTCTTGCAGGCTTCTGCTTGTTCAGGACACTTGTCTGGACGGTGCAAGAATGCAGAACCAGAGGGACCAGGGATCCAGTCTACCCATCTGTAGTGGCATTCATGTGGAAGATCATTGAGACCGTGAGGAGAGAGTGGTGTGCCAGTTTCTCCATCCTAAGCCCAGTATCAGACAAAGGCCAAACTCTTACTATCTGGGGAGGTTTGCTTTGAGAATCAATGTGCCAGATATTCATATCAGGTATCTGACCTTGTACAGACACCTTAGCATCCATTCCCACTCTCACCACAGTTATCACAAGGTGCAACCTTGGTGTTATACCTTTACAAGTAGAGGAAATTCCACTGTTGGTAGAACATCAGCGCAGGGCAGGCTGCAGAGGCAGTGTTGGGTGAACTGGCCAAAGGAGTCCACCTGCAATTGTTTGGAATCCCTGAGAGCAGAAGGGGTGTGCTGAAGGGTGTCATAAGCACCTTCTCTGTTTTCTGTTCTGGTATTTATTTCTGTCTCAATAAATCCGCCTTTCTTTCCATGCCATTGTGCTCATCGCTTTTCAAATCCAGAAGAATCGCTTGCCTCCTGGCAACACACCATCCTAGTCCCATTCAGGTTCTCCACGATTCCTCAGAGTGCAGCACTCCCTTCCTCTGGCCCTGCTCTTTTTACCCTACCTATCAATTGTTTTATTTTCCCCAGCTTTTGTGCAGCTTTCCCCACCCCTTCTAAACTGCTGCTGCTCCTTTCATAAGGCTTAGTGACATGGTCACAAGGTTGTCAGAGTAAAATATGGTGCTACATATGGTCCCACCCACCACTAAAGAAGCTCTCTGAAAGCAAATTCAGTCATTGGGATGAAATAAGCTCAGCACACCAAAGATTAACATTTGATCTGATCCAGCAGCGCTCTTCTTATATCATGCAGAGCGGGATGACAATTAATTGGACATATATAGTAGAATAAGACAGGAAAAATGCATTTGCTTCAGTAATGGAGACTGATTGCCTTGATCACATTGCTGTATTGTTTGGTATGAAGCAAGTCTCTACAACAAATGCATTTAAATATAAAAATGCTGCTAAACAATTGTAATGCTAAAAAGTTAATGCACTATATCATTAAAATAGGAATATGTCATAGATTCCTTCCAACAAGCTTTTTAAAAAAATTCCATTGCAAAGGAGACCACACAATGAAAGCAGTTCCCAGTGCTTATTGGAAAAACATGTGGCACAATTGTTCCTGAAGTCTCAAAGCAGGGGAAAAGCATAGGAAAAACTGTAATAATCAGACTATGATGTCAGGAACCTGAAAACCACAATGGCTAAAAAGGAAATTGATTTTGAAGATAATAGAAATTTCCAACTTCCAAACTTTAAACCAGCATGGAAAGCAAAGCATTTGTTGAGTCTGTGCATGTGGGGTGGGGGAGGCATAGATAGTTTTCTAAGGGTCGGAAGTCTATTATTCTTTGATGAATTTAATGTTTGCAAAGCTTTGGCAAGCATGTCTCATAGCACAAAGTTTCTTGAAAGAATGAATGCAGACGGTCCAGACTAGAACTGCCAGAAAAGCTCACTGTGCCCAAGTTCCAAGATCCTCTCTGGAGGCTGGTAACGATCACCTCAAAGAAGAGAGCTGTACAAGTCCTCCCATTCATCTCTGACCTGGATTAAAACTTTCCCCGCTCCTCTTCCGACCCGCCCTCCTTGATCCCCTGCACATCCTCACCACCAGCTGCCCATGTAGGTACTTGGCCATAAGAAGGGACAGGGAAAGAGAAGCAGCTGTCCCTTCTCTTCCTCAGCTGCATCTTGTCTGGACCATCAGACCTTTTGTCCAGAGCACTGAAGAGGGAGGAGAAACAATGTGCTTCCCTCTTTAAGAATGTAGGGAAAGCCCTGCTGGATCAGACCCAGGGTCCATCTCATCCAGCTTTCTGCTCACAAAGTGGCCAACCAGCTGCCCACTGGAAACTCACAAGCAGGACATGAGTGCAACAGCATGTCTCCCCGCAAACAGTGTGCATGGACACACTGCCTCTGATTGTAGAGGTACCATAACATCAGGACGGGAAGCCATTGAGAGGTGATCCTGCATCCATTTGCCCAATCTCCTTTTAAAGCCCTCCAAATTGGTGGCCATCCCTACATCTTGGGGGAGTGAATTCCAGAGTGAAGACAATTTCGCAGAATCTTCAGCCAATCAACTTCATAGCATAATCCAGTTTTGTTTTGTTTGTTTTTTTTTGGGGGGGGGGTGAATCCCAATCCACTTGCATTGCAGCATGTATCATTTTGTACGCCCCCTCCATTGTATGCACCTCCCTTTACCCTTAGCTAAGGCAAACAATCCCAGATGTTGCAACTTTATGGTTCCCCTTTCCCACACTGCTGCTGCACCGCCACCTTCAGGTGGGACCTTCAGAAGCACTTAGTTATCTCCCGACTGAATCCAAGAACAACACATTCTAGAGATGGGAGAGAAATTGGTTCTGATCACATTTCAGGGCAAACTTGCCTAATTCGGCACTTTCAGAAAACTGTACAAAACAAAACTCAGTTAATTTTTCCATTCAAAAGTAAGCAAAAGGCATATATTTGATAATAAATATTAAAGAAAATCATGTTCAAATACGCACCGTATAAGACGAGTAGACAAAAATACATACAAAATACACATCTAAGAAGAAATGTGAACAAAAATGCTTATGAAATTAATGTAAACTTTTAAAAAAAGAATCTAAACGTTGGAGGCAAGGCAACCATAAGACTGGAAAAACGAGAAGCTGGGAAAAAGCCAAACTTGGCAAATTCTTCCGTTCCTATGGATGGCTACAGCAGACAGGTAATCCAGTGAGAAGGGGATGGAGTCTTTCAACGTGTGCAGCCTCACTGAAATGGACCAGTTGCGTCCACCAAGGAAGGGGCTGGCCGCTGCCATGTTTTGATTCCTTCATTTCCAGCAGTTTTGCATCTTGACAGGACGAGCTGTCATTTAGCCACATGAAATCAGACTGTGCTTTTAGTAGCTGTGGCAACCAAGCTACAGCATCGAAGACAAATCTCGGAGCAGATCAGCTGCTAACCATCACCTGAGGAAGGGGTCAGGGATATAGGCAATCTAGTGTAAATGAGACTGCATCACCAAGATCAGCACAAATGCTCACTATTTTATTATTTATTTATTAGATTTAAATTCTGCTTTTTCCCCTTACATTGAACTCCAAGTGGCTCACAACAGTAAGTAACGTATCATGTGCTTCTTGTTAAAAGAAACTACCAGAGAAAAGGAGGACTGCTATTTTCCCAGGCCCTGCGGTCTGGCTCAGTCATCAAGACCAAGGGTGTTGAAGCTTAGGCCTACGGACCAAACACAGCCTGCTGAGAGGCCAAGTCCGGCTGTTTGGGGTTCCCTAGATGGCCATGCTACTTTCCCTGGACCCACCCCATTGGAGGTGCTGGGAGGTGTAGTTGGGAGACCATTAGGCTGAGAAGGGTGTGGCTGTTATTTGCAATATGTTTCTTCCCAGTGAATCTGTGTCTAAGTGCTATACAAGTGATTATTCCTGGGCAAATGTTTTGCCCAGTTTGTCACATGCTCAGAGGGTATAACTGACTGAAATGCTGGGGAGCCCCGGCTCTCTTTCTGTAGTCATTGCTGCGCCAGACTCTCTCGGGAAGCGTGTTAGAGGTTTCCAGTGAAACGCTTCCCATAGTCACTTTCTGTAGTGTAAGGCAGAGAAAGGCTTAAGTCTCTGTTATCAGACTGAAAACCGAGGTATAGTTTTGAAGGAGAGTTGCTAAATTTGCATCCATTGTGGAATAAACATATCAAATTAAAGGTTCTTAGATGAGTGGTTAATCATCTGGTAATATTCTAAGCACCCATTTCTTGGCTGTGTTTTATGTAACCATTTTTGGGCTGCTATAAATTTGTCCTCTTATGAGGCAAATTGTGTGTTTCCAGGTGCAGCTTTCCACTAGCTGGGAAAGGGTAAAGGACCGGCCCAACCAGTTCTTTGATTAGCCTTCAACACTGGCAGCATGTTTTTCACACCATCCTGCTAATCATGACCGCAAACCTAATCTAAATGGCCTGTACTCAAAATGTGTGTAGAGGGAGTGAGAAATCATTTATACCTGTGGAACAGATAGTTTTGGCAACCATCCCAGATCACTTAGAAGTTCATTTCCACTAGACAAAGTTATTTCGAACAGGCTCTGTACTACTTAAATTCAATTTAT
The DNA here is from genome assembly GCF_004798865.1 of Varanus komodoensis. Classification (NCBI taxonomy): domain Eukaryota; kingdom Metazoa; phylum Chordata; class Lepidosauria; order Squamata; family Varanidae; genus Varanus; species Varanus komodoensis. Next base: position 56,614,951 of record NW_025335568.1, read on the forward strand.
TACACCTTACTTTAGTGGTGGATTGTACACCTGAGAAGTCTATCCGTTTCTTCTTCAGCTTCTTTTTGCACTTTACTTATTTGTTGGTGGTTCCCTCATTCCACATATTTTTCCAGACTCACTGTACACCCCAGCATTATCGAAGAGGGGTGTTAACATAAAGGAGTCTTCTAAGTATACAACTCCCATCTAGGGGCTAGATCCAGATTTACTCATACTTAGAGTAGACCTACTTAAATTAATGGCACCAATTGCTAGTGATGGCCACCAATTTGGTGCCTTTAAAGGAGGAATGGATAAATTCATGGAGGACAAGCTTATCAGTGGCTACATGTTACCTCCAGTATCGGAGGTAGTTTATATACAGCAGTTGCTGAGGAACATGGGTGGGTTAGTGCCAGTGCACTCAGGCTGGTTGGCTGTTGTGTGAACAGAATGCTAGATGGGATGGACCCTTCATCTGATCCAACATGGCTCTTTTTATGTTGTCATTTTTAATTTTCAAGTGTTCTTTTGTTCCTAATTTTGATTTACGTTTTTGTTAGTTGCTCTAGGAGGTTTTACTCAGCAGGCAGCATGGAAAACGAATAAAATAAAATAGAATCATAGAAATGGAAGCAACCCTGGAGACCATCTAATCCAATTCCCTGCTGAATTCAGGATCTGCAGTGGAGTAAACAAATGGCACACAATGCATAGGGAAATGATGGAATTTCTTTCCATGTCATGTACTGATGGCCACCAATGCAGATGGCTGTAAAAGGGATTGGACAGATTCATGGAGAACAAGCTATCCAAAGCTACTAGCCTTGCTGGCTATATGCTGCTTCAGAATCAGAGGCAGTATGCCTGTGTACATCAGTTACTGGGGAACATGGGCAGGAAGGCACTGTTGCACTCTCGTCCCCTGGGTTTCTCATGGGCAGCTGGTTGGCCACCATCTGAACCGAATGCTAGGTTAGATGGACCCTTGACTCGATCTAACACTGCTCTTCCTATGTTCTTGTGACTCAGATGATTCACCACTAACTCAAATCTTACTAATTTCAGTGGATCTACTCTACCCATGGGACAAGGGTGGTGCAGCGGGTTCAACTGTTGAGCCGCTGAGCTGTTGATCAGAAGGTTGGCAATTCAAACTCAGGTGACAGGTGCATGTCCGCTTAGCCCCAGCTCTTGCCAACTTAGCAATTTGAAAGTATGCAAACGCACGTAGATAAATAGGTACCACTTTGGTAAGAAAGGTAACAGCATTCTGTGCCCTTCGGCGTTTAGTCCTGTCAACCACATGACCACGGAAGCGTCTTCGGACAAAGCTGACTCTTCAGCTAACAAATGGAGATGAGTACCAGTCCCAGAGTGGGACATGACTAGCACGTATGTGCAGGGGAAACTACCTTGTTTTTACTACTCTGTACATAGTTTTGAACCCAAGCCCAGGTACACATCTCCCAGGTGTCCGCCATGACACCCAATTTTTTCCTTCCCTTTTTTCCAGTATTCAGTGCTCAATAACTAGCTAGTCTTTCCAGCATGGTGCTTTCCAGATGTTGGGAACACCAGCTTCAGCCAGATTGGCAAAGCTCATGAATGCTGGGAGTTGGAGTCCCACCCATCTGGAGGGGACCATGTTGGGAAGGCCATACTGGCATGTATTCATCTCTCTTGATCCAGGGCTCCTGGATCCAACACTTCACTTCCTGAGTCACCATGGCCAAGTAATTGCCACAAACCTGAAGCTGGAATTGCATCCCTCAGTGGTATCACCCAGGCTGAAAGGGCAGTCCAGTCCACTGAGCACTCTACAACTCCAGCTCCTGAAGATCTTTTTTCTCACTGGAAACGTCCTTTGTGGCTAAACTCCCTTTCCTAACACTGTCGCTTTGGAAGTAGACCTCTTGTTTGCCCATTTTGACCTCCTAGTTGCTTCCCATTCTTAACTTAAATACATGTGTGTTTGTGTGCGCATGTGCGTGCGCATTCTTGTTTCCCAATACAAACATTCTAACCTGTTAAAATAATTCAGTCAAGTACATATTGCATAAAATCCAATGCAAGTCTTACTTAGACTAGGCAAAATGAATGCAAGTTAAATTAGTCATGGCTAACTTAAGTCCCTATTTCAATAGGACTCTTTCAAGTAAGACTTATGCAAGATTGTATCCATACAATTTCAGTAATTTGAAATTGGTGTCCAACTTTTCTGGACAATCTGGATGGAGTTTTTTTTTCCTGTCTACTTAGAGTGTGTAATTTTATTTCTCACCAAAATAGTCTAAATCTTTTTTTTTCTTTATACCAGACAGCACATGTTGTTTATCACACTTTTGTTAAGGGGATCCTCACAGTGCTTAACACGGATCACACATTCTGGTTGTTCTGACACTTTGGAAATAGACTCTTGCTTCTTTTGGAAGCTATGACCAGCTTCCAGCCTGGCTTTGGATTTTTGTGTGCCACGTTGTGCCCTGCTTGCCTTGGCCTGTGTTCTGGTCACGTCAAATTCCTTGCCTTACCCCAGAATCGGTTTAGAAAACTAGGAAGCTGCCATATTGAGGCAGGGTCAGACCACTGGACATTCCAACCTAGTGAACAGCAGTGAATCTCCAGGGTCTCCATCAGGATTTTCCCCAACATTCTCTGGAGATGAGCAGGTTGCTTACCTGTAACTGATGTTCTTCGAGTGGCCATCTGTGCATTCACACATATGGGTGCTGCGCCTGCGCAGTGCCTAGGCCGGAAGATTAGAAAGTTAATGGTTTTTGGCGGGAAAACGCTCCCCTCCCCTCCCGCCTGCAGTATAAATAGAGCGGAGCGTCCGCCATTTTACTCAGTCTTGAAGACCAACGTTTGCCCCCTAACGTTCGAAAAACAGAATCACAGCAAGAAAAATCGGTACCGTAGGAATAACATGGAACCGACAGTAAGAAAAACAGTCCACTCACCGACACCATGCGGGGCTGGCGGGTGGGTTGTGTGACTGCACAGATGGCCGCTCGAAGAACATCAGTTACAGGTAAGCAACCTGCTCTTCTTCGTTGTGACCTCTGTGCATCACACATATGGGTGATTAGCAAGCTTACCAGACTTGGAGGAGGGAAGGTGTCGTCAGTGAAGAATGGCAGAGAGCACAGCTCTACCAAAGGAACAATCCCTTCTGGCACGTACATCAAGCCGATAATGCTTGGCGAAAGTACATGGAGCAGCCCAAGTTGCAGCCTTGCAAATATCCTGAATTGGAACCCCTGCTGCAAAGGCCGACGAAGTCGCTACTGCTCGCGTAGAATGCCCCCTTGGAAGTGAGGGCAAGTCAAGCTTTGCCAATTTAGATGCTAGGACTATGGTCTGCACAATCCATTTGGACAGTCGCTGAGATGAGACTGGAGAGCCCTTGTCATGAACAGCATACTTGACAAAAAGTCTATTGGAATTCCTGAACACTTCTGTGCGAGACCGGTAAAAGGCTAGATAGCGCCTAACATCCAGCGTATGGAGAGAGCGCTCAATCGGAGTTGATGGAGATGGAAAAAACGCAGGGAGGACAATGTCTCGGTTCAAATGAAACGGTGTAGCCACCTTGGGAAGAAACTCAGAGTCCATTCGGAGAACGACTTTTTCCTTGTGAAAGTTCAAGAATGGTGGGTCTATGCGTACAGCACACAGTTCACTGGCTCTTCTGGCTGAAGTAACTGCCACAAGGAAGGCAGTTTTCCATGAAACTAGGCGTAAATCCACTGTTGCCAAAGGTTCAAATGGAGGTTTTGTGAGGGCCTGAAGAACAACAGAAAGACTCCATGTCGGCATAACAGGTCGAACCGACTGGTGCAAATTTTGCAGCCTTTTAAGGAATGGAGTCCACTCCATATGGATGGAGTCCACTCCAGGCAGGATAGCCACTATAGCCGTGCATAGCCCAGTCATCTGCATGGTGCTCTGATGAACGGCTCCTACACCTAGGAGGGGAGTCTGGTCCCTCAGGTGGCCCAACAGTAGGCATTGGTGTAGGGGAGCGTTGCCTCGGTGGGGAATCTCTAATTTCTTCATCAGAGATGGACTCCCTAAGCGGTGGCTCCTGTGAAGGAGACACGCTTTCAGGCTGAAGAACAGGCCTAGGGGATCCTGGAGGCGTCACCTGCATTGCAGACTGCAGGGCTGGCCCCGAGGGAGTCGGTACTGTGACGGCAGTCGGTACCGAGAACCCCGACGAACCCGAACCTTGGTGTTTGGGGCGATCGGGTTTCTTGCCCTTGTGGGCTGCCTTAGCCGCCTCTTCTTTCCTCAGCTTCTTATGGCCAGAGGGCCTTTCCGGCTCTGAATGCTTACGCTTCTCCTTTTGTTTGGCAGGAGGAGAAGGTAGCTGTTGCACTTCCATTGGAGCAGCACCTTCATCCGAAGGGTGCTGTGGCGGCGTGGCTGAAGGTGAGATGGGGCGCTTAGGGGGCGCGGCCGGGGTAGAGGTGGAGCGCTGAGGCGGCGCAGCCGAGGAAGGGGTAGGCCTCGAGACCAGCTGGTCAGATTGAAGCAAGGCCTGGTCCCAAAGTAACTTGCGGAGACAATTCTCCCTATTCTACCTTGCCTGTTTGGTAAAGGCCAGGCAATGCCCGCACTTATCGATCCTATGCCCCTCGCCGAGGCAGAGAAGGCATAAGTCGTGTGGGTCCGCGGGAGACATTTTGGAGCCGCACTCACTACACTTGCGAAATGCCGCCCGCTGTGCCATCACAAAAAGGAAAAAAGAGATGATAGTACAGAGGGTAAGTAATATTTTGGGGGGTTTTTTTAGAGAAAGAATGAACAGAGGAACTACAACAAGGGAAAGAGAAACTGGGATATATAATGAGGAAAAGGTAAGTTGAACAAGATAACCGTAAAGGAGCACATGGCGAGATCTAAGCGAGAGACGAGCAGGCACGAGGCACTGTGAACGGCGGTCGCAGAGACTGAGTAAGATGGCGGATGCTCCGCTCTATTTATACTGCAGGGGGGAGGAGAAGGGAGCATTTTCCCGCCAAAAACCGTTAGCTTTCTAATCTTCCAGGCTAGGCACTGCGCAGGCGCAGCACCCATATGTGTGATACACAGAGGCCACGATGAAGAAGCTGGGGATCCCACAGCCTTCTGCATGCAGGGTGTTCTAAGGCTCAGCTGTGGCTTTCCTGCCAAGAGCCCCACTTCTGCCCAACCACACACACACACACACACACACACACACTACAGACATGGGCAGAAGCAATGTCAAGGCATCCCTCCTACTTTCCAGGGGAAAGTTCTTTCCCCATTGTTCCATGGGGGAACAATGAGGTCACAAGTCTCCTGGCCACTGAATCACAATGCTCATTTTACAAAGCAACCCTTTCCTACTCTAAACTGGGGATGCTCATCTCTTTCAGCCCAAGAGTCAAGTTCCTTCCAGAGGAAGCTTGTGGGGGCAAATCCAAGTGGTGGGTGGAGCCAAAGGCAAAAGGGGCCATGTCCAAAATATTGGCATATTTCAGATTAAAACTCTTACTGCCATTAGATATCCCCAAAAGAATTTCAGTCAACTATGATCATTATATTGCATTTATTTCTCACCTTTTGCCTCTCCTAGCCGGTATCCAAGGTAGCTTACGCAGCTCCATTATATCCTCCCAACAACCACCCTGTCAGGTAGGTTGAACTGAGAATCTGTGACTGGCCCAAAGTCAGCCTGTGTGCCTCATGGTCAAGAGGACTAGAACCTGGATTGCTCTAGTGCCCAGTCCAACACTCTGGCCCCACTCCACACTGGCTTAGAAAGGAACAAAGCAGTGCAAGGCTGAGAAACTATCAAACCATCCATGGCTGTGGAAAAGGAATGGAGCCAGCAGGGGAACCCCTGAACAGCCATACTAGGACCCCACCCAGACGGCCCACATTTGGTCTGTTCCAGATGCCTGGTCTAAAGCATGAAGAGCAATCTTTGCTCCCAGACAAGTGTGCCTTTTATAGCTTTGGTTGGCTGTTGGTGGCACTGGGGTCTTGACTGACCCTCAAGAGAAATGTCAGCTGGCTAGAGGTTTGTTGGAGGAGTGGAGGATTTCACAGTGAGACTTGTAAGATTGGCCATCACAGTCCTGTCACCCTCCCTGGGCAGGTTGCACAGAAAGATCTGTTCTGATCAAGAAACAGAAATTGGACAAGCACTTTCCTCCTTCTTCTTTTAATAAAATCACTTTTTAAAGAAAACATGGGACAAAGTTGCACCCATTAACAAAAACATTTTCCTATTATGTATCAAGATAGTAACTCAAAATATTTTTTTAAAAAATCTGCACCTGGATTCAATTAATGCATTCTTTCAATTGGCACAATGCAGTCCCTCCAGTTATTCTGGATCTAAACAACCTTAATTTTGGTTATGACATTTTCATTTTTTCTGGAACAGTTTAAAGCTAACCAATCTCTTCCCTGCACTCCCACCCCCAAAATAAAAACAAATAACTTTTAAATTAATTATACAGAAAGAGATCCATGGCACCAACCCTTTCTGTTGCTGAGCTGAAGACAGTCAAATTGTGTGCAGAACAAACCAGGTGAGTATGGACCTGGAATCAAGCTCTCAGACCATCACTGTTAACTTATGCAGGAGCTAAGAAACATGTGCCAGGGCTGTTGTGCTTCATTCTACAAGGCTGGCGATGATATGGCTGAATGCTTCTCCATGCAAACATAGAAAACTATGACCAAGAGAAGTTCAAGTGGCTAGAATATTTCTCCTGGACCACAGTGAGAAGCAGGCTGCTGGGTTTACTTATTATTCTCCACTGGAGAAACTAAGGCTTGATTCAGACACTTGCTGACCCCTTCACACAATCCCCTGTGGATGTCTGCAGGTCACCAAGGTGTCTGCACCTTGACTGAAGTGCTATGAAACTGCTGACAACAGAGCAGTTTGACAAGTGGACTTCTCAACTGCACAAATGTCAGTGATTTCCCAGCAACCCTCCATACCTACCCGCAAAAGTCAGAATAATCAATACAACTGGAGCTTGGATGTGATTTTTGGTCCAAGTCTGAGCTTCTAGGTAGTTTAGAACCACCAACGTCCCCCCTCCCCCAAGTTGTATGGGCTACCATGAATGGTCCTCCTCTTTCCACAATATTTTCCTTGTCATGGTGAAATGGTAGCCTTTAAAATGAAAGGATCAGTAAAATTATCACAACACACGGATAAGGTCCAATGTTATTCTGGATCTTGGGATGTCAATTTCACGAACTCTGACTTCTACTTTTTCTCCTGGACCCAGGCCAAGGCTTCTTCTTTGCTTTGCTTTTGAAAGTTTATCTTCTGTTACGCTCCGAATTGGAATCAGTCCTGCTCTACCAACTCCAATGTCAACAAACACTCCAAAGAGAGTAGCATTCTCAACTCTTCCCGTGAGAATCATTCCAACACTTAGGTCTTCAAGACAAACGATGCTCCTCTTGAAATCAGGTTTATCAAAATCTGTCATAAAAAGGGAAAATGAATTAAAAATGGAAAGCCATGATTTCAAAATAAGACTGCATAAACAAAATAAGACTGCATATGGATGATCTTGAGATCGTCATGATTTGTTTTTCGTGAAGATGTAGAAAATGTACTCAGCATCTCCACTAAGATGTTATCTGGCTTTCCAGACAACAGAGGTTATCAAAATGTGCTCCACAAAAGCGCAAGCTGAAAGATGCCTTGTTCATGGGAACTCCTATGTCACAACATAGTCCTGGGGAGTCTGAAGTGCATTCTATGGCAGATTCCCACTGCAGTAGATGAAAAGTAGTTTCAGGGCTCTGTATGAACTGAGTGCATGTTGGCAAGTTCTGGGTATTCAGGGTCCAGTTCTCTCTCTTGCCCCCGCAAAGGAACCAACATCTCTCCCTTCCTACAAATTCATCAGTGGGGGAAAAGCAGTGATTTTGCCTTAAAACAATGTGTATGAGAAGTGAGATTTCAAAGCGAAATGACATTCCTGGAAGTTTCCAGAGTATTGCAACACTGGGGGAGGGGGGCACAGAGGTATGTGACCTGCTGACTGCATGGTGTCCATCTCAGCCTTAGATTGCACTGCAGAATTTTCCACAATGCACAGAAGTCTCTGTGGCAGAAATGCAGGGCTGATCTGGGAGGATAAACATTCTGCAAACCAGTAGGTTTGTTATTTTGCTGAAGCTTTGGTTGTGTGCTCAGATGGGCTCATATTCATATTGCCCACATTTAAAACCGACTGGCTGACACCACTGCTGCAGAAGTTGTGCATCAAAAGATCCTTCGGACTGCATTCCCAAACACCCTTATGGAGTCCGCTCCATTGAAGAGAGTGAGAATCACTGGTGGGACTGATAGGGGTGGTAGTCTAAACCAGGTGGACAGCACCAGTTTGGAGAAGGCAGGTTTAAAACATCCACATGTCATGAACACAGCATGCTGATTCTTAGGAGAAAATTAATTAAAAAGCTGGTTGGGAGGAAGGAATGGAATTGAATGTCATGGAAGAGGGCCTGTCTGGCTGGTATACTGAAAAGGAGCATTCCACGACACAGCATTCAGTTGTAGGTTCCAGTGGTACATTTTAATGTTACTGCATTTTATGGGTCTGCTCTCCATTGATCAAGTAGAAGGTACTTTTAGGATCACTTCAAGAATCTTAAATACTACTCTGCATATTCAGACAACTCACATGGTACAAGAGCTCAGAACACGGTGGCGCAGTCTGAAAGACTCTGCAGTGGCGCCCCGACTATGGAATGCACTCCCTAGAGAGGTCCGCCTGGCGCCGTCATTATATGCTTTTTGACACCAGATCAAGACCTTTTTATTTAACCAATATTTTAATGTCAATTGATTTTAGTTGTATATTTATTTATTTAACTTATTTTAACTATTCTATTTTATGTATTCAGTTATGGTATAGTTAATTTATTTCGTTTAGGATTTAGATTATACTGTAAGCCATCCAGAGACGAAAGTGATGGACAGCCTATAAGAACAGGCTGCTTACCTGTAACTGATGTCCTTCGAGTGGCCATCTGTGCAGTCACACATATGGGTTCTGTGCCTGCGCAGTGCCTTTGGCCAGAAGATTAACAGCTAACGGTTTTTGGCGGGAACTCTGCTCCCCCTCCCCCCTAGCATTATATAAGGAGCAGAGTGTCTGCCATTTTCCAGTCTTTGAAAGACCGGTGTTTGTTGTATAATAAAAAGGTTTGTCAGAATCACAAGAAATCCAAATTCAGTAGTGGTACGACACATAGGAAAAAAGATATAGTATCGCAGAAAATAGTCAGACCACCCATGACACCAAGCGGGGTCGGAGGGTGGGTTGTGTGACTGCACAGATGGCCACTCGAAGAACATCAGTTACAGGTAAGCAACCTGTACTTCTTCGTCGTGGCCTCTGTGCATCACACATATGGGTAGAATAGCAAGCTTACCCGAAATGGAGGAGGGAGGTGTCATCAATGAAGGACAGAAGAAAGAACAGCTCTGCCAAAAGAGCAATCCTGTCTGGCACGGACATCGAGTCTATAATGTCTGGCGAAGGTACACGGAGTAGCCCAAATGGCTGCTCTGCACATGTCTTCTATCGGGACTCCTGATGCAAAGGCCGAAGAGCAGCGACAGCTCTTGTAGAACGGCCTCTTGGAGTAGATGGTAAGTCCAACTTAGCCAACTGATAAGATAGGACAATTGTATTTACTATCCATTTCGAAAGACGTTGTGAGGTGACTGGGCAACCCCGAGCATGTTCCGAATATTTCACAAAAAGTCTACTGGAACGCCGAACAGACTCAGTCCTGGACCTATAAAAAGCTAAGCAACGACGAACGTCCAGCATATGTAGAGATCGTTCTATCGGATTCGAAGGGGTCGGAAAGAATGCCGGTAAAACAATCTCCTGTTGCATGTGAAACAAAGTAGCGACCTTCGGAAGGAAAGACGGATCCATTTGAAGAACCACCTTTTCCTTATGAAAATTTAGGAAAGGGGGGTCTACCTGAAGGGCGCAGAGTTCAGATGATCTACAGGCTGAAGTTACTGTAACAAGGAAGGCCGTCTTCCATGAAGCAAGGCGTAGATCGATCGTCGCCATGGGTTCGAAAGGTGGTTGAGTCAGTGCTTGTAAAACCACCGAAAGACTCCAGGTGGGCATTAGAGGTCTTATAGTTGGATGTAGATTACTCAATCCTCTTAAAAATCTTTTAATCAGAGGTTGAGCAAAGATGGAGAGGCCATGTATAGTTCCCCGATAATGCGAAATCGCTGCTGTATAAACCTTTATGGACGAGGGTTTGAGTCCAGACTGATGCAATTCAAAGAGAAACTTAAGTATCTGTGAAACAGAAGCTGAAGGGGCCAGAAAAGAGTGTAAAATGGCAAAGTTAGAGAATCTCTGCCATTTTGCTACGTACGACTTCCTAGTAGATGGTTGTAGCGCAGATTCGAGGATATACTGTAGGTCTGGGTGTAGACTCTGTTGAGCAGGAATAGTTGGAACAGTTTGTGGTGTCGATACTGTTGTACCAGAGGCCTCCTGCAGTCAGTTTCAGCGATAGCAAATATGGGTGACGGATTGTGCCCTCCCTCTGGGTAATGAGATAAGGAAGAAGAGGGAGTTGGAGAAACTCTTCTCTGGAGACGTGAAGGAGAGTTGAGAACCATGGTTGGCGTGGCCACCAGGGGGTGATCAGTACCCCTGTGGCCCCTTCGTGAATGATCTTTGCCAACACTCTCATGATGAGTGGGATAGGAGGGAAAGCATAAAAAGTCATGTTTGTCCAGGGAATCATGAAAGCGTCCCCGAGGGAGTCCTGACCCACTCCTGCTCTGGAACAATATGCCGTGCATGCCCTGTTCCGTTGTGTGGCAAACAGATCGATGTCTGGCTGGCCCCACTGGTGAAACAGCATGTCGCGAACCTGATGGTCTAGCTCCCATTCATGGGACCGCGACATATGTCTGCTCAAGAGATCGGCATCTGTATTTTCCGTGCCCGCAAGGTGAACTGCTACAAGAGTGATACCTCTTGGTATGCACCAGTCCCAAATCTGCATGGCCAGGCGGGCTAGTTTCCGGGATCGGGTTCCCCCTTGTTTGTTTAAATAAAAGACTGTCACCATGTTGTCCGAGGTCACCTGGACGACCTGGTGCAGAAGCACATCCTCGAATGATTGAAGGGCTTTGAAAACGGCAAGAAGTTCCAGAAAACTGATATGGTTCCTGCAATCCCGCTGACTCCATATCCCTTGGGTACGTAGATCGGAACAGATTGCTCCCCATCCCAGTAGAGACGCATCGGTACCGAGGGTTATTGTAGGGTACCGGGGTCGGAATGGAACGCCTACAGTTAGATTGGCTGGGTCTATCCACCATAACAGGGACTGAAGAACGGAAGCCGGGAGTCGAATCTGTTTGGTAGGGGGGTCTATCTGTGGTTGAAACACCCCGTTGAAGAACATTTGAAGGGGACGCAGCCTGAGTTTGGCATGTGGAACCACAGCAATGGAAGTAGACATGTGACCCAACAGACTCTGAATAGACCGGGCGGGAGCAGTTCTTGTTTGTCGAATTCAAGCGATGCAATGAGCAATCGCATGTCGTCTGTCCCGAGGAAGGAAGGCTCTTGCCAACGTCAAATCCAGTTGGGCTCCGATAAAGTTGATCACCTGCGTAGGGAGAAGGGAAGATTTCCGTCGATTAATACAGAGTCCGAGATCGTGCAATAGAGCACATGTAAACTCAACAGCAGACGAAAGTCCTGCTTCTGTGTCGGCGGCCAGCAACCAATCATCAAGGTACGGGTATATCCGAATTCCACGTAATCGAAGGTGTGCACAGACAGGGGCCATACACTTCGTAAAAACTCTTGGTGCAGTGGCCAATCCAAACGGTAGCACATTGAATTTGTAGATTTCAGAGTCCACCGCAAAACGAAGGAAACGCCTATAACTTGGATGTATTGAAATATGAAAATAGGCATCCTTCAGATCCAATGAGGTGAACCAATCTCCTCTTCCCAGCAACGGAAGAATACTTTGAAGTGTAGTCATCCGAAACTTCTTTGGTCTTATAAATCTATTGAGAGCTCTCAAGTCCAATATTGGTCTTAGACCCCCATCTCGTTTCGGAACCGTAAAGTATCTGGAATAGAAACCGTGGAATCCTTCCGATAACGACAGGCAACGAATAGCTCCTTTAGCGAGGAGTTGGTGAATCTCGTCTAACAGTACCAAAGAAGTTGGAGTATATCGAATAGGATTCACTGATGGTACAACGTCGAATTCGATTCCATATCCATGCTGGATGATAGATAATACCCATCCATCAGATGTGATGGACTCCCAAATGGAGAGTCGACTCTTCAGTCAATCCCCAAATGAGAGGGGGGAGGGTGGAGTTGGAATGAGAGGAGAGGTTCGCTTGTCACATCAGCGCTGTCGCCTGTCCGTATCGAAATGGCAGCGGCCCTGTTGGAAGTGCTGTGGTGGTTGTTGCCTGCGACACTGCTGATGTTGATGCGGTTGCTGCTGCCGAGGCGGAAACTGTTGACGGTACTGTGGATGTGACCATGACCACTTATGTCGGGGTAGAGATTACAATTCCATACGACGGGCGGTCATCCTTGATTCATGGATTTTCTTCAATTTGCTATCCGTCCTTGCATGGAAGAGACCGGAACCGTCGAACGGCATCTCTTCAATTCTCCGCTTCATCTCGTCCGGAAAATTGCAATTACGCAACCAGGAGTGCCTGCGGAGGGAAATTGCACCGACCAGCGACCTCGAATCAGAGTCCACGTGGTGCCTCGCGGTAGAAAGCTGTTGCACCGCCACTTGCATAGCTTCCTTAACAAAAGTCTTAGCAAGTTCGCTCTGGTTTCCCGGAAGAGTATTGATGATGGTGTCCAGGCGTTGCATCAGGAAATATTGGTAACGTGCTAGGGTTGCCTCGTAATTGGAGATTCTTAAACCAAGGCCCGAAGCTGCGTATACCCAGCGGGCGAGAGAATCAACTTTTCTACCCTCTTTGTCACGAGGTGAGGTGTGTCCATGGGCTTCCCGACCCTGCGAGGATTCTACAACAACCGAATTCGGCTTGGGGTGGAGAAGAAATGGGATGTCCTCTTCCCGCACCTGATACATGGACTCGTATTTACGAGAGGTCAGTTTTGGATTAGCTGGGAGGTCCCCTGGCTGGGTCATTGCCTGCCGTAAGGTCGTAATAAACGGCAAGGCAATAGATGTGGATCGTTCACCTCTAACCACATCAAAAAAACGATCGGTGCTCGGTCCCGGCTGTTGGTGGGCTTCTATATCGAGCGATCTCACTAGTCTGGCCATCAGATCGTTAAATGATATGTACGGTTCCTCAGGCGACCCCGGACCCTGGGAAGCAACTACAGCATCCAGCGAGGTTGAGTCAGCCTCAGACTCTTTGGATTCCATCCAGTAGGGGGGTGGTACACTGGAGGAAGAATCTCCTGGAGACTCCGATCTGCCACTCTCTCTAGATGGTGCCCTTGGGGCATCTCTGGGCATTGAATGGAAACGCTGCCGAGGCGCTGATGGTGAAGATTGTCCCCTAGAGGTTGGATAGTAGGCTGTAGAGTGGTACTCTTCCCGTCTCGGAGCAGAGGAGTACCTGGAGTGGTACCAATCATCAGACCTCGCATCCGAGGAATGGCTTCTTGGAGGGGAGATGGCGATCTCAGTATCCATCGGGATCGCAGGCATCGGGGTTGGTGATCGAGCCCTAGGTGGGGAGTCTCGTATTTCCCCATCAGAGATAGAACCCCTCCTCGAATCCATAACGGGTTTGGCTGCCGGCCGGCGTGGTGAGCCCGGTGGGGTAACCCTCATAGTCGCCTGGATGGTTGGGACTGAGGGGGTTGGTTCTGAAGTAGGTATTGGAATCGAGGAAGAGGCCGAGCCCGAGTGACGGTGTTTTGCCTGCTCGGGGTTCTTTGGCTTCTTAACCAGCTTGCCCGTCTTATCTTTCTTGGCCTTCTTATGCACAGGATATTTATCTGAGTCGCTGAGCTTTCTCTTTTCCTTTTGCTTCTTCGGCAAGGAAACAGACTGATCGGCCATAGCATGAGCGCCTTCTTCAGAAGGGCGTGAGGGTGGAGCAATGGAGGAATAGGCTGGACGTTGCGGCAGGTCAGCCGAAGTTGGACGGCCTTCGGGTGGGGCCACAACAGTGGAAGGCTTAGCCACCAGCCGATCAGATTGGAGGAGAGCCTGATCCCAAAGGAGTTTGCAGAGGCGGTTCTCCCTGTTCTTCTTTGCCTGTTTAGAGAAAGCCAAACAATGGCCACACTTATCGGTTCTGTGCCCTTCCCCCAAACAAAGGAGGCACAGATCATGCGGGTCTGCGGCGGGCATTTTGGAACCGCATTTTCCGCACTTGCAGAACGCCGCCCATTGCGCCATCGTAGAAGGAAGAAAAAAGGAGATAGGAAAGCGGGAAAGTAATATAAATATATATATATATTTATAGGAACGATAAAGAAAAAATGGTGCAAAGTTAAAGAAATATAAGTGAAATACTAACAATAAGAACAAGGGATATAAACTTGGTAAGAGAAAAAGAGAGATTTTCGGACGAGCAAGAAGGTAAGTAACAATCTGAGAGTGAAGCGGCACTAGGCACAATGAATGGCGGTCGCAAAGACTGGAAAATGGTGGACACGCCGCTCCTTATATAATGCTAGGGGGGAGGGGGAGCGGAGTTCCCGCCAAAAACCGTTAGCTGTTAATCTTCCGGCCAAAGGCACTGCGCAGGCGCAGAACCCATATGTGTGATGCACAGAGGCCACGACGAAGAAATGTCCTAAACACAAAACAAAAAAACAAAACAAGATCATGTTTTAAAATCTCCTTTCTTGTGGAAAACTAACATGGCAGCAGCAGGGTTTTAGCCTAGCCAACTTAGATGCGGCTATTTGCCGCATGTGGGATTTTTTTTTCTTTTTAAAGTTCGCAAATCTCAAGGACAGAGCATTTATCTCCATGTGCAGAATACACTAGAAACTATAGACTTGAGGATCTCTTCACTCAGCTTCACCAACTGCTTAGTATTTTTAGATCCTGATTTTATAGACCCTCATTTCCCTTTCTCTTCGTGGTACAGTCATTATGAATTTAGCAGATACATGCAGATTTCCCAGCAGCAGCTCCTCATATCCTAGGTCTTAGAATCAAAACTTAAGCTCAAATGTATATTTATTTTTCAGTACAAGGTGGTGGTGTCACCTGAAATCAGTGAGAATGTTTCTAATGTTTTTGGAAAGCTTTGCAAGAAAGAAAGGGGGTGAGAGGAAAAGAACCGTTACACAGTCAAGTCTAGCAGCCGGCTGCATGACATCAACGTTTCCAATGAAGAAATGAACGTAATTACTCAACTCCCAAACAGTTAAGCTCCTTGCAATATTGCACTGCGCAGTGGCGGCACTTTCCATGAAAATACACATACACACAACCCCCACCCCACCTTAAATAAATAGCATTTAATGGTTATAGCGGAGATAGGCTTAGGCAGCAACTCAAGGGGCACTTATGTTTTACAAAGTGCTCTTTTTGTGTCTATGTGCTATTCCTGGCATGTCCAAGTGGCTTTTTCCCTCTTCATCTGCTCCCTACATATGATCGGCTGTTAAACATGTGCACCTAAAAAGGACCCTAGTTTGGTGCAGTCTGTTGGACAATTAAATCTTTTGGCTGTAAGATGACACGCAGAGTCTGTATTTCCATTCCTTCTATTAGCTCTCTTCAGTGATGCCAGCAGCTTGAAAATCATTTATTTTCTCATGTTCAGCAAAACTGATAATTGGAACTTTAAAAATATAATGTGGTATGGTATGTCATTTAGTTAATTCTGTATCTCTGGGAATAAGGATTGTTTCTGCAGAATGACTGAGGCATAGCAGTACGTGAGTTTTTACTTTTTATTTTCCTCTGTGACACAGGAACATAAAGACATATGTTGCACATGTGCTCCAATGTTTAAGCATTTTCATGGGCTTCTTTGGAGCTTTATTCTGTCAGATTTTTCTTGGGGAAATGGATATACAGTGGCTAAACTCTACTTTGGCATGAAAAGACTGCACAACAAGCCTCAGAACTGTATGTTCCCCCTTTCCTCTACTATAAGGAAGAGTTCAAAAGCTTTTGCTTCTGGTTTCCATTTATTACAGTCCAGCATGTCATATACATGCTAAACTATGCTTCAAAACACTAAGGCCATACCATCGTGGTATGAAGATGGTTTGTTTGAAACAACCCATCATTAACACCATTCACAGTTTTCCTACTCAAGTGGCATAACAAGTCGTGGTTTGGCAAAAACAAAAGTAAAAACATTCCAGTTTCTCCTTGAAGTATGGCTTTGTGCGATGCCTGAACATTCCTTTTGTTTTGATGTTTAAAGCTGCATGCTTCTTTCCCAGCTGTTGTTTCCAAAATGCACTTAGCTATACCAGTGAGACTCCACTGAAGTTGGCGTTCCTGAGCACTGTATTTTTATGACTTGGTATTGCAGCTGCATGTAGCAGGGGTAGGCAACTGGTACCTTCCAGATGTTTTGGCCTACAGCTCTCATTATCATTGGCTATACTGCCTGGGGCTTGCGTGTGCAGAATCTGCTTTGGGAAAGGGAATCTTTCAGCTCTCCATACTTTGGCCTGCTTTCTTGGGGACATGCGTCTGATTTCCTGATGGGCGTGCAGAGTGCTCACATGGCCCTCCCCAGGAACTGAGCCTGCAACTGAGCCCTGCTTGTTGCACAAGTGGCACCTGTCTTCCACACATGTGATTTTCAGCCTTTGTGCTGCATGTGATGTAGAAGAAGCTTGCCAGTTGTGCAACTGGGGTTCCATCAGCTTTCACAGACTTCCTCTCAGCTTGGCTCACTTTCTAAGACAGGGCTGAGTATGGGAGGAAGTCTATGAACTGAAGAACAGACTCCCCAGAGCATTATAGCAACCCTATTTATGGAAGCTGCAGTCCAAAATGTCTGGAGAGGACCAGGTTGCCCCAGTTGTGCTCGTAACACATACTGCAGTTGAGCACCACTCTGGGAAAAACAAGTCTCCTTGTTTCAAAGCTATTAAATCAATAGGATGGTCTGAAGCATTGTACCCTCTCGTCAACTTTATTTCCAATTCTCTGTGTGTCCTTTAAACTCAGCCAATGTCACATCACTAAGTATGTTTGGGAAATGTGATATTTGTGCATTCTGAAACAAATGGACTTGACCTGTAGTTTCTGGATGAATGACTGGATTGGAATTCAGTCACAAATTAGTTTTCAAGCTTCCCAAACGCTCCACCTTAAAGCCACAAAATAAAGATGTGCATTTTGAGACATAATACATTTTTAAAGCAACAAAATAAAGATGTGCATTTTGAGACATAATACATTATGAAATGTGTGTCTAAATGTATTTTAGACAGAAAATACATTTAGACACATACATTTAAATGTGACTATTCACACAGAATGAAAAATATTAATGATTATGTAATACAGACGCAGCATGGCACGAATGCGAACATGACATGGACCAGAAATTCACCCATCTTACACATCATTTCCTATCTTCTACACTGAAAGGTTAAAAACAGTTCTTGTTACCCAGAGTTAGAACACTACGCAGTGCGTAGAATACTACACAGCTAGGACAATATTCAACAACTGCAAAGCTACATAATACAGTGCACAACTATATTATCAACAATGCTCATAACAGGAATGAATGCATTTGTTCTTGGGCATTGTGATGGTGTTGTAAAAATGTTTCAGGTCACTGGAGTTTGTAAAAACTGTTTTCACATTCAGGGTGGGTTTATAAGGATTTGCTTTTACTATTAGAACAGTTTAGAGGTGAAGTCCAGCAATTACTAAGGTATAGTGGACCAGAAAAAAAATTATCCCAAGGACTTAAAATATACAGCTATAGACTTGATATGATCAATTGGCTGAAACAGATTTGAAGCAGCATTCTGTTATGCGCGTAACTATTGATTCCTCACTGTTGACAATATAGTTATTTAAATTGTTAGTTAAATAACTAAAGTTATGAACTTTATTATTGGATTTGTGCATGACTGCATGTATCCTACTTGTTAAGCACTCTGGATGTTTTAGAGAAGGGTGCATAGAAGTATTTTAAATAAACCAGATTTACTCTGCCACAAAAATACCTATGCATAGAGGATGGTGTTCCAGTTCATCTGACCCTCAGAAAACCTGCAGCCCACAGAAAGAGAACTGTGCAGCTGTGAACAAGAACACCAATCATTTGTGCCTCAGTGTCACACTTTCTGCACTATTCAAGTAGGGGGAAAAGACAACGATTTACAGCCTGTCTTCAAAGAACCTGAGCCAGTTGAGCTAATCCAAGTAGGTTAAGGATCACAAACTTAACCAGTGTGGAAACATACCTAATTTGTCAAGATCTATACAGACTGTCCTCCTATGGCTCTAAAGGGCCATAATTTAGAGACAGGATTCAAATTTCTTAATTAGAAAACTAACCCTGGCTGCCCAGTCCACAGAGTAATGCAATACTTTCTTCCCATAAACAACTTAAGGGAGTTGACCTATCCATCCACCTAAAAATGACATTGGCTTAATGAATAGAAAATAGAGAAAATGGTGAATCGCGGATATTGGAACATACCGTTTCTAACTGCTTACCTTTCCGGATGTCAAAACCTTCAGGTTGAGTCAATCCATCGATTATTATCTGCAATGTTTGTGCTGTTGTATTCAGTCTTCTTGCCATTCCTTCTATCCCTTCTCTTTCAATTATTGTATTCACTTTTTGCTGCATCTCTGGCTTTCCTATATCACTGGGACATCCTCCAATGAGTGTTAAAAACCTTGTATGTAAGAGGAGGATGAGGAGGAGAGCAAAGAGAAAATCCTATGGATTAGGAATTCTGAAAAGAAATCCATAATTTTTCAAGCCTAGAGTACATGGCATAAACATGTTGATATATTCAGCATAAATGTGCCATCCCATACAGATTTAGTAGTCCCATGCATTAGACAAAAAACAGATTCAGTTGAAATAATATTTAACATTGGTTGTCAGATCAGAAGAAAATGAATTCCTAGATCTTCAAAGTCTCAATTCCCAGTCAAATCACTAGATATGGAAGGCCAAACAGTTTGTTAGGAGATGCTGCGCCCAGCTGATATTTAGACATCCATAAATAAATATGGGCACCATCTACAGCTGGATGGAAATCAGACAGGTTGTAAGGGCAACGCAGTCTTCTCCTTTGAGCTATGGGGTAAAGCAAAGGGTAGCAAAACTACCAATGCCCTACAGCATGGGTCCTCAAACTACGGCCCGTGGGTCGGATCTGGCCTGCCATGCCCATTTAACCGGCCCGCACAAGAGGTTTTGCACTTGGCACGCACGGACACGTGGCTTGCTTGTGCGGAGATTGTTTTGGACTCGCTCGGAGAAAACCATCTCCATGTTAGCAAGTTGCTGCCTCGCCCAGTGCGCCCCTGCTGCGCTGCACGCACGTGCCCCACCCCCTCACCGGCCTGCGCCCCTCCCGCCCGCACACCCTTGGCAGCCCGTGCCCACCGCCAGCACCTTTCAACTGGCCCCCTGCTGAAAAAGTTTGAGGACCCCTGCCCTACAGTAACTTCCCTACGAAGAAAGGTGCTCACATCTGAGGCCTTTTACACAGAAAAAGAGTGAGTGCAGGAGTACACATCAGAGGTGTACATGAGTATGAATGGGACGGGCAGGGCAAGGTCCCACCTTTCAGATAACCCTAGAAGCTGAAGGGAGATTCAGAACAGGAAAGGAAGTAGATGCTCACACAGCACAAGGTAAAACTGGAATTCACTACAGCCAACCATCTGGACAGCCTTAAAAGAGGAGCAACATATTCATGGAGGATAAAGCTATGCGTGGCTACTGCCCCTGAGGACTATGCATTCCCTCCCATATTGCCAGTTCTCTCGATACCAGCTGCTGAGGGACATGAAGAGGAAGGTGCAACAGCATCCCTGCCCCACGAGCTTCCAAAAGGCATCTGACTGGCCACTATGGGAACACGACATGGGACTCGACAGGCCTTGATCTGATCCACTGGGGCTGCTCATTTCCTCCTCCCACCCCACACACTTCTTCCTCGTCTTATTGCTAGATGAAAATAAGGTTTTGTAAAACAACAACAAATATTTAATAGTGACTAAACTTTCTGCAATGTAATCTATGCAAGTAAAGAAAAAAAGTTCTTTTCTTAGCATCAAAAACAGAAGGCGGTGTTGCCATGCATGACTCCATCACTGACAACATCCTTGCACTGACAAGAACCTCCCCACCACGTCAGTTTGCCTGTGAGATGCAACGGCCTGCACAGTTGTACAGCATACCACAGCAGCTCAGAGGTGCGCCACGTTATGGAACTCAAGGACCAACCAGTTCCTGTGCTCAAGAAAGGTCAGCAGCCCACACAAAGCTCTTCTTCCTACCCAAGATGACCCAATGGCCAGTCCAGCGCTTAATACTTCCATGCCAGGAAAGTGTTCCAAGCTGCAGTTTCCAAAGTTCATACACAGAACCGAAGGTTCCCAAGGCACTCAAACTGGCAGATGAAAGCAAACTGGGAAAATGGTGTGAGCCCTGCCTATTTATGCCGGGGAAATGAGGGGTTCCTGCCAAAAGTCCAGGCATAGCAAGGAGAATCTTCCTAAAGGGAGGCCGTGCAGGTGCAGCACCCGTATGTGTGATGCACAGAAACCACACAGAAGAACGGAAGGTTCCCAGGTCCAGCTTCAGAATCTCCTGACAACCTGGGCCTAAGAAATTGCTCATCTCTGCCAAAGCCTGGAGTCATCCTTGAGCTAAACACATATGTTTTCCAGGAAAATTAGCTAGTCACACTAACGAGTGGACAATTGCAAGGCTTATAGGTCAATGCAATTCCTTTGCCATTTGGCTATCTAGAAAGATGTTATTCTAAAAATAAGAATAGCAAAACTCCCACAAGTATCATGCAATGATAAAAGCTAGCAACTTTGAGGGTGTCTCATCCTCACTCTAATGCCAGGTGGGAAATTTACTATTTCAAGAAGTAAAATCTTTAAAGCTGATATTGTATTGATCTGTAAGTTAGATTGATCAAACTTTGTTTTGTTTTATGTGCATAATGAAATTATATTTCTCCTATGTGCAAATTATCCTTTCCTGGGAAACCTCCTGGAATTGAATTAAATTGTAAGAAATGCTTTTACACAGGTTGACTAAACATTCCAAATGTGCTATTCCTTGTACCTCTAAATGATATTATGCTACAATTTAAATGAAATACTTTCTTACAGCCATATTTCTGAAAATGTGCTTTAGATGCTCAGACTTTTTCTAAAATTCCCTTCAGGGCACCATCTTACTCTTCAAGTGAATGAAGCAAGGGAATAAAGGATTAGTTAGGATAGAAACTTTCAACTGCCCATAAAATCAGGAATTTATCCCATAATTGTTTTGATAGCTCCTTGGTCTTTGTGATGCTGTTTGTTTAAATTCTAAGGCCTTCTGGAAACAGGTATATTTCCAGAGATTATGTGGTACTGGGAATCATACCCAAATGGACTCCATTCAACTACTTATGGTATGTATGTGACATCTGAGTCAGTGTGGTGGTTAAGAGTGAGACTTAGGAGATCTGGGCTCTAGTCCCCACTCAGCTATGGAGCTCACTGGGAGACTTTGGCCAGTCTCGGACTCTTAGCCGAACCTACCTCACAGGGTGTGAGGATACGATTGAGAGAAAGAGAAGAATTATGTAAACCATCTTGAGTTCCTTTAAAGGAAAAATGGCGGGATATAAATTTAATAAATAAATAAATAAAGCAATACACATACAAATATTTTGCACCTTCACAGACTGAGCATCTTATGTATATCTAGAGGTAACAAGTGACAGAATAAAACTTGGAAATATCGAAGGGGGATGGATAGTTCTGCAAAGCATTAAATCAGAATTCACATATCCGCAGCAGATAGTAGATTTTAGGTGAATGGGTCCCTAGAGTATCTGTAATGATGGGTTCTTCAGGCTGTGAGCTAAGCAGCACAGGGGGTCACATTATATGCGCTTCTGGAACTGGATGAAGAGATCCATACAGCTCAAAGTCAACAGCTGCGGTATGAGCAGTTACAGCTCAAAAGTGCTGCTGCAGCATCCAGAGGAAGGAATCACAAACAAACTTGTGGTCAGCTCACCCAGAGTTGCTGCCCTATCAACGGTAAGGCAGTCTACCGACTTGTGAATCAGTGTCTGAGCATCTGTGAGGTAATGCAGTGATTGTCGCCCAATAAACTATGGATGAATAGATATTAAGTGGGCCAAGGAATAGTCCCAGAGAGAGTTCTCAAAACGTAAGGCCTTGGCACCCCATCATCTATGGAGCAAAGTCTCACTGAGTGGGCTCGGTATCCCACTGTAATGAGGACCACAGAACAGGGACCATAATCAATTTATATCTGATATCTGAGATGAGAAATGCAATTCTGCTTGCGGTAGTGATATTATAATCAACACAGCAATATGATGTCAAGAGAGCTCTTACAGTCAGCTTCATTACTCCAATTCCTTCTTGATCCAGGCTTGCCTGGGACTGGTCACCCTGTGTCAGACAGATCTGGTTACAAGATGGAATCTTAGCGCTGAAGGGACATCAGAATCATAGTGAGAGGCAACAGCTGCCTCGGCATTGACTGACATGGCAGATGTAACATGACAGTCTCCTATGACCCTGCCATCTCCTGACCCAACAGACTTACAAAACGTCCATGACATTGGCACATAATGATACACAATTTGAGGTCCATTTCCAGCTGTGTCATTCCACAAGGGCAAGTAACATTCCATGAGCAAAAACTGGGCTCTGAACTGTGTGCAAGAGGAGAAAGTTACAGATGTGCAAGCATGATGGCACAACTGATCGTGCATTAGGCTTGCACAATCAGTTGCACAAGCCTAATGCACAACCAAAAGATTGAATGGCATGCTGCAAGCAAAGAAATAGAGCATTTCAACCTTAGTTTACATGCACATTTTTGTTTTGCTTAAATTGTTCTAAGCCAGTGGGCGTAGCAACAGGAGCAGCTGCAATAATCCACACAAAGTCTAGCACTTTTAGATTCTGTCAAATTAAATGGGTGAAAGCCAAACTCTCCCACTGAAATCAGTAGGACTTAGAAGTTCTGAACTTTGGTGAGTTAATTTCCTATGTTAATTTGGCAAAATTTCGATCTTTCAAAAGGGACTCTGCACCAAGCTTTTAATACCAGGCAAGGTAATTTAAATTTAATCCAGTTAATTGCTGAAATAGATAAAAAACAGATGATTAGTCAACGAGAAATGCTTTAATCAGATAACAACCCTAATTTAGCATAGCAGAGGTGGTAAATTGTAATTTTCATATTACAAGTCTATCTAATCTTAGCAGGAAAGTGGTTTTTACACTGGATCAGACTAATTCCTAGAGGTGTCAGCAACTGCATATGGGATTTTGCACATGCAAAGAATATGCTCAGCGACTGGAATGGCTACCTGTCCTCACATGCAAAGCCTCCCTAACTAAGGATAGGTGAGAAATTTGTTTCTGATTTTGATCAGGATTTACCCAGTTTCCACTTTCTGGATCAAACACAAATTCAGATGCAATCTTCAGTTAAAGTCCATATACTTGCAGGCTTGCAATGAAATTCAAGAGCTAAAGAAAATGTGTTCAAGATAAAATACACATTAAAGATGCGTACTTTTAAAAAGTGTGTGCACAAATACATTTTAATCATCGAGCGAAGAATGCATATAGGTCAAAGTGTGGGAAAATGCACACTTGCATTCTGATACAGACTTTAGTTGGAATGAACAATGAAGTTTGAGGTGAAATTCAGAGAACTTTGGTGAGTTCAAGTTTTGCTGATTCACGCATCCCTATCCTGAAGTCAAAGGGGGGGAAAAGCATGAACCACTCTGAATAGAAGTAAGGTGAAATAGTTGGCTTCAAGTTTATTATTTATTTGCGGCTTTTGCCTACTACCCATAGCCATTTCACAAAATAAAGATTAAAGCTGTAACATCAGAAATCAATATAAAATCCACAACAGATAAAAGCAGCAATAGAATCAGGCCAAAGTAAAATGAACAGCGGGAGGCCACAGCGACAAAAAGATCCAGAAACCCAAATATGTTTTTTGCTCTTAAGCTTGGCCAAGTCCATACTTGTTACTATTTCGGTCTGCAAAATGCACATAGTAGTAACATGCTGTCAACCAACTGTCCTGTCTCTGTGCATCATGAGCCAACACCAGAAGTGAGTACGTGTTTAGGTTCTCTAAAGCACAGACTCTCAGCTTTGCTGCTCTCATTGACAACACAGAGGCCCAGTTCAGATGTAACGAAGGACTCTGTGGCCACATCACTCCTCCTCCTGGTGAGCCTGGCTTTGCTGCTCCAATCATGGTTTATTAAATCAGTTTTCCATTACAGCCAAACCAGGAAATTGTGGCTTAATCTATATTTACAAAGCAAGAAATGAAACCAAGATCAGATCCTGTTTACAAACAAAGGTTAGATCACAGTTTTCAAGTTCATATGTAATGACAAACTGCGGTTTAACTGTAACTGCCCCAAAGGCAAAGGGAAGATACCAGGACACAGAACAGAAGGCCCTTTCTTGGGTTAATAAACTACACTTGCTAAATCAACATTCATAATATCTGAATGGGACCAGCCTAGTTCAGATTGTACAGTCTCACAGTGTGCTTACAATGGCTATTGTTCTTTTATTGTACACATCTATGTGCTGTTATGGTATTTCTATTTTGTTGTAAACAAGTATGAATACCTTTGGGCCGTATCAATGAAAATAATATTGTGCTAGTGGCAACAAGCATCCAAACTATGTAACAGAGGAAATCCAGGCAAAATTACATTTATGCAAGTTGCCTGAGCATCACGTGCAGACATCTGTCTGTACTTTATGCTTGTGGAACCACTTTCACAAATAGAACACACAACAGCTTGTGCAATACAACAATTCCACAAAGCTTCACTAGCACTATTTAAATTTGCAGAGTGACACTGTTGGATATTGCCATTTAGCAACAAGGAAAAACCATGCAAAGCTTAGCACCCACTCTCCTGATGCGTACTCAGAGGAACTACTTTACAAGGAAGTTGTCAGCAGTATTAATAGATGCAGTAGAAATCCACACTTAAATAAATACATAAATAAAGTATAAACAATGATTAAAACCCTAAACTGCAAAATTCAGAGAACAGACCAGCATCAATTAAAATTGGATGGGAACATCTGGTCCTAAGACTCATTAAAATAGTTAGGAAAGAAACCAGGTGAGCCTGTTCTGGAAGGTCCACCAAAGAAAAGGCCCTGACTCCTACTCATCGATCTTCCTGGAAAGCACCTGGGCAGGGCCTCAGTGCAGAATTCAGGGCCTCAGCAGGTTTGTTCAGCTGCAGGTGATCCTTCAAGTTCCACAAATACTGTGCTTGAAAATCTCATGATTATAGCTTCAATTCAGTACAGTAACTGTTTGTATCACCTTGAATTTTACTTGGGCTAACTGAAAACAAATGCATGGATTCAGGGCTGCTTCTCTTGCTATCTGTGGGAGCTGCTTTTCCACAGCAAGTTTCCACTCTAGTGCACTGGAAAGTGGAAATGGGGAAATTTAATTGGATGGTCCCAACCAATCTTTACTCAATTGCAAATGGTGGGGCGGGTTGCGAATGACCTGTGGGATCAGACCTCCCCAAGTAGTTCGAGTATACAAGCCCTTGCCACAACAGCATTGGAAATTGCCAACTGGGCACAAACCCCACACCAGTGAGGTAATGTGGGAAGAGGCTCCAGTCCTGCTGAGATCAAGCTGCCTTCATTCCAGAAATCCAACAAAATAGCCCCAAGTTTGAATGTTGAATGGACATTAGATGGTTTTGAAGAAAAAAAAGTATATCAGCCTTTGAATATATACATTTTCTTCATTAGTAGTCTGCTATTAGAATAGTGACCATATTTGAAAATAACCAAACCCTAAAATAAAGAACATAAGGCCATTTTCAAAGAAACAATTCCAATTTCTCATTTCATTTTAGAGCCTTGTTCGGTTTAGGGAAAGCAGAGATTTCCATGTCCTTAGTGATTACAGATGTTTTGCTTTTTTTTCCTTAAAAGAGAGGCTGTTTAATCTGGTTACATATTTCATAGATCATTTTCACCCAAATAAACGTGCTTGGAGGGCACTTGGAACAGAAATCAATATTAAACACAAAGCTCCATCTCAGCTGTAATGCATATTGACCATTTCTATTTTTAAATGTCATTGCTAAGAACAAAGTGAAATGCTCTTGTGTGTAGAAAAATAGCCTCAGAGTTACAGCAAGGTCACAGAAAATGGAACTGGAACATAAGGATATTAGATGTTAAAAGAAAGTAAGAAAAGTAGACGGTGCCATGAGCCACTTTCTCTTTTCTCTGCCTTCACTTGGTTTTTGTTGGGTTGAACAATCAAATGGAATACTGTATTTGGCATGATAATGTTAATGGGCAACTTCCAGGTGGCTATATTTGGAGAGCAGATGATGGAGTCTATGGTAAACAACCATCCCACTTCTTTAGAATTACATTTTTGTGTTTGTAATAAGCAAGTAGGTGTTTGGTAATGAGAAGTTGCAATTAGCTGTTTGTCAAATGTGCATTTTGGAGGAGGTTGTTAATTTTAAAAACTCTATGTGGATAAATATTTAGACCTGTTTGTGAATAAATCTATGCTAAGCTTTGAAACACAAAATTCAGTAGGTGTGCATGACTATTATTAGGAAAATAAATGCACTAAACTTGCTTTTTATATAACAGACTACTGCAATGTTCTTTGTGTGGAGGAACTTTTGAAGTGTAACTGGAAGTTAAGCCTGGAGCTTGGCTGCTGACAAGTTCACAGTATCATGACCATATCAGTCCAATTCTAAACCATCTGAATTGGTTGCCAATGGTTTTCCAGGCCCAGTTCAAAGAGTTTGGTTTAATTTTTAAAGGTCTGACTGACTTAGGGTCTGGCCATCTGCCTATTTCCATATAAACCTCCTTCATTACTAAAAGTAAGAGAGTCCATTTTGAAGACATCCTTACGGAGACCTATGTGTTGTACATACAGGAAAAAACTTTCTCCTGTGTGTTGCTCCAAAAACTCTGGAGCTACAGCTCGTCCCAACTCATTCTACATTCACAAAGGGGGTAAAGACACTTCTTTTTAATGTGGCCTTTTAAACCATTGTATTTTTACAGTTGTTTTAAATATCGTATGAAGTTGTATGCAGTCCATTTATTATTTTTCTTTTCTGAATTTTTGTAAATTGTCTTGGCTGATATATAGAGAGACTGCTTTTTACACTTCTTTTACACTGTTCACATTCTTACTGAATTTCTTCAAGCCAAGATAATAAAATGTAAATTCAAGTTGTCTTGTGCATGTGTGTATGAAAAGATGAGCTGGAACATCATACAGAATGAATACAAATATCATTTCTAGAGAAGTTTCTCTAAGTTAGGCATCTGCCAAGAATGACCGTGTTTAATAGAGCAAATGGGGGTATTATTCTTCCACTGAACACATCTGAATGCAATTACTACCACAGATGCAGCAAATACATTGATAAATTCAGCCTGCTGAATAGAATAAAAAGAGCTACTTTAATACACATTTTTGAAACTTTCCTTTTTTTAAAAAAAAGTGTGATGGATAGAGCTATGCAGAGGTTGTAAGCATTTTTTCCCCAAGGATTAGCTTCCCAGTAACAGAGTAAACAGCAAGAAAGCAAAGGGAATGACAAAATTCTTTGCTTCTATCCCATGCTGCCCAGTGGGACTTGCACTGACCTGCCAGGAAATGGCAGCTTTCCCAATTCTTCCTTTCCACTATAGCTCCCTGTACCCACTAAAAAGGCTACTGTAGGGTCAGGGCAGCCATCACAGAACTACTGAGATTTGCAGCAGAAGGAGGGAATCAGCCCACACCCAACAGAAGTGGCTTACATGAGCAACCTCCTGCTTTCATAAGCTGCCTCTACATGAGTTTATGTCATTCCTTTATCCTAATGAAGTCACCCACGCTACATCTCAGACCTTTCATGAGGGCATCCTGACCCTGCGG
The DNA here is from genome assembly GCF_004798865.1 of Varanus komodoensis. Classification (NCBI taxonomy): domain Eukaryota; kingdom Metazoa; phylum Chordata; class Lepidosauria; order Squamata; family Varanidae; genus Varanus; species Varanus komodoensis. Next base: position 56,643,164 of record NW_025335568.1, read on the forward strand.
AGAGCTTTTCCATGGTGCATCATGGGTGGCAGGGGAGAAGAGGGCAGGAAAGCCATCTTTTGCAAACTGACTTCCATTCCTGCACAGTCAAGAGGGAAAAACAGGCTCATCTCTGCTCATTTACAAATAGAAATCCCCATGCTAGCTGGAAATGGTATGAATTGCAGTCCAGTACTCCTGGAAGCTGCTGAAGTAGGATGCAGGTTTTAGGGCAGGGATTAGGGCAGGGATAAGCAACCTCATCGGACTGCAGGTGGCCCAGTGGTTTAAACTGCTGTGCTGCTGGGATGGTTGATCGAAAGGTCACTGGTTTGAATCTGCCCAACAGGGTGAGTAACCCTTGCTCCGTCCCAGCTCCTGCCAACCTTGCAGTTCAAAAGCATGCAAATGCAAGTAGATAAAAAGGTACCCCTTCGGTGGGCAGGTAACAGCGTTCCGTGCACTTCGGTGTTTAGTCATGCCGGCCACATGGCCACGGAGACTGTCTGTGGACAAACACTGGCTCCCTCGGCTAGGAAACAGAGATGAGCACCGCCCCCGAGAGTCAGGCATGACTGGACTTAATGTCAAGGGGAAACCTTTACCTTTAAGCAAACCCATTATCTTCCAAATGTGTTAGACTACAACTACTGTGATCTCCGAGCATTGGTTATGCTGGCTGGGAGTTGTAATCCAAATATCCACCTGGAGGGCGCCAGGTTTTCTACCCCAGCATTCTGCAAAAAAATATTTTAGCAGCCATAATACAGTACAGCTCTTTGCCTGAATCCACTCTTTAAGATGTCATGGAGAACAGCAGCGTGGGACAAGAAAGATGCTCTCAAACAAGATTAACTGATATTAATGCACATGGAGCTGTATAAGTTAGAAAAGGAGATTCCCATATGCATAGTGCTAAATACTGGTATTATTTTTATAAGCCATGGCACAAGACTCCTAAAATACCAATCCATGTGAAATATAATCTGTAAACCAGATGTTGCAATTTGGTCCCATAATATTTATAATCTGCTTAACATCCTGTTTTAACGAGCATCTTCTCTAGGATTTTCTCTTGGCAAACACTTAGATCTAATTAATGAAAAATAACCTCACTCAGTAGACACATGCAGTGTAGCATAGTATAGGCTCTCCAGTATTCCTACTGCATTTTTAAAATAAACTGAATAGTTTGTCCATACTGCATTAATGGTCAGAGGTCCATTTGCCATGGTAACCTGCTTTTTACTTACAGACTTCCTTTAGCATTTTAATGCACAATCCAGGAAAATATACCAGAATTTTTTTTTCTTTGGGGGGATTTTTAGAAGTTTGTAAGTCCAAGAAGGATTTGTATTACAAACATTTAAAAACATTAATATGCTTTATTACAATTCTGAACTGTATTAAGTTTCCACAGTGGGAAAAGGATTAATACATCCCAATCATTTATATCCATAACATATTTTCCACATATTTTTCAGAACATTTAAGGTAAAAGGATTATATTCTACATATTGAAAATATAACTATTATTTGGGTTTCCATTACAACCTTCTTGTCCCTGTTTTTGGGAGTTCTTAATTCAACCACAAAAAATGGCTGCAGATTGAAGCTGTGTAGAACAAGTCACCACTTGGGAGCAATTTTGTTTAAAACCATTTTTTAAAATATAAAAAGCTTGGTCTTTAAAGCAGTAAAATGTGATTTCAAGGAAAAAGCATTTAGTGGTTTTAAATATTTGGTGGCCGTTTGATACCTCAGCAGATCAGTATTTTTTAAATGGTATTTTTTGTAAGTTGTAAATCTATTATATTGCTTTTTATATAAATGGCTCCCAATGTTTCATTATGAAGATGAATGAAACATATTTTATATTTGTTTGTACCAGTTCTTTACAGTCCAATAATGATGTGTGGGTGTTTCACAGACCAAACCTACATTTTTTCAAACCTGTTTATTAAAAAAGTCACTTGTTTGTAACCCCCCCCCCCAAAAGTATGGTATGTACCAAAGGACTGTAATTCAGTGATGAACAGCTTGTTTTCCATGAAAAAGTCCTAGGTTCAATTCCACAACCCTGAAGAGCTAAAGTAATCACTGCAACCAAACTTGCTCCAATTTGGCACCTTCCAGATGATCTGGGCTTCAACTCGCATCATTACCTACCAATATAGCTATTAACCAGGTACTCTGGGAATTGTAGTCCAAAACTCCTGAAGGCTACCAGGTTGGGGAAGGGCGACCCAGATAACACTGTGCTGGACAGACCAATGATCTGGGAGCATAAAACACCTTTCCACCCTCCTTCCTTAACACCAGTGAGTAGCATGGAGGCCCACATGCATTTACTCCATGTGAGTCATTATTGGCTCATGAATGAGCATTAGGACACCAGCAAAATTAATCTCTCCATTAAACAACCAAAACAAAATTAACTCAAGCCTACCTAAACTGAAACAATTCAGCAATCCTTAGGAGCACTTTCAACAGTTCCCCTTTTAACACTTTCAGCTTCTTTGTAAAAAGATATATGTACTTGCTTGTTTACTTGCACTGCACTTTTGCCCTTATTCTCCATTGCTTTCCATGGCATCAACACGTTGCTAAATCTAACTGTGTCACATGTTATCTACTGAATTTGAGGAACACTGCCATGTCACTTGCTTGGAATTAAACTGAGTTTACATATTGATGATTACATTCCTAACTTCAAAATACATTATGGAACAGGTAATTTTTATATGACTCTAATCTCCTTCATGGATCACTGCCTTGTCGTAGTGAAGGGGCTTGTGTAGCTCAATGAAGCTATGAGCTATGCCATGCAGGCTCCAAGATCACTGCAGACAGGGACTGCAGCCAAGAAATTAAAAGATGCTTGCTCCTGGGGAGGAAAGCTATGGCAAATCTAGATAGCATACTAAAAAGCAGAGACATCACCCTGCCAACAAAAGTGCATACAGTCAAGGTTATGGTTTTCCCAGTTGCAATTTATGGCTGTGAAAGTTGAAGGCTGAGCGCCAAAGAATTGAGGCCTTTGAATTGTGGTGCTGGAGAAGTCTCCTGCAAGTCCCTTGGACCACAAGGCGATCAAACCAGTCAGTCCTAGCAAGATCAACCCTGATGCTCTTTAGAAGGCCAGATACTGAAGATGAAACTCAAACATTTTGGCCACCCAATGAGAAGGAAGGACTCACTGGAGAAGAGCCTAATGCTGGGAACAGTTGAAAGCAAAAGAAGAAGGGGACGACAGAGAATGAGGTGGCTAGATGGAGTCACTGAAGCAGTCTGCGTGAGCTTAGGTGGACTCCGGGGGATGGTGGAGACCAGAAGGCCTGGAGGAATGTTGTCCATGGGGTCGCGATGGATTGGACATGACTTCGTAACTAGCAACAATAAAAGTTTCCTTTGAAATTCTGCGGGATGTCACAGACCGTGACTCTTCCCCAAGCATATGTAAGGATGAATCAGACACTATGAATCACTATTTGAACTAAACAAATTGACAGGTTTTGGGAGCTTGCTTCGCCCTGTCTTTCTGGACTGAGCAAGACTGATGCAATTCACCCGCCCCCCCTTCTTTTCCTGGCAGTGTTGCTTATAGCAAAGCCTCTCACCCAGGCAAAACCAAACTCAATGAAAGGCAGCTGGGCCTGAGTTGAGGGTGGACCTACCAGCAGAAGGTTCTGCTGTCTCAAACTGCTTTGCCAAGATTCAGTAGCGGCCTCACCCAGATCCATCACATTTAGCTTGGCACTATGAGGACTATCATACTGATGGACAGAGTTGCTCAGATGGGCCAGAAGATGAATGTGCATTCTTTGCTTTTCAGAATTCCTCTTAAAAGAATTTACCTCTTGTTTGTTCCAGACAGGAAACATGCTCAGATTATCTGCAAGCAAACCTGCCCGTTTTAATTGGGTCTTTGATACAGCAGGAAAACACTGGCATTAGCTATAAATCAATATGATTATGAGGTCAGGGTTCTCAGGTTACCAGATAGTTTTTAGATTTTAAAAGTGGTTCCCAAACCACTGAGCTGTCTTTCAAGTGCATTCAATTAGCATCTTCTCTGAGTATGTGGTTTTGGCTCTGTGGGGGAGGGGTGCCCTTAGTCAAGGTTCTGCAAACCTCAAGGCAGATTCTGCTGGTTTTCTTTCCTGCATCTGGATGAAGATGATGACGAATAATAAAGCTACTGTAATGACTTTCTCAAAACAAATACTCAAGGCAACTTACACCAAAATGAAAATGTATAAACATTTAAAACAGCTTAAAAATGCCCAATAAAATATCACAAGCCCATAAAATAATTAAAACATAACCATTTGAAATGATGCACTACGGAGTCCATTGTATGACCCTGAATGCCCATGCAATTAGAATTCTGGAGGAGGATTATGGGACCATGCTCCATGGCCTCTGCTCTTCCATTGCTTTCTCATCATTGGGCTCTGCTGTCCTTTGTACCGTGGAGGACAAATTTCTGCACTGGGAAACTTCATGTAGAACTTGTGCAATTGTGGAATCAAGGTTCTACAGTGAACAGGAAGTTGGTACAAGCAGATTAGTTTCTCTGCTCAAGACATTCTGTCTATGGAGTGTGAAAGATGACAAAGCTAGGTGACTGGGACATGGTGGAAAGGTCAAGGCCAGTGAGCACAATCCTGCTTTGTCCATGCAGTTCTGATGGTGTGTGTGGGTGAATGCCTAAGCATCAAATTTAGTAATAATCAAGAGAATGTTTAAAGGATGCTTTTGCTAATACCAGATAACTACTTCATCACATAAAAGCAGGGCTAATATCTAGCAAGAGATGGATTTCCCAGTCTTCTCTTAAGCTTGGTGCCTTCACTATTTATGTGGCTCTGAATCCCAGTCAGCTGGAAAGCTTCGGGTGTAATCTAGTAAGCAGGCATAGGCGGCTTGCCAGAAGCCATAAAATTCTTGGCTGGCTGTTTCTCAGGCTCCTAGGTACATAGGGTGTTTCAGAAATTCAGAGGGTGATGGCAACGAGATATTCTTAGGATTATGGTACATACGTTAAAACGGCAAAGTCTTCCCCTGCCCTTTCTGGATGCGGTTCAAATGCCATGTCTGTGATAGGAGGAAGGTGAAATAACTGGTCCCTTAAGGATATATGCTGTGCACTCTGAAGGATGTTTGCCCAGGAGTGGAGACCAAACAACACCTGACCTTCAGCGTGTTTTTGCATCTTACACGCCACTTTTTTGTAAAAAGCAGATCGCATGAGGGAGGAAGAGGATGATTAACAGGTGGGAACCAACATGGAGAAGGAATTCAGCCACTTCTGCTGCAACTATGAGAAAAATCCTGCTTCTGAAGCCAGTATTTGCATGGGGAGAATTAAGGAGGGAATCTCCCAATGGTGTTGAACAAACACCCTACTTCTAAGTAAACAAACTCAGGATAGCACAGCATGCCTCCCTTTTATTTTGCCCCCCTTTGAGATCCTTCTTCAGCTGCTGTCCACATTCTGTAAGCTCATGGGCACTTCTCAGCCATTTAACGTAATACAGAAATGTATGTAATTCCGAGTACCTAGGGAGCCCTCCAAGCATGTGAAAGCTACTGTATTTGTGATTTATTTGTGAGTTTGCCTGCAAACTCATTGGCTTTTAACCTCTAGAGTTCACTTTCAGAATGAATGACTGACAAAGGCCAAAATACAGCTCCACAAACAGTTGTGTGATTTTGCTTAGTACCATTCTAAGCTTACCCATTTTATGAAGAAATTAAGTTGTACCCTGCTTAGGCATGCTGGGCACTTGACAAGTCTGGTCTAGCTGCTGATGAAAGCAACTGAATTATCAGGAGGACTTCCTAGATGCAACTTGTAGGGTTACGTATTTGCTTCAGCAATATCCTGCTGCATTAACACCCCATTTTATTTCCCCATAATTGGTTATAAAGAATTCTGCACCTACTGCCAGCATCCTGAAAGCATAAATTGCAAAGGAAATGTATACATATTAAGGAAAGATAGAGGGGAAATTAATGTAGAACTGCAAGAATATTAGGCATTTGTAAACCTTTGTGCCTTATTTATTCCACATTTATTTATATTCCACTTTTTTCTTTTCAAGGATCTCAGGGCGGCTCACATGATTTTCCTCCTCTCAATCAACAATAACCCTGTGAGGTAGATTGGGCTGAAAGTCTGTGATGGACCCAGAGCTCTATGGATGAATGGGGACTAGAATACAGATCTCCTGAGTCTCAGTACCACATTCTTAACCACTACACCATACTGGCTCTCACACTGGAGGTCATCAAGTAAGCATGAGTGAGATGTGAACCTGACTAGTCTAGTCTAGTTTAGTCTAACAATGAGATTAGCTTGATTACTATATAATTGGGGGGGGGGGGTGTTGACTAGGGCACTGATTTCCTTATCTTTCATGTTCCTGGCTAGAGGAAACCAGGTTTTTCACCCTACCAGCACTCTTTCGTCCACAGATGGAAGCCAGGTCTCTTGAATGGCAATCAGAACAAAGTCGGACAGGAACTCAGTCAATACCATGAAGGCAGGTCTTCCAGCCAGCTATGTTCCAAGAAAGATTTTACTGGCAAAATTATGTGAAGATGTTTATGACAATTGGGTAGCCACTTTGGATTCTTAGCATGCCCTATTTGTGTGGAGAGGGAAAGACCTGATGGCAAACCACCCATCCATGTGTGTTGAAACCTGCCAAGTAAACCCATAACTATGACAATCCATTATTATACACAACAAACTACTGCATAACCATGACTTCCATGATGGATGAGGAAACTGGTCTTCCAGGTATTGCTGTACTACCATTGCTAGCATCTCCAACCATTTGCTACACTGGCAAGAGCTGACAAGAGTTGCATTTGGTGGGACATGACTTCTAGAAAGTGACTAGGTCATCATCACACAAAATAAAATCCACCTCCCTCCCTCCAGCCTCCTAACTTCAGCACCATTGCACCACAAGCTTCATTAAATATACAGGGTTTAATTCATTGTTATGCTAGTGGAAAACTGCTACCACAATGCAACTGTCTCCATCTCCAGCAGCTCTGAAAATCTGCTCTGGAAGGTTTCCCAGCCCTCCACAGCACAACGAAAGGATTCAACCTAATTTTTTGTCCATTATCCATGAAAAACAATGGCTTCTCAAGTGATAAACTATTAGTTATAACCACTGACTTACTACTTACGTCATTGCAATATTGTATGATTCTGGGTGGATGCAGGTTTGATCCAAAGGATTTGGATGCCGAACACTTGCTGCTGCTTTCGTCCTCTTTTTACCCTGTTTCTCAGTTGAGGCTGATTTATGGTCCCCAGCTGCAAGCTCGCCCTGTTGACTGATGTCCAGAATCATGAGAGAGAGAGAGAGAGAGAGAGAGAGAGAGAGAGAGAGAGAGAGAGAGAGAGAGAGCGCGCGCGCGCGCGCGCGCGCGCGAGCGCGCGCTCTAGTCAAAAAGATTGTTTCTGAAATGAACATCTCCCTTCTTTTCACACGGGATGCAGCTAAGACATGTTCCCCACACATTACAACTTTTGTAGTTGTTGCTAGTATAAACTTATGAATGAAAGTGAATTCTAGAATGGACAAACCTTTCAAAATGCTCTCTGCAATGGACCCACAAATGAACCTACAAATTATGTTATGTCCATAACTTCTACTGGGGTTGCTTCACTTGAAAGATTGCAGGATAAAATTATGCACAGACATCCTTTTAAGGATAGCCCAGTGACAGAACATGTTATTTATTTCATTTATTTTTATGTAAAATATTTGTGGGCAACCTTTCAGAGCAGGAGTTTCCTCAAGGGAGAGCTAAAACTCAACATAATAAAATGAATGTGGTTATAAAAGAAGTGAAAAACAGCAAATATTGTAAAGAATAGCAAAGCATGAAACAAAACCTGCAACACATAACTGTAAGTACAACCCAGTCCAATAAAACATAATTAGGGGAAGGCCAGAGTAAAGAAGAAGGTTTTCAGGGCTTTCCTAAAAGGCTGCCCTGATGTGGCCACAGGTTTTGCTCACATCCAAAACATCTTCAGGTCAGGACCACAACTTAATGTTGCAGCACGTGTTGAATGCAGAAGGTCTCAGGCTCAATGCAGGCAGAGCTAGGAAAAATCTTGCCTGAAACACTACTGAGTTGGATGGGCGAATGACCTGACTTGGTCTGAGGCAGCTTTCTGTGTTGGCAGGGTAGGACCACAGCTGAGTAGCAGAGCACACACTTTGCATATAGAAGGTCCTTTTCGGTTCCCAGCACCTCCAGGTACAGCTGAGAAAACCCCTTACTGGGAAGTGTGCAAAGCCACTGCTGGTCTCTTATAGACTATCCCGATCTCGATGGGCCAGTGCTACATAAAAAGAATTCAGATTGCAGACTGGGAGGTCCTTTGCTGGGCTCCTAAAGACCCATTCCTAGTCAGAGTGGCTATGCAAAGGGTCCCTGAGAGTATATAGCATTAGTGTTAACATTAATTTCATTTCAATATCACCTGGAGCTCAGTGAAACCACATGGTTCATAAATACAGTATAAGAAAATAGGATAAAATGCCATAAACTCTTATCAAAAAGACAAACATTTTAAACAAAACAATTAGGAACAGTTGAAAAATGTGCAACCAAGAATAGCTGTGCAAAAAAACTTCAGGCATGGGCCATCTCTTGAAGGTTTTGGATATCTCAGTATATTTTTGAAATCCTCAGTATAAAAGGCCATCAAAATCTGGTGCTGAAAAGACTGACAAGATTGGATTCAGGTTGGCCTCAGTGGGGAGGTCATTGCACAGATGGAGGGACCACAACAGAGACAGCCCTCTCTTGTTGCTTCCATCTGAGCTTCCCTTGAAGTTCCTCCCTGGAGGAAGGTCCTTGTTGTTGAAAGCAGTATTCAGGCAGATTGTGGTTGGGAGAGGTGGACCATCATGTATTATGGTTTTATACTGTGTAAGGCTTCATAGGTCAAAACATGGAGTTGGACTTGGAAGCATAAAGGCTGCCAATGCAAGTGGGCCAGAACTGCTCTTGAATGTTCAGACCAATGGGACTGAATTAATCTGGCTGTGGCATTCTGCAAACTGCAGCTTCTGAACTGTATTCAAGAGCAGCTCCACACAGCATGCATTGCAGTCATCTAAAGCAGATTCCCAGGGTGTAGATTACTGAAACCAGGCTGTCCCTGTCCAGAGAGGGGCAAAGCTTCATATATACCAGCTTCATATGCGTTCCTGCTAGTGCTGTGCCATTTTTTTTCTCCCACATTCACCGCAACTGTTCTTATTCAGTTTTACAGAAAAGAAATTACTTGGGAAAATAAATTCCTTAGTGAAGGAAATCCTGGAGAACGTCTCATGAGTTGGGTTTGCATTTCTTGTGCCTATGAGGAAGTCAAAGTGGGTCTCCATGTGTCATGTTTTTCATTATACAGTGACCTTTCCTGTTGGATGCAACCCGCACTGTGGAGGATGCAAAATAAGGCTGAGCTGATGCTATCTAAGGGATACTTGACATGGCAGTACAGCCCCCCCACTCCCCCCCAAATCCCCACTCAGGAATGAAAAAAGAATGAAACAGGCTGTGCTACGGCCCCAACAGATGGTGAGTCCTACATGTGTGAAACAGTGGAAGAACTTCTACTTGCCGTGGAAAAATTGTTTTTCCCAATTTCTCTGTACACAACGAGGAGGGATAATTTCGAGAAGTCATTTCAGCAAAGCCCTAGTTCTTGTACTTCTTCAGCCAGCACCACTTCCCATCTAAGTGGCCTTTGGTGGCAGTGCTTTCTTATGATGGCTGTAGTTGTGATCCACTCATTGCTTCTTTCCAGCTGCCCTTAAAAGCCAAACCTTTTCCATTCCGTTTTGTGAAAACTGAAAATGCTTAGTCTTGCCTCCTGATTTATGCATGGGAGCATGTTTTTCCATCGTTGCACAATTGCCTTTTATTATAAATTTATTTCTTACCATTGATTACACTTCTATCCTCCTCCCTGGGAGTTTCATAACACTAACTGAAAGCAAAAATTGCAATGAATACATCTTTACAATAATAAACTGCCCCAATGGTTCATTTCACTAAGGCTTACATTATAACCTTTAAAGGCAGTTCCATAAAAGGCAAAAATCAGTACGTACAACATAATATCAATTATCACTTATTGGTAATGCGGTAGCCAAGTACAACAAATAGACCTTTCCTATGCATGGTGACATGAATGAGCAATGAAAACGGCAAATGACTACCCAAGGGTACAAAATGCAGAAAATAGCAACCGGATTGCTTACAGGCCACTGCAGCCGATCCCTTCCATGCTCTACTCCCTCACCCTGGTGCAGTCCTCAAGGCTCTAACAGGGACAAGGGTAGTGGCATTTGGTCTCTTCCCTTATGTGCTGAATGATCCTACTGACTGCGGAGCTCGAATTGTTATTTTATTGTGCACAGCTCTGGACTGGGGGCTTTTAGACAAAAGCAGCACAGAAAACATTTCACTGGCTAACTGACTGAAACTTTGCCTCAACAAATGGGTGTCACCTCATATCCTTACTTAATTTTACTGCTTCAGACATAAGATACAAACCTGGCCTTGGACTGACAGATGCAATCGTATATATTAAAAACATATGCAGCAGCACAAGGGCCAGAGTTCACACCACTGATCTTGCAATGTGCTCTTTTTTCCTGCAGAGTCACTCTGCATACATAGATAAGTTCTCACAACAGAGACGGTGCCAACCAAGGCTGGCTGGTGGAGCAAACTTGTAGGTATTAATGTCTATTATGTGTGCTTTGGGGTTCGCCTTCGAAGTATCTTTATAATATCCAAGGTTGGGTCAGCCTCTGGAGGGAACCCTGTGCTCAGCTCCAGACTGAATTTATTTAAGTTGATATTACATTACTGCTCTACTTAAAAATTAACTGAACTGCCATTCGGGATTTCTTCCTTTGGATGTGATGAGAAAGTTTATTATGACACATTTTCCCAAATGGCCAGAGAGTATGTGCAGCTGCCAAGGTCAAAATAGCATCGTAAGGACATAGCAACATACTAAAGAACTCAGCTTTAGTCACTGCTAAGGCATGGGGCTACAACAGCTCACTGTGTACAGACAGGATGATGCAGAGGAGGGAGAAAAAGACTCTCCGTCGTCCCTGGTGGGTCCTTCTGCAAGGTGTTCCACATTCTTTATACCTTCAATGCACAGTTGAATTAATTTTTACTTCTGCATCACCTTTCTTCTAAGAAGCAATGGGTGATATTGATTGGTTGATTGACTGATTGATTGTCTTAGAGCCTTGCCTTTCATGACAAACATGCTTCTAAGCTGACTTGGAGGAAACATCAAGATGCATTTAAACAAGTAAGCAAGAACTCAGCCCGGCCCTTCTCCTTCAACATACAACAAGTTGTTGTGACTTGTCACAGGGTGCAGTCCAGCAGGTGCAAAGGTGGTATTTGCCTGCTTCTGTCTGCACTCATCACTTAAATTAGAGTAGACTAAGACTGAAGTTCAGTCGAAAACCTTCATGGTAGAGCTTGGATTTTGATCAGGGTGTCTCCAAGTCTAGACAAGAGCCTAACATTTTTGCAACCCATATTCAAAGCATATCGCCCTATACAGGCAAAGCCTTAGATAAGTCAGACTTCCTTAACTTCTTGTCCTCCAGAAATATTGGACTGCAGTCCCAGGCAGCATGGCCAATATTGGTTAGTTCATGTCCAACCCACCCAAAGGGTATCAAGTTGAAGAAGGATGTTCTAAGCTGTTGCCTACGTGGAGCTATTTCTTAAACTGCTCTCTTAAGTTGGAAGAGGAACAATTTTCCACTTCTGCTACTTAAAGAGGAAGGTGGGGAAGAAATAATCTTATAACACTTTTGTCCACAGCACACTTTTATATGTTACCTGCAAAATGTTCGGATGTATTCCTGGTTAATCCTGATAAAACCAGCGCATTGTTGAAAGGATTTGGGGCCCAGTCCTTTGACTTCCTTAAGCTGCTCCCGATTGATAAATGGACCATTCTTCTCTCGCCATTCAATTATATTTTTCGCCCTGTTGGCATTCAGTCCTGCAATGTGTCTAAAACCATAGAGAGATGTCTCCATATCAAATAAAGCCAATGAATTGCATCTGATAAAATTAAGCAATAATTAATTAAATTACTTTATATGGTATTTATTTATTTATTTATTTATTTATTTATTAAAAGCTTTTGTATGCCGTTCTATTATACAAGATCTCAGGATGGCTTACAATATTTAAAAGGACAATTAAAACAACATTTTCAAAACAATAAACCAAACAGAGCGACTAAACTTAAAAACTATTAGAGTTTAAAATACTGTTTAAATAAAAAGGTTTTGGCCTGGCACCGAAAAAAGTATAAACTTGGCGCCAGGCGTACCTCTCCGGGGAGAACATTCCAGAGTCTGGGTGCCACAGCAGAGAAGGCCCTACTCCAAATTGATGACCTTTTTACCTCTCTTAGAGAGGGTTCCCAGAGTAGGGCTTCTCCCATAGATCTTAAGGGCACATAAGGAAGGAGACGTTTCTTCAGGTATCCTGGTCCCAAGCTGGTTAGCACTTTCTAAATTTAAGGTAGGCAACTTCTGGCTTCCCAGATGCTTTGGCCTACATCTCCTATTACCCCTAACAGGCACAGTCAATGGTGAAGGATCTTGAGAGCTGCAGACCAAAACATCTAGAGGGACCCAAGTTTTCTGTTCCTGCTCTAAAGGATAAGGGGAACCCAATGACCCCAAAATGTAGTGTTAAACTGCTCCACTACACAGGTGAGGCCCCTCATGACTACTCCATTCACTTGATTAGCAGGGAATTATCTATATTCATGAACACTGAATGCAGAAAGCCCTGAATGCACAAAGCTCTATACAAATTCAAATAGCTCTCTGAAAGTTGTAAAATAAGTATGAAATCACACGTTGCAACTGAAAGGAGGGTACACCAAACCCTGCTTTTATTTTTTTAATCTCACTTTTATATCACCCAAGAATCAAAGCTCTAAAGTAAAAGCAAATTCAGGAAGAATCTGGGGTTCAGATTGTGGACTTGGGAAGTTTTGGATGGGTGACAATTCCAACCTACCAGGATTTCCAATGGCTATGTGGTTTCCTCCAAGTGCTGAACCACCAGGAATGGGTTTATTCCCATTGGCTCCCAAGTGAGTTCTATGGGTCAAACTACATACATGTTATGATAAACACATTTTAGAGTGCTTAAAGGGATGCTGTATTTTGAAGAAAACACACCTGTGGGGCTCTAAACTAGAATATGTACCTGTTCCAGACTGGAGCCCCACATGCATATTCAGTTGAAAATTCTTCATTGCATGGCTGATATTTGCTGGCAAACATGTGGTTTGAAGTAAACAAGTCCTTTTGGGTTAGTCTCACCTCACCTACTTAGGGGTGGGCCTGCATCAGCCAGATTGGAAATTCCTGGGCCCAGGAATTTGCACCAATACAGACTGAGTGAATTTTATTCATTCATTCATTTAAAACATTTATATCCCATCTTTATCTGACTTTTTCTGTATTGTGGTCCCATACCTACTTTCTCTGCCAAGTTTTATGACCAGTTTAAGCAAGCTTTTTTATATATATAAAAAAAATAAGCTGATTATAATGTGTTGCAAAGAAAAAGGGCTACAAACTGGGTACAGCCCTGTGTGTGTGTGTGTGTGTGTGTGTGTGTGCACGCATGCATATGTACATACATATGTGCATACATGCATGCAAAATCTGCTTCTCTCTACCAACAGTGTAATCAATGTAGAACTGGGGTGCGGAAACCATTTCAGTATGAGGACCTAATTCCATTCTGGGGAAGCTTTTGGGCTCCATTCCACTGGTGGGGACCAAGACAAAATGGGCAGAATCAAAATAGTCACATATTTTAGCTTAAACCGATACTGCTGGTAACTGAAGCTTAGTTACCAAGCACTGACAGCCTATAGAATGGGGAAAAACTACACAAAAACTTGGAAACCAAATGATCCATGGTAGGAGGAAAAAGGTGTGGACTTCTAAGCAACTTCACGGATTTGACAGACTGGAAACCCTGGAAGAGTGGATTTGGCTCCCACGTTTCCGGCTCTGCATGCTTGCTAAGGACAACGGACCAGTTCAGCCCCATTGTAGCATGTGGAACAAGAAACGTAGGAGAAAGAACCAGAACATTCTTTCCTGCTACTTCCTGACTAATGTGATGAAGCCTTGCCTAGCTGAAGTTAAAATACACTAACTTGGACCTTTTCTTTAAGCACTCATTTATAGATCACTTCCATAAGTGCAACAATGAACAAAGTGGAAAGTTAGGAACCTAGCTGATGGTCACAAGACATGTTTGGGAGCCATAACATATTTGAACAGATGAATCCCCATGATCAGGTCTATGTATGTCGCTCCTGAAACAGGAAGTCTCAAAAGCTCACCTCAATAATATTTCCGAGCAGATGTTAATATCAACTCCTACAAAGCTGACGCACTCCTCCACCACGCTGTCCAAGGTTGCTTTGAGCAGAGTTTGAGATACATCATGCTGTAGGTTGGGGGTGAGGGGGAGAGAAAGCAAAATCCAACCACTGAGTAATATTAGATTTCAGAAGCTACACAGAAATGAGAGTTCCAGAGAATGGCAAGTTCAACAAAAACATTTGCTGGTATAATAGTAAGAGCCCAAGAGAGGAACATCTGATGTACTGCCACCATTTTCACTGCAGAGCTAGCATAGCTCACTTGAATTTATTTTCAAGCTGTCCCTTTTTCCCCCAGCTTGCAAGAATGCCGGATAAGCGCCATATACATGACAGACAGCCTATTAAGTTCCCTCTCAAAACAGAAACTCATTACTGGGCAAGCACAGGTCTATTTTATACACTTCTCTCTGAAAAGGGAAATGGGGAGGGGGCATGGAATGATTGTTTATGCATGTTCCCTGCAATTATGTCATTGTGTCAAAATTATCCTCCTTAAAACAAATATTTAATATTTATCACAAAGGTTGTGAATAAATAATAGTCTGAATCCCAATCCAGCTAACAGTCAAGTGCGTGCTGAAGTAGCTGGGCAGAGAATCACATGCATGAACGGATGCTGAACAAATTATTCCTAGTTTGAATCAGCAGCTAGGGCAAGAGGTTTTGGAAAAAGGAATGGAGAACTGGATTCAGACCACCAGTTGGTGCAGATCCAGCTTCCTTAAAGGGATCTTGTACACTCAGTTCTGCATGTTGCAGTGTGTGCAAGTACTGAATTACTACTTCACACATCTATTAATTGAAGCAATTAATTCCTGTAATTATTAATTTCAAATCACTTTGCATTTAAACCCATAGAAGTGCCTCTTTGCAAGTGTGGGTTACAGCTTAAATTTTAATTTTTGAAAATCCCCCACTGTGAGAAGGAAAAGTCCATCTGTATTGTTTTCCTCTTTATTGCTTATGGAAGAAAAACAAGAGTGTTTTACACTGCCTTGACTGTTTATTTTTATTTAGTTGATATAGTGCTATGGAAATTATAATAAACAAACAAACTCAAGGAGACTTTCTTTTGTGTAAGCATGCATAGGATTATGCAGTAAATTACTATCCTGTACTCAGGATGAGAATGTGCAGGGCATGTTTCAACCCAGTGGCTACCACGAGTGAAAACAATTACTGACACTGGGACTGACAATGCCCTTGGCTACCGTTTAAGTGCTGATTGTGCCTTTTCCAATTTTTAGTGTTTATATGTTTTTAGCTTTTAAAAGTTATTTGTGCTGTTCAAAAACTGATGTGTTCTCAATCTACTGGAACGCTCTTTTTCGAAAGAGAGTACACACATTTAAAACAAGAATAAAGTGAACGTTCCTGCACAAGCCTATGAGAGCCAAGAAGCCTGAAGGCTTTGTAAATGCAGGAGTTAATTCAATCACCATGTTGGCTTAGCTCAGGGGCTCTTATAAGTTACTCATATAAATCTGGGTTGATCTGCAGAGGTTTTGTGATGCATCTGTTCGGGACATCATGCTGGCTTCAAGCCAAAATCCCAGACTGTTTCACCCAATACTTTGCTTTAACTTCTAAGTCACTGAGCCCTTTTAAAGTTATTTTAACAAAACATGACATGCTACCAGCATCAGGCTCCATTGACTCATATTTGTAATTGATTAAATTGTGGTGAATATCAGATTAGATCCCTAAGTCATCTTCCAACAAGCTCCTATCCCTTTATCACATCTAAGCACACAGTGACCATGACGAACAGCAAAATGATGAGTTGCATATGATAAGTCAGGAAAACCTAAAGCCCACCATAATACCAAATGCTGTGGGCATTTCCAGCGGAGCTGAAGTCATAAATGCACCATATTCCCCACCTGTGTATTCAGATGGAGAATCTGATGTCACACACATGGAAGATGAAGCTCAGACACTAAAAAACTGTCCAAAAATTGCTGGACTGCAAGGGTGTGTCCCTCTAATGAGAGTTCCATTGCTTATATTTGCAACAAGGTGGCTAGAGTATCAGATGTAGACAAGCAAAGACTGAGATTCCTTGTTTCTTTATTAAATATGTGTCATTGGTGGACACTATCAGAAGCCCCTGGACTCATAGGTACCCAGGAAAGATGCTGGAAGAGGTGGTGGGGAGGTCAGAGAAATCTACAACAGATTTAAATGAGCTCAGATTTCTATGTCCCATACTAGACCATCTTTTCCCATGTAGCATGAGCTGATTTTTTTTAACT
This sequence comes from Varanus komodoensis, assembly GCF_004798865.1. Lineage (NCBI taxonomy): Eukaryota > Metazoa > Chordata > Lepidosauria > Squamata > Varanidae > Varanus > Varanus komodoensis. Next base: position 56,659,928 of record NW_025335568.1, read on the forward strand.
TGTTGTAAAATGGAACAGTCCCCCCAAAAACAGTAAAGCATGAACATATTTTCAAAATGCTAATTTGTACAAAGTTTACTTTCATCAATGAGTGGACAATGAAATCAAAGGCACCTGTAAAAACACAAAATGCAGATGAAACAAATTTAATTAAGTTTGTATATCCCCAGACTCAGGATAAACTGTATCTTGACCTCTTCTGTCTCCTCTCGTCCCCATGTCCCATGATGATCCTTTCCCCAGCTTTCCATGTTGATCTTCCATCCCTGAAGAGACCACTAGAACAGCACTCTCTCTCTCTCTCTCTGTGCCAAGCTACAGTGGATAGAGAGGCAAACTGGATCCTCAACTCCTCTTTCTGAGGTCCAAGTGTTGTCTTTGACTCATGTAGGTTTAGATCCAAATAAATAAATATTTTTAAAAGATAGTCCTACAAGGCTGGCTGGGGAATGCTGGGAGCTGTATGATTTTTCTCTGCCTAAACCTCTTGTTTAAACATCTCAATTGTGCTCTTATATTCCATGTTTCATATTATGAAGTATTGCTAAAAATCTAATACTTATATACTACTTAGTATATTAACATCTCTAAGCAGTTCTCAGGTAATTGTGATCACCAAGCTCAATTTACTTTTAAGCCATGTGGCTCAGGCTAAGGGCAACAGGGATACCATCCTGAGTCCTTCATAGGAAGGGCAATGCTGACTTTCAGACACACTTCTCCCAACTGCTACACTGTTAGCCAGAAGGAAAGTCTACTTTCTCCTTCTCTTCACCTGAGCTTTGAATACTTTAAAAAAAATCAGACAGCTATTTATATGTGATTGCTTCAATTTTTATGCTGGATTTTATACTGCTTCTAATTTTTCATTTACACAATTAGATCCACCTTTTTAATAATACATGTGCATATGTTTCTTATTTATACCTATGGAATGCGCTCCCCAGAGAGGTCCGCCTGGCACTGTCCTTATTTGTTTTTCAGCGCCAGGCCAAGACCTTTTTATTGAAATGCTATTTTAATTGTTAATGGTTTATTTGACCAGGCTGGATCCACTATTCTATTTTATTTTATCTTTTGTATTTATGTATGAATGTTTTTGTATTTTATATGCAATTTTAATGATTGTAAGCCTCCCCGAGGCTCATGCGACGGGTCGGCATATAAGTTGTTTAAACAAATACATAAATAAAATATTAACTTACTACTGACTACATCCAGAGCTACCAATCTGCTCTGCTGTTTGCCACTTCGCACCTCTCTTTCTCTCTCTCTAAACATAGTGCAGACACCTAGTGCTACAAGTCACTTTGTAAAAACTGCATCCTAGAAAATGGGGGATGAATATGGAACCACAAAATCATCATCAACTCTCTCTATAATCTCCATGGGAGTCAGAAATATAGCTGACAGTGGTGACTGTAACTTCAGGTTTGGCAGACTACCCAGCCAGCAAGATGGCAAAGCCATTTCTGTTTCCTCCACTGGCTGGAAGGCAGGAAAACCACATTGCATTGGTTGCCCTCACTTTCCTCCTGAGCTGGTGGGGTGGGGGGAGTGGTCCTGACAGTCACCTGGGCACAGCAGAAGGCACCAGGTGAAGCTGTTAATCCATTTGGAACAGAAGAGGAAGCAATTGCCAGAACATAATTAGCCACGAGAAGACTTGCAGGGAGATATGATAGCACTCTACAGGTACTTGAAAGGCTGTCGCAAAGAGGAAGGACAGGATCTCTTCTCGTTCATCTCAGAGTGTAGGACAAAGAATAAAGGGCTCCAGTTACAGGAACCCAGGTTCTGGCCACATAACAAGAAAAAAAATCTGACTGTTAGAGCCGTATGAAAATGGAACCAATGATGTAGGGAGGTTGTGGACTCTCCCACATGAGAAATCTTCAGGAAGCAACTGGACAGCCATTGGAGAGGAACAACTTAACTAGGAGTCCTGCACCAAGCAGAGGCTTGGACCCAATGGCCCTCTGGCCCCTTCCAGCTCCAATATTCTATTATTCTATATTTCTAGGATATTATGACCTCTGACGGCCACCCAGAGTTCCCAGGGCACAGATGACACCTGCTTAAGTAGCTGCAACTTCCCTGCCACTGCTGACAGGAAGCGCACACACCATGAGCAAAAGGAGACCAGGCTTGGTGTGATCATGGTCATGCAAAATGTAGGCATGTGGCTTGAGAGCCATTTTCTGGTGGAAAGAAAGACTACCAAATACAAAAATAAATGAAGAGAATAGACCAGTGTTGACTTAAAAAATAATGCTTGTTGCCTACCAAGCCTAGTTTATATTTGCACAGCTGAAAACATATATAAGCTAATATTTAGTTCATACCATGAATTAAATGTTCGGAGATTGAAGGGTTTCCTTAATTGGCTCACAACTTAGGGAATATAAACTTGACCTAAATTTGATGAGGAATGGTTCTCATTTCCATTCCATTCCCTACCCCTGCAGATACAGCTGCCAAATGCCACATGAACAACCCCTCAGTAAACAATTTTAAAGCATAGAATTCAAACTGTCCCAGTTTGAACCATCCCGGATGTTCTGTAGGGGACAGAATAGAAAAGTTTAACAAATAAATAAACTAACAAACAAACTTGGAAGTAACAAAACAGTTGTTAGATGGAAACTGTGCAAAACAGTTAATTAGATGGAAGGTGAAGGTGCTTGAAGGTTCCAAGTAGACCTAGAGAGAATCAATAATCTCCTCAGAAACAGGGGTAGCCTTCCCCAACCCTGGACCCTCTGGACTGCAATTCCTTGCGCTCCCAGCCTTGCCCAACCTGTTACCCTCCAGATATTTTTGACCATAGCTTCCAGCAGCTCTGTCAATTGGTGATGACGGCTGATCCAAACAATTAAAGGACACATTGAGGAGAAGAGCTGGGAAGAAAGACAATCAGATCTAGTCCCTATGGCACAATCCTATGTATGGTCCAGCAAAAAAAAAAAAAAAAAAAGCCACAATTTGCATCTTGTCTCATACTGCAATGTTGGGAATTATAGGACTTTTTGCTGACAAATCATGCATAGGATTACATCCTAAAAACAAGTAGAAGTTCAAGAATAAGGACAGGAAAAGGTAGCCAGTGAAAAGGACTACACAGAGAAGTGATTGTAATAGGTTTTCATGAGCAACTACATAACTTTTGAGACATTAACATTTTAAACAGTGCTGAGGGCCAGAGTTTCTCTAGTGAGGGATTTAACCTGGTGCTTTACTGAACCATTTTCTTCCATTTTCACGGCAAGAGGGGGGAAAAACATCCTTTACTTAGGGCCTTTTAATGGGTTTTGCATTTTTCTCCTTTTCTGTATGTTTTACTAACCAATCACATAGCATAGCTACACTATAGATCTGTGGCAATACAGAAGGCTATTGTTTGAGTTTAAAATTTAATACCAGATTTTCCTCACTGTGAAAACCCCTGCAAAAACAGCTAGGAAATATGGGAGACACCCTGAAGGGCAACAAACACAGGCCCTGGTGAAAAGGACCTCCAAACTTCTGTGAGCGAGAGTGCACCATACGTGTCTCATGCAGAGAAGCCGGCAAATTATTTGTTGTTACATGTCATCTATGTGTATCCAGTTTATGGCAACTCTATGAATGAAAAGTCACTAAAATGCCCTGGCTGTGACAGCTCTGCCCAGCTTTTGGAAACTCAAGGCTGTGGCTCCCTTTATGGAATTAATCCATCTCATACTAGGTCCTCGCATTATGGTTTTCTCCAGTAAATCATTTCATTTCATGATGTGTCTGAAGTACAACAGTCTCAGTTTCATCATTTTGCCTGCAGGGCAAATTCTGGAGCGATTTGATCTAGGATTCACTTGTTTGCCTTTCTGTCAGTCCAGGTACCATGTTCTTCCAGCACCATGATTCAGATGCATCAATGTCCTTCACTGTCCACCTTTCATTCCCATACATAGTGATCAGAAATGCAATAGAGTGGATGATCTTGACCTTGGTCTCGGCTCAGATCTCCTTACACTGGATGACCTTTTCTAGTTCCTTCCTTCCTTTCTAGTTCCACATCTAAGTCTTCTTCTAACTTCTTGGCTGCATTTGAACTGATGACTGAGCCAAAGTATGCAAAATCTTTCACAATTTCAATTTCTTCATTATTGGCATGAATCACAGTGTGTAGCTGAGGTTTGCTTTCTGTTTTACTCTAGTTTAATTGCAGAAACTTACTGCATGCTCGGGAAGTGAAGAACTAAACTGCACTCTTTCTCAGAATGTTTCTACACATTCCTGGAGGGGGGGTGGGTAAAAATAGACATAGAGAAGGCTCTATCTCCAATGGATACCCCCCCACAAAACGCCCCTGTGGGAGCATTTTGTAGGGTATGGAATTTTGGAAGGAAAAGTTGTACTCCTCCCTCCCAGATCATGCTGGTCTCAATCCAAATTGGAGCTGCACACAGATACACTAGAGTAAATAAACTGATCAGGGACATACAACAGTTAACATAAAATGTAGTTTGGTCATGAGGGTGGCAGCTGGACCAGGTCAGCTGGAGGAAAGAGATGTGTGGAGGAAATGCAGGCTGACCTGGGGCCTGTAGCCAAGGCCATACAGCCAACCCAAGCATGAGTGCTACCCTTGGCAAGTGGCAAAGAAGGCCAGTCAGTGATCAAAGTGGGCCCTGGCTGGTAGCAGTGGATGGATGGTTCTTGAGGTGAGGTGGCAGAAGGGCAGCAGCAGCCCTCAATTTACTTTAAATTCTTGGGAATCTTTTTAACAGACTATTTATTTATTTATTTATTTATTTATTTATTTATTTATTTATTTATTTATTTGATTAATATGCTGCCCCACTAACTATAGGCTCTCTGGGTGGCTTACATCATATTAAAATCCATAAAATTATACAAAGACAAGGTGGAAATACACAACTAAAGCACCAATAGCCATAAAATCATAAATGAACTATGCAAATCCAATAAATCCAGAACAAAATAAAATAATGAATAAAATATATAGAAAAACAGATAAAACCCCAAAATAAGACAAAGCCTATTAAGATTTAATTATATCAAAATCTATCATTAAAAACATACTGGCAGCAGCACATAACATAACATTAAGATTAAAATATCAATAAAACTATTATTAGATCATCCAACCAAACACATGGAATTATTCTTCTCAGTGTTTCATGTATGTGATGTCCTTGCACAAGCTAGAAGCACATAGTTTACATTCAATCCCTGGCATTTTGTGGTACGGCTGGAAAAACTACTGGAGGGCTAGTGATTACTAGAGTTGAAGATACTAGACCAAAACAGTGGCCTGACTCAATATAAGGTGGCTTTCTATGTTCCTCTAAAAGTCTCGCTGCTGGCTGTAGGAATATTATAAGCAGAGCAGTATTCCCACATGTTGGCTGTAGGAATACTATCATATAATCAATATTACCTAGTTGCTGAGAGACCCCAAAGTGTGGTGGGAGTTAAAATAGGAAGGAGCAAAACCACTTTAAAATCATACAACTGCAAGAAACTAGACCTTATGAAATCCTAATAGCATTTATATATTTACATTGTTTCTTCCCTCTCTTTATTTCACTCTCAAATGTCACCCTCTTTCAAAAATAGAGCCTGACATCTCTGAGTAAGTTACATTTGGTTGTACTTTTTCACCATGAATCCACTGTCAATTTCTTCACACTGCCCACTCACCCAACTGTTTATTTGTCATGTAATTCTGAGGAGTGACTTGATTGTCTATACAAATAGTTTGGTGAGCAAAGCATGAGGGAGAGGGAACAACGGATCCTTTGAAAGGCACAGCTATGTATATATTTCTGTCCTGCAAAAAGGCTTATTAATTCTTCTTGTCAGCATCCCACAGCTTTGCCCAACAAATGCATGCAGCTTAACACCTGCTAGAATAGCTCTAAAGCTTCCATTAAGAAAGAGGCACCCACAAGTTTCTAATATGCAATAGATAACAGCTGTACCAGATGGAACTGACATCTGCTCTGCATCTCTCTCCTATGAAGGGGGGAGGCAAAACTTGACATATTTATAGGCAAACTATGGGATTCCCCTTTCTATCACAAAGGATAAGACTAACCTCTGATTGCAAAAACAATTTTTTTGGCCACTGCCATTGTCTTCCGATTTCAGCGCAAGATAAAAGTTGGTAAACAGCTCAAAATGCAGTAGAATTGAGGATATCCTATTAATATGCAAGTCCTGAGCTATGATAAACAAAATCTCAATTTCAGCTAATCACATAAGAATAGACTCACCTCTGTCTACCTGATTATATAATACTTGTACAGTCCCTGACAAACATCTTTCTGTGAACTTAATGATTTATCAAATCTAAAAGTTGCTTTCTTTAAAAAGCTAGCCCTTTTGGCAAAACTCTACAGCTCCCTCATCTTCATGAAAAATGGAGTAACCACTTCTGAATCACCAAAAAGAACAGTGAATTGCATAAAATTTCCACACAGTAATTGATACAGACAGATGCAAATTTAAAAGTGATGATGATGATTTATTTCATTTCTATATCGCTTCATAGCCAAAGCTCTCTAGGCAGTTTACAACAAGGTATAAAACAATAAAATACAATAACATAAAACAACAACATTAAAAGAGTTTAAATCAATTTAAAATAGCTTAAAAGTACAATAAAAAGGTCCCAAAAGAAGGATTACCAGGATTACTTCAGGCCCCTGGAAGACCAAGGAAATATTTAAAGGCCTCCCACACAAAGGGCTGTCTTGACCTGGCACCAAAAAGATTGTAAATTTGGTACCAGGTGGGCTACAGCAGGGAGGCCATTCCAAAGATGGGGGGCCACTGCAAAAAAGACCCTCCCCCTAGTTGCTGAGCATCTCAAAGTGTTGACACTCAGAGCAAGGCCCCAAAGTTGAGCCTAGTGTCCACAGTATTATAATTTAAATAGAAATACGGTACGTTTCAATACAGCGTAGAAGACTTTGTGATGCTGTAGAAGATCTTTATGCCCACCTGTTCAGGCTGCTCTCTACATTCTAACTGTGGATGGACAACTGTTCTGGTTCTTTATTTTTAAAGTGGAATTGAATGGGTCAGCCCTGCACAGACCTTTGTAAAAGAGGCTTCATGGCAGCCTAAAACAATAGAAAGTCTTTTGATAAATCAGTATAGTGAATAAAGGCAAATGTAACCTGGTTTCAAAATTAAACTTTTCAGGACCACATTCATAGTAAACAGAAAGATCTAAGGTTCTTGAATGAGGAAAGTAAAACCTGGGAAGCCACCAGTTCTAGGCCCTTAGGTGCAAGAACAAAAGTCACAGTCTCTGGGAATGTTATTGCTTATCTTTATTCCCCACTTCATTTGTTGGAATTTTAACCAGCCTTTCAAAATCTTTCAAGCTGTGATTTCAAAATCAAACTATTATCAACACAATACATTAAAAATCAACTGGGCCCATTTTAATGGAAAAGGATGAGCAAAGACTAGGCAGCTGCTCGAGCAGATGAAGCCATGATACCTTAGCCACATGTCTGCTTATAACAGCTGCCATCCTGAATCCAAATCTTTGGGATGACTAGCAAAACAGGGCCTATTTCTAAATCAGCCACTAATCTAGGTGAGATCTTCAGCAGATTTTCAGTACTTCTCTTTACAACCTCCCAGTTTAAATCAACCTCCCAGTTTGAAATAAAAAGAAAAAGCTGAAGAAATAAGCAATACATCTGGAAAAGCAAGGGGGCTGGTAGTCACCAAAGCCGTGGTTTTCAGGCATATTCTTTTACATTGTAAAAACAAACAAGCAAAAAACTCCCATCACTGCTAACACCTGGAAACTGATGTAATTTGTACAAATTAATTACAGTTATAGCCCCTCCAAGGAAAACCTAATTCAAAAGCAGCTCCCATCCCAATGCTACACTGAAAAATGTGACACTGGAGAATGTTTATTAAATACTTAATGTGATTTTTCTGCTCGGACGGTAATATTTTAATCTTTATCACCATCATCATCATTAATAAGTTTAAGGAGATGGTATTTAGAATTCACTATGTTTTCACCTGGTTTCCAAGTGAGACTTTTGGCTCTCACATTTTAAGCTTATCACCAGGAAAACAGGAAGTGCCATGGGATCAAATTAGATCATTCAAATGTTTGGTTCCAACAGCACCAATAAAAAAATAAAAGTGTTACACACTGTAATTTACCATCAAAGGAATCTGTGATATTAAAATTACACCTTAACCCTTAAGCTTTATAACCAGCAACTTGTTAAACTGGTTTATATTCCCATCTCCCTTTGAAGTTCTTTGCTATTCAGAACAGGGACTTCAAGGTTTTTATTTTTTGTTCATTTGCTTCTATGGATATTTGATTATTTGATGTTTGATTATTTCCATGGCTAATGTGCCAACTTTACAAGTAAAAAGGAGATTGTGATTGCCTGCATACACACCACGAAGCAAACAGTCATAGCTAAGGAACCCTGCTTAGAAGAGGTATATAGTCAGAGATGCCAACGTTCATGCCAGTCTTGGGCAAGCGCTGCTCAATGAATCTACCATTTTGCCACCATCGCTGTTCACCTTTTCTCTTCATCTTTTATTTATTTAAAATTATTTCTATTAAATTTCTATCCTGCTTTTTTCTTATAAACTCTAAGAAGCTTACACCATTCTCCTCCTGCTGCTCTCAATCTTACCTCCAGAATTGCAAGCCTGTGAGATAGGTTGGGCTGAAACTCTGTGACTGGCCCAAAGTCACCCAGGTGGTCCCATGTCCAAGCAGGGACTAAAACCCAGTCTGAGCTCTTAACCACTACACCACACCAGCTCTTATGGTTACCCTGTGCTTGCTGAGCAGGAAGAGAGCCAGCAAGTAAGTAGGCTATGGTGACTACTGTACCTCCTTCTCTGGGCCAGAACAAAAGGCAGGTGAAGAAGAGAAGCAAGTCCAAGGGGTTCATGTCAGTGACCCCCTGGTGGAGTGTGGACCTTATGTACACTTATGTCTAACATTGTACACTTGCACACTTGTCTAACATTGGAGACCTTTAGACCTTCTAGCTGTCTTTTAGGTGAAATTTTATTCATTTTTAGTTCATCTCCAGCTAAAAGGGGAAAACAAATTTTTAGTTCAGGGGACAAATGAATGCCATCCACATTTTAGAAGTTCTTCCACCCCATCTCTATATTAGCTCATCAGACTTCCCATTAAAGTGCTTTAAGCATCACTGAATATGACTCCTGGATAAGGTACACTATTTCCTAAAAGAAATCAGAGGTTCCTCCCTTACACATACACACACATTTGGAAGAAACTGGGAAAGCTCATCATTCTGCGAGGGACTAATGTTGCCAAAAAGAAAAAAGAAAATGCATCACCAGAGGAGGAGGAGGAGCAGGAGAAAGGACAAAGACTATGACAGAAAGTGCTGATTTGCACAGACTTTCCATTTTCTGATGTTTAAATATAGGAATAATGACCATAGCTTAAATAAAAATAGAGACAAGGATTATAGCTTAAATAAAAATGCAATACATAAATGTGACCAGGTGAGCCATGGGCCTGCTCCGTCTGTGGTCCAGATGCTCATTTTTGATGGGCAGCATAATGGGCCCCACTCTCCATGCTTAGAGTTCTTTAGCCTTAAATCAAATCCCAGCTGGACACACCTTCAAAGAGAGGACTGTTCTGTGTAAAGGACACATGGCCAGTAAGGAGAAACATACACCCATGGAAACACCCATGAAATACTTTTTGAGCTTCTCAGACCAACCTGTACAGGTATCACGTCACTCTGCAAAATTCAAGGCTCACATTCAGAACACCAGCTCTTACAAACTGAAAGATGTATCTGATGAAGAGCAAGCAACAGCCTTTTATGTGGAGAATTAAAAGACAATTAGGACAAGAGAAAGGGGGAAAAGAGCTTGCATCTTCAGTACAAGTTCCTGAATGTTCAAACCAGAGGTTTTAATCTCTAGCGTTTCATTTGGAAAAAAAAACCCTTCAATTAGATTCTGTGAACACAAGCTTAGTCTTCTGATGTTTGATAAAAGAGCCTCACTTCAACACTCTTTTGAAGATTTTTTTGGTATGTGGTTCCCCCCTCCTGCTGCAAACTGGGATTTTGTTGTTGCTGTTGTAGTTTGTACTTTTACTCTGACTCATTTCTTGTCCTTTCAAAGTGAAATGCTGTTTGTTTTAAATAGCAACATGCTACCCAGAGATATCCCCAGAGGCAAAGAAATCAATTTTTATTTCAATCAGTCAAAACATTTGACAAACGTGAAAATATCATTATGTTTTAAATTGCATTTCAGATTACCCATCTGTGTTGAATTTATCTTCTTAAAAAAGCAAAAAACAAAAACAGCAACACAATACCAACCGTTATGTCTGTCATGAGTACAATTGTGTTACAAAGTAAGCAATGGAATTTAATTCCTGTATGGATAATACTGACACATCCAGCATGGAACCTCTGCTTAACTAAGAAAAGAAAAGCCAACACTGAGAAGAAAGGAAAGGGTTATTCAAATAATCTATACCATCATAGCCACATTTTTCTATTTCCTAAGTTCTCCACATTATAATGAGTTTTCCAAACTTACAACTACCTTGACACTCTAAGACAGACACTGGGTTCTGACAACACAATAACCAACACTCAAGGATTGAATATGGGTTGTCGATGAACCATGGGCTGTTGCTGAAGCATGGGCCATTATGTTATTTGAATAAATCGTAGTGAACAACCCACAATTCATAACCCAACAATTACCGTTGGTTCTCTTCATAGGTTGCTCAAGGTTAACAAGCCATGAATTCTGTCCTGAGAGTCACTGACTAAGCAGTAACAAAAAAAGGATCAAGTAGCAGATGACGGGTGGTTCTCTGCCTGAGTCCTAGAGAGACACTGCCAGTCAGATGAGGAATATTGGGCTAAATTGGTGGGAAGGGCAACATGCGGCCTGTGGCTGGGGGCTCCCATGCTGCCCATGTGGATGCTCAAAAGCCCTGCCAACATCAAAAGTGCCACCCTGGAACAGTCTCTTTTATGGGCTGGCAGGAGACGGATGCTGCATGAGAAGAGGACAGATGAAGAGTTGTCCCTTTTTCTTCAGAAAATTGCAGCAATGCAGGTGAGGTTACAGCCGTCTCTTCCCACTACAGCAATCTTCAGCAGTGTAGTAAAGAGGAAACAAGTTTTAATTTTGCTTCTGTCACCATGAGCCTTCAGGGAAAGATGCCGCTAGATGAGTAAGTAAGATGCCACTAGAGGAGTACCATGCCACCTTCTGAGAAGTGAGAAGCACCCTGCAAACTAATTTATGTCTACCAACATTTTGAGTTAGTGTGCAGGTGTGTAGAGTGGTGCCCAGAGATCAGTGGATCAAACTAGGAATGTCAGAGAAACCCACAACGGATTCAAATGAGTTTAAATGTCTATGAATTTGGCCAAATGGCTTTTTCCAAGGCAGGAGAAAGGATATAAATGTCAAATTAAAGAAACAATCATGAAACTGCCACATCCAGCAGTGGTAGTGGCAAAGTATTCTATTGATGACAAGCAACAATAGCACTGTGTTAAAATGTGGTGCCAAAGAGATTTGGGCTAATAGTAATGGTTACTTGTCAATCTTAAATCTAAGAACAGTTTATTTGAAAGGAAATGCCACTGAAATCCATAGGTATTATTCCAAGGAAATGTTATTAATGTGTGTATATGGGTGAATGATCCACTGCAATTGAATTTTTAGGTCTATGGCTGATCTATACTGCAATTACTTTTTCCAAGGTTTTCAAACCTGTTTTTCTAATTATTCCCTCCAATCACTTCAGCAGTGCATTACTAGCACTTTTGCATAAAGGTTGGGTGGGTGGATAGCAATGCCATTAAGGATGTACCTCACCTCAGCAGTGGAATTAGCTATTATTGTGATCCTTTGATGTGAAAACTTCTTCATATATAAGGTTAGATGAGAAATGCATTTTGTCCAAACTTTGACACAAGCTGAACATATTCATTATGTGCTGTCGAGTCATCTCTGACTTATGCACTGATTTTCAATGGTAGTCCTTTTGTTTTAATCCTGTACCTTAGTAGCTATCAGCCAGTCCTCTATATGTCTACTGAAACTTAAGTATCATTGAGCTCAAGGACTTCCCTGGTAAATGGTACTGCAACCTTAAGGTCAAGATAGTGTTCTGAATGAAAGAGGATAAGGACAGTCTTCCAGCGAAAAATAAGAACAAGAAGGAATGCTTGTTTTCTTCGCCTGTAGGAAAGCACCCCACTTTGATTTGATTGGCACACAACAGCTCAAAGAAGTCACCAGGGTTGTGCCTGTGGAATGACCCATGGAAGACTGAAAGCTGAGAGAAGACAAGGAAACATATGACATAACAGAGGAGGTGTGAGTTCAATACCAGTATCCATGCGATTTTCCAAACAGAGCACATAAGCAACCATTGTGTCATCGACAACTGGAACCTATTTCAAGCTTTTCACGTTTAAGCAAAGAAAAAAGGTGTGGGGGACAAGCTAGTTGCTATGCAATTTCTTTACAAAAAATCCCTTGGGCACCTCTATGGAAAAGTGTCATATAAAATGTAATTTATATCAAGGGGGAAAGCTCTTATGAATCTAAGGGAGCCATGCTGGATCAGTCTAATATTCTGTTCCCACAGAGACCAACACCTGTCCAATCAGTTTGGCCAAAGAGGATATCGGTACATCAGTATCCCCTGCCCAAGTTCCTTAGCGACTGGTAGAGATAGCTGTATTGTTTCCACCACCAGAGATAATACAGTGGTACCTCGGTTCACGAACTTAATTCATTCCACGATTCCGGTAGCAAACCAATTTTGGTTGCGAACCAAGTCAAATTTGCCCATAAGGTTCAATGTAAATGAGGCTAATCCATTCTGTAAATATTTTTTAATCACAAAAATTTGAAACAAAGTAACAAAGTACAGTACAGTAGAGAACACTAACCTAGGTGGGGGGACGCTATTGTTTTGAGGGAGAGTCGCCCTCCATAAGGACACTGGGGAGATCTCTTTCAGGGGTTTCGTCTCTTCTTTGTCTCTTAGCTGCAGGGTCAGTTTTGGAAAAAATCTGTCTAATGTCTGTCTAAAATCTGTTCTTGTCACCTTCATTACTGCTCTGCACATTCTTTTTACCACCATGCTTGCTCTGTACTCTCTTCGAAGTCATTATACAATATTATTATTGAATAATACTTTACAGTACTGTATGTGCTAAAAAGCACACAAAAAAACTTCACAGCAAGTGACCACAGGTCTGTCTGCAACCGCAAGTTGGCTGCGATCGTGTTCGTGTAGGAACATGGCTGTGATCGTGATCATCATCCAATGTGGAGTTTGCGAACGGAGGCAAACATTTTCCAAAATTTTTGTTCGTGAACCAATTTGGTCATGAACTGAGGTGTTCATGAACTGAGGTACCCCCATATACAGCTGTGCCAATGAGCAGCTATTGATAGCTGTGCCCTTTGTGGGTTCAAAATAGACCAGGTTGCATCAGCCCTGCCCGTATTTCATCCAAGATGATTCTGGTGGAGCTCCCCAGACTGGTTCAACAGCTGCACATTTTATACATTCCAGTGCTTTTTAACAGATCACTTAAAGATTTGATATGCACAGATATGGGCAATAAGGGAATAAATTCATCTCTCTACTCTGTTTATTCATTGGGTTTATATCTTGCCTGGTCTTGGAAGAGCTCAAGGAAGCTCAGCCCTGCATTATATCCTCACAGCCCTTTGTGAATTATGTTAGACTGATTTTACCACACTGTAGTCCTCCTCCCTCCCTCCCTTGCCTATGCTAGACTGCAGGGGCTATGCCTTGAGATGGTGGAGGAAGGACTGAGGGGACAGAGCAGGGAGGGTGATAAGAGGCTGGGGAATCAACAATGGCCTGACTTCGAAGAAAGGGAACAGTTGCCAGCTGTTTGCACTTCTCCGTGTTTTCCCAAATTTGCACACTGTACTTTTTACATCACTGCATCCTGGCAGAAGATTCTGCAAAATGGTTCTCCCATTCGTTTTTGGCAAGCTTTGGGGGTCTTTGCAGAGGCTTTCAGCTTGCTACTTGGAAGACCCCAAGCATGTAGGGCATCTGCACGAGTTAAAATAGGTATATGGTTACTTGCTTCATTTCTATATTGCTCAAGAGCCAAAACTCTGAGTGGTTCACAGCACTTTAGAAAAGACAAAACACAGATATAATAAAATTTGTGATATAAAAATCTATAACATGGCAACAGATCCAGGTTTACTACCTTGAAACGTACTGTCCAAAAAACCAACAAAAACTACTCACCGTTTATGATTGCCACAAAAGAAGCTGCTCACATTTAATCTTTTTTAAAATGTATAAATCATAGCACTTCTCAAATGTTTGTCCCTTCAGCTTAAACATAGACAAATGCTGGAATTAAATTAACACATTTATTGAAGAAACATTTATTGTTTATTCATTTTCATTATTTATTTTATATATATTGATATTTAATCAATTTAATTTAAAGGCTGCTCTTGATCCAAGGAAGGCCCTTGAAGCAGCTTGCAAAAATAACTATCATTATAAAATAATTCAAAATTGCCATTTATTTTTATACTATATCATGCAGAGAGAGAAAGACAGAGAGAACAATTAATCACAACTCTCAAAAAGGCTGCCAATGCAAGAAAATATCAGAACAAGTTCTGCTAGTTAAATTATCTGCCTGTCTAGATACCCATCTTTCAGATATACTTTTAAAATAACCTCCCTTTCCATAATTTTTGGGAGAAAACACCAAATGGAAAGTATGAGTGCCAAATTCACAAAAAAGACCAAAATCCAGAAGAGTGATCTGTAAAATAGTTCCTATTATACATTAATAATAGAATCAGTATAGCTCATAATGATCTTATATTCCAAGCTTCTGCAATATACTGAAACATCTGCCAAGGAGGGACACTATCCCAGATTCTCTTTGTGGCTTATTCATCCCCATGCAAAATTCTGCTTTAGCTGCCTTAATATGCACTCTGCACCCATGGCACGTAGGTGTGACGCAGCATACAGCAGGAAAGAATTAGATCATCAGATCCAGCTAATAATCCACAGCCACTTTAGGACGCTGATAAGTCAGTGATCTAATTACGCAATTACTTTTAAGAGTCAACGTGTGTGTTCCAGTAACATTTTAATTGCTGCAGTGATTAAGTAAGATAATTGTTTTCTAATTACTCACTTTTATGAGTGACAGTTTACATTCCCATCCCAAAGAAGGGCAACACCAATGTTCAAACTACCACACCATTGCACTCATTTCACATGCCAGCAAAGTTATGCTCCAAATCCTACAAGCTAGGCTCCAGCAGTACGTGGACCGAGAACTACCAGAAGTACAGGCAGGGTTTTGAAGAGGCAGAGGAACTAGAGTTCAAATTGCCAACATACGCTGGATCATGGAGAAAGCTAGGGAGTTCCAGAAAAACATCTACTTCTGCTTCATTGACTATGCTAAAGCCTTGACTATGTGGATCACCACAAATTGTGGCAAGTTCTTAAAGAGATGGGAGTACCAGACAATCTTATTTGTCTCCTGAGATACCTATATGCAGGTCAAGAAGCAACAGTGAGAACTGGACATGGAACCACTGATTGATACAAAATTGAGAAAGGAGTTCAGCAAGGCTGTATACTGTCACCCTTCCTATTTAACTTATATGCAGAGCACATCATGAGAAAGGCGGGGCTAGATGAATCACCAGTTGGAATTAAGATTGCTGGGAGATATATCAACAACCTCAGATATGCAGATGATACCACTCTCATGGCAGAAAGTGAAGAGGAACTAAAGAGCCCCTTGATGTGGGTGAAGGAGGAGAGTGCAAAAGTTGGCTTGAAACGCAACATGAAGAAAACGAAGATCATGGCATCTGGCCCTATCACTTCCTGGCAAATAGATGGGAAAGAAATGGAGGTCGTGACAGATTTTATTTTCCTGGGCTCCAAGATCACCGCAAATGGGGACTGCAGCCAAGAAATTAAAAGATGCTTGCTCCTGGGGAGGAAAGCTATGGCAAATCTAGACAGCATACTAAAAAGCAGAGACATCACCCTGCCAACAAAAGTGCATATAGTCAAGGCTATGGTTTTCCCAGTTGCAATTTATGGCTGTGAAAGCTGGACCATAAGGAAGGCTGAGCGCAAAAGGATTGAGGCCTCTGTATTGTGGTGCTGGAGAAGACTCCTGTGAGTCCCTTGGACCGCAAGGCGATCAAACCGGTCAGTCCTGCACTTTAGAAGGCCAGATACTAAAGATGACACTCAAATACTTTAGCCAGCTAATGAGAAGGAAGGACTCCCTGGAGAAGAGCCTAATGCTGGGAACAATTGAAGGCAAAAGAAGAAGGGGACGGCAGAGAATGAGGTGGCTAGATGGACTCACGGAAGCAGTCAGCGTGAGCTTAGGTGGACTCCGGGGGATGGTGGAGGACAGGAAGGCCTGGAGGAATGTTGTCCATGGGGTCACGATGGGTTGGACATGACTTCGTGACTAACAACAACAACAAGTGACCCAGAGGCCTTAGCAGAGACAGGGTGTGCAACATTCTACCTCCAAGTACTTGGGGCTACCTGGAAGTGGTTGCAGAACCAGACAGGAACAGCTGGGGCTTAAAACCCTAATGCTTTTTCGGACCTCCAAGGCACAGCTTTGGGATGGCCATGTACCTTCTATTTCAGAGGACAGTTCCCTATTGGAAGGACTGCTCTCCATTGTGGGGTCTCCTCTGTTTGAAGGGCTCTTCAACTCAAGCCCTATTTTAAGCAGAAAAACCCCAAAAAGGGAGAGCAAGAGCAGGACTGGGGAAGGCTCCTGGAGATGTGCTGCCACTTATGTACAAGCATTACTGTGTTAGGTGGAACAACCGTCTAAGTTCCTGTAATGCAGTTTCCTATGTGTCCCTATTTAGAAAGCTTCAGAGGAAGCAATCCTACAGCATTTTGAGAAGCCATAGGATAGTACAGATTCCTACATACAAAGACAGTACAGAGCCCCTCACCATTGCAGTGGACACAGAAAGAACCAGGTCAGCTACTCTCTGAACTGTCTCGGTCCTGCTCCTGCCTCCTCCTCTGAAATTCTCCAGCTAGATGGGCAAAAAGCTTGTCTAACGTACAATGCAGGACCAGAGGACCATCCTTCTTCTCCTCCTCCATTCCCATCCTCACTATTTTTCATTTCTATACCACTCAGTAGCCAAAGATCTCCAGGCAGTTTATAAGTGCACATAAAAACAATACAATAAAATACCATAAAAATTACCTGAAGAAACATTAAAAAATTAAAAGCAGCTAAAAACATACAGTGAAGACTGACCATGTAAAAGAAAAACAACTGGAATGGGTAATCTCCTCAAATATCACCAAATACATCTTTAAAAGCCATGGCATAAAGGGCCATCATAACCTAGTGCCATAAAAGTGACAAGACTGGCATCAGGTTGGCTGCTGTGAAGAGGTCATTCCACAGATGGCAACTTTTCCATGATGGGCCCATCACTTAAGGAGTACAGATAGGTTAACAAGTGATGTTCGACCAGTAGGACAGCAACTCAGCATTCACCTCATGCCCAAATTCTGCGCATTTGCGATTGCTGCTTGTTTTGTGCAAACAGGAGAGCTGCACAAATTGGGGAGAGATCCAATAGGAATGTTGCACAAATCTCCTCAAATTTGCACAAAACGTTCTAATTTATGCCCATTTCCTCCACTGACAAAAGTGGTTTTGTCTCTTCCATAGGCTGGTTCAGTTTGCTGAGGAGATTTGCAAAAATTGAAGGAACAATTAGGGATGAGATTAATGCAAGCGCATGCTGGGGAATGTGCAAAGTTCTGGGACTCTGAAAGAGCAGCACTCCCATTTTTTGTGTATAAAAATGAAATTCCTAGACATCACTCCTTTGAAGGTCCCTTTATAGGAAAGGCACTCAAAATTCAAATCAGCCACAATATGGGCAACCATTAGAGATTCTAGCAACAGCATCTGGAGGGTCCAGACTCCCTTTCCCTGCTTTAAAATCACTCAAATTCATCCTATTTTCTTCCCTTTAATGGTTGGTGTCAGAGACTGGAATTAGGAGTTTTATGCCCAATTTTATGCTCAGAGGTTTATACTACCTCTGAGTCATGGCCTCTGACAAGTATTTTCTGTGGCACTCTGGCTTGAATTACAATCTGCAGAACAGTGTGAGGCCAAAGGGTAAAGAAGAGAAAGAAACTTAAAGTTCTCTGAAGAGAATACACAGTTTGATCAAAAGTATTCAACCATACATTTAATTAACAACAGTATTCTCCAACAACAGCTGGAATGCAACCCTCATCCATCTCTTGGGCAAACTTTGAGGTAAGGTAAGATGTTTATTAACTTGACTACCCAGTCTTTTGTGTGTGTGTGTGTGTGTGTGTGTGTGTGTGTGTGTTTCATGGCTTTCAGCAGATGAGGATAAACACCCACCCAGCTTTGGAGGAAGAATCAAACTCTTCCTCATTTTCCATTGCTTTTACCAGTGTCATGTCATAACAAAAGTTCAAAGTTCTGAGTTCAAATAAGACTTCTGAAGTTTCCGATCAAGTCTCAGCTTGCTTACTTTCAAATGTGATCTTCCCAAGAAACACCATACATGAAGCTGCCTGCAGTCTTGAGGCTTTCCACATAAAAGGAATATAGACTGCAAATACGTCTTTTGCTAATTTTTTAAAAAATTCCCTGACCAGAATCCAGATGAATGAGTGAACACAACTTTATTTTTCTTCCAGAATGTGCTTTTTTCCCTCCAAAGGAATCCTGGCAGAATTACCAAAACATCCCCCAAACTTTTAAGATGAAGTTTAAGGGTCTTTGTCAACTTAATTGCCTATTCAAGAAAAACCCACCCAAAATACTTAGCATGACAATACACAACAATGTATTGTTACCTGGCAAATGCATGCCCAAGCACTGTAAGTGGACAAGCTTAGAGGGAGCAGGGAATTCTGTAGGTGGTGGCAGATGGGATCAGTGGTCCTGCTAATTAAAAAAATGCAGGCCCTGCATCCCTAGAAGCCCAGAATCCACAACATCTGGCAGCAGGCTGGAGAAGACTGGTTTAGAGGATTTGGAAGGAGTTCCTCAAAGGGGAAACTGGAAGGGAAGTAGCAGAGGGGTGGCCGAAGGGCCTTGAATATGCACATTCTGATGGGAAAACCTAAAGGGCACTGCAGATTATGCATATATCACTTAAATTCTGCATGTGCCAGGCACACTGTTTTACAGATTGACAGAGAGAACTTAGTGGTCAAGCAAAAAATCTGAATGCATGAGATTCTAGATTTCAGCTACTTACATGCTCACTTAAAAGCATCTGAAGCAGCAGATGTTGAAAAAAGGCTTTATCCGACTTATAGAAAGCCCCAGCATGCCAAAGACGGACTAATAATCACACTCAGTACAAGGGAATTTTGTTTTAAAACACAAAAGAAAATGAAAAAGAGCTGTTATCCCAAAGATCACAAAAGGAAAACACCTAATCAACGAGTCTCCTTTTCCCTTTCTGTTGCCTTTTGTTTTATATTAGTTTTTAAAGAGGCAAGAGGAAAACACCAACAGAAACAAAAGCATATGAAAATAACTTTTAGAAATAAAAAAGCAACAGTATTCATAACTAACCATCAACATTAAAAGCTTAACATTTTAATGAAAAGAACTGCATATTTTTCCTTACAAAATGTTATATTAAAACATGCTCTCCTGCAGAGGCTCTGGTATAGGAGTAACTCTGCAACTTAGACCATCTTCAGGATTACTTTTTTAAAATGTTAACCAAATGGCCTGAATCAAGGATCCCAAAGTACCCCTGCAACCACCCAGACAGTAGAAGTTGATGAGGGCATCAGGGGAGCAGAAGCAAACACCATTTTATTCCTATACACATGATTTTGCCATGATTTAAGTGAGTCCAAAATGCTATACTGTTCATGTCCCAACTTGAAAAAATCAGGGCTGGAAAACAATATTCTAACATATCAGCAATGCCAGAAGCAGTTGCAAAGCATGGATTAGTTGAGGTGGGGAGAACAGAAAGATCCATTCTGTATTTCACAGTAGAAATAACACATACGGCCATGTAAAAGCCTCAGTCTGCACCAAAAGAGGCTGTTAAGTCCAGAGTCTGTATCCAATATTGTCACCCATGTGATGGTGAGACATTCAGCCAGCACAAGGGGAACCTAGAGGTTCCTGAGAAAGATGGAAACACATTCCCAAATCAGTGAAGCTCGCTGACCAGTCCAGTTCTGAAGACAAGCATTTCTGCTTGTGTGCGCAATTCCTTTCAGAAGTGCTAGTTCCTGTTGCACCAGTGGACCACACAAGCACAACAGAAGCAGCAAAAGCAGAATGGCCCAAGAAGCTAGATTCACAGGAAGCCTTGCATGAGTTCTCCATATCATGCTTTTTCTGGACTGCAGAAGGCTGTGGTAAGTTTCTTTCTTTGAGTTCCATTGTTGGCTTGTTGGCTCCAAACCAAAAACTCTTAGTACAATTTCACATTCGACATTAAAGTAATTGTCTAATATTTTTAATGACTGAACTATCTGATGACACTACCAGATAAGCAAAGTACTCTGCATGAGTACAGGAAGGTTAAGATAACATTCTGACATTGATATATTTTATTGATCTAGGTGCATGAATCTATATACAAAATGGGTACAATTTGAATCAATCTGCTTTGAAAGGGAAACCATGGTATTTACTTATTTTATTTCTATAAAACCCAATAGACAAAGCTCTCTGGGTGGTTTCCAAGAGATTTTCTTTATGCATTTTTTTTCTTGCAAACTATTAGTTTATCCCACAAGCATCTGAGCAAACAGGTTTCTTAGCAAATCTCTTATCCTCTTCCAAGTCTGCTTAAACATACATTTCAGTGATGAAATTAATGTCGCATTTTCTGCTTTCATGATTTTTTCTCTTTCTTTCAGGTGATGAGTTCAATTAAGTTATAACTGTGCTATCCCCCTCAGGCTTCCAAATTTAACCTTCTGGAGGAGAAAACTATTAAATATTACTGCAGGAGTTTAAAGACCTGGCAACAATAGGATATAAATATCGATTCCAGCTGCTTCCAAACTAAAATCTGCTAAATTCCACAGCAGGGGAATTAGGCCACCCTTACAGAAATCATAAAGAAAAGGGGTTCTGAAGGTTTGAGGGATTTCAATGACGACGACGACGATTCACTGTAAAATCAAATGATAGTGGTGTACAAAATACATTAATGGCACAATCCTATAGCTGCTAGACACAGCCTGGATGGAAATAAGATTTTTTTCAAAGTCAACGTCCCAGTGCTGACCTGGTTGGGGCTCCATGTTCACTTAAGTAACCTTGATGATGGGCTTGAGCAGAGGAGAGGAGAGGGAAGAGGAGGACATAGGCTTCACCAGGTATCCTGGTGGCACCTCTCACACCTTCCCACCCACTTTGAGACTGAATACTTAAATGGCTAAGGTCAGCATCTAAATATTTTTCATGGTGGGAGGAGCAGAAAGGTGAGTTTGCGACCACACTCCTGCCATGCACAGACTCATCATAATCCTCCAAATCTGGAAGGTTCCAGGCAGCCTCACTGACCAGCAAGGCTAGTAGCCACTGATACCCTCCTCCCTCGTTAATCTGTCCAATTCCTTTTTAAAAGCCATCTAGATTAGTAGCCATCACCACTTCCTGTGGCAGCAAATTCCATAATTTAACTATATGTTGTGTGAATAAGTACTTGCTTTTACCTTCCCTAACCTCCCACCAATCACCTTCATGGGATGACCCTGAGCTTGAGTGCTCTGGGAGAGGGAGAAAAAATGTCTCCCTCTCCAATTTTTCCACACACTGCATTATTTTAAACATCTCTAGCATCTTTCTCTTTACCTGCCCAATTCACAAAAACAATTAAAATTATGTGAGATGTTTTCAGCATATGACAACTTTTTGTTGCTAAGAATTCTTTTTTGTCTTCCCAATATGTAGGTATACTGCTAGTGATGAAACAGATGCCCAAGAAGGACCACCCAACCCTTCCCTGACTAGAAGCAATATAACTAATGACCTGACAAATATTTCTATGGTTTATAAAACAACACTAAAACAAGCACTAAGGAAGCCACAAACACTGAGGACCATCCAATACAATAATGTGTGTTTAAGTTTGCAAATAGTTAAATTGCAAGTAGCTCTGACCATTTCAACAATGCTTCATGACTTTATTTCTGCAGAGTTCGGCTGGCAGTAATAAAATGGAGAATGTTTTGTCATGAAATTTCCCTATTAGGCCTTAGGCCAGCATCTAAAGTCATTGGTTCTGAATTTGTGTCTACCTGTAGCAGCTTCTTAATCTCCAACTTTCCACCAAGAAAATTGAATCGGGCTGAAGCTCATGTGTGCTGCATTATTCCATGGAAACAAGCCATCAACCATTGGTACCTGTCTTCTCTTCCTTCCTCCTCTGAGGACCAGCTATTTTGGAAAGCAAAACTTTCCTCTCAGAAAAAGCAGCCCCAGGAACACCTTAGTGGCAAATCAGTCAACTCATTACCCACCTGCTGTTAAAGAAACCTGGTGAATTCTTCAAATACAACCCTGAGGTGCTTAACATGATCCAAGTAAGAATGGTCCCCATCATTACTTACAGTACCTTAGCAAAACAGTGGAAGCTGCTGTGATTCATTTAACAGAGGAAGTAGAGAGACATGCTAAACCTTGGGGTTTTCTTACTCCTTTAGACTTGGCTGCAGATATTGCAGACAGCTGTTTCAGTAGCACAAATGAAATGTGATCATCTCCTTTTCATCTGGACATTATTGCTACCACAATGTTTAAAATCATAGACTCACAGAATAGTAAAGTTTGAAGGGGCCAAGAAGCCCATTAGGTCCAACCCCCTGCTGGTGCAAGACACCAAGTCACACCATCCCATTCAGATGACTGCCCAGTTTCTGCCCAGTTTCACCTTGACTGTCGCTAGTGTGGGAGAGCCCATGGCCTCTCTTGGCATCTGGTTCCACTGTCATATTGCTCTGGCAGTGAGGAAACTTTTCCTGGTATCTAGCCTGAACCTGGGTTGCTACAACTTGAGTTGATTATTCCATGTCCTACATTCTGATATCAATGAAAAGATATCTTGACCTTCCCCTTTGTGACAGCCTTATAGAGGGATATCATGTCCTGCTTCCCGCACACGCAACCTAGCCATAGGTTTACAGCATGAAGTCTTCTTTGTCTGAAAAATGGCTAGAGGGGGAGAAGAACCCTCCTACCAACAAGGACTTTGTTGCCCCAAGAGTCATTGAAGCATAAAATAGTAGAGCTGAAAGGGACTAAGAAGACCATCTGGTGCAACCCTCTACACAATGCAGGACTCCAAGTTAAAGCATCCCTAACAGATGATTGCCCAGCTGCATCTTGAAGACCTCCAGTGTTAGAGAGCCCAGAGCCTGCCAGGGTCCTTGGAGGTTAGGTGGATTTCTGTCCCCTCTGGTCATTTTCTTCCCTATTCAAGTGAATAGCGTTATTCCTTCTTTCACTTGAATGGGGGGAATCCGTCTGGAAGAATGGCTGGAGGAGGAAAGCCAAGCACTCTGTTGCCCTAAGGGTGCTTGGTGGGCCTCTGCCTCTGTTCATGTGTAGAAGAGAAAACTACTTTGGTGGGAACCTCAGCTAACTTGCCCATGTAGTGGTTCCCTTTGGCATTGAGTTGAAGACCTCAGACATAAGCTATCCACAGGGAAATGTGCAGAGATTTATTTTCAGGAATGTCATCATTTTATGGCAGCAAGACTGGCAAGTCTCACCACACTGGTGTTGGAGTGGTTGCTCTGTTAGATGAGTCATCAGGTGATCAATCACAGCCCAATTATATCAATGCTAAGGGCAATGCCCAAACTTCAGTTTGGTCTTGTTTTCCATTGTTGGAACCACTCTTGTTTTCCATTGTTAATGTCAAAAAGACAATACATATGCCATTTGTAAATTCCAAAAGCATCTTTGGTAGCTGAAAGACTGACAGATATGTCAAAGTACATGCTTTCACAGAATACAGTGCATTTTCTTCTAACCTAGTTTAGGCTTTAGTCCACACAAACCTTAAGAAACCTGGTAATCTCCAAGCTTCCACAGAAATCCTGCTTGTGTTCACTGTACCAGACTGATACAAGAGCGCTTCTGGAATTTGTAACCCAGTGAGCAAAAGAGCTGCTCCAATCTCCTGCTTCCTTGTTCAACCACATGTTTTAAATTTATTTATTCATTTAGAAAGCTTCTATGCCGCCCCATTCGCCGAAGCCTCGGGGCGGCTCACAACAATAAATAAATAATAACAATATAAAAACAATATAATATAATTGGAGACATCCTGGCCACATTGGATCTGCCCATCCTGCAGAGTTCAGAACAGCTTGCACGTTCCTTTTTTTAAAAGTTTCAAAAGCATGGATGACTTAGCCTTTTGTAGTATCTCATTTCAAGAGGCCAATGGTGCATAGCAACACTGTATCATGAAATTATTGTGCAAAACAACAAACACTGCTACCATAAGAGTGGCCAAATCTTCCTTGTAGTTTCCTTTACATTCTAAAAGTGCCACACACATTAAGATACACATTTATTTGGGACTTACATCCAATAAAGAGGTTTAGGATTGCCCTGCACTTAACTAAGGAAGACTGTTCCTTCTCCCTATTTTATCCAGGTCTTCAGGTTTAAGTTTTTAAACACAGATGATTGAAAATAAATAATATATATTTTTGCAAGAAGCAACTACATCAACAGATAAAGTTGCCCTTTTAATAGTAAGAAAAAATATGGTGAATGGCCACATCCCTTTCTGACATCTAGCAAAATGGGTCTAAATTACAAAACCAATCACTGCACTGAAGGAATGTACTGTTAAGACAATAACAGCCGCGTTTGTTGGCAGGAGAGCTTGTATATTTTGTTTTCCCAGCTGGTAAGAGGATACACTGCAATTCCTTCTGTCACCTGGAAATCATCCAGCATTTCCCTAATTTCATAGCCCTGCTGTACTGTCCCTAATTCTTACTAGTATGTGTGTGCAGCACGAGGTGCAGTAGAATCGAACTCCTTTGGAAGTTACCAGCGTGTCTCTAGGGAAGATCTTAGTGACAGGCTGAAGTGTTCTGCACATTTTCTCCCATATTCTGATGTATGATTCTGGACAAACAGCCTTAAAATGCAAGCAGAGCCATGATATGAAAAATACAGTGGCTGTCCTTTATATCAATGGAAGCTTCCTGTTTCGTTTGAACCTCTTTTAGCCTGAGAGCCAAATTTATTTTAAGAGAAGTTCTCAAAGGTTGCATTCCACTGGAGAAGATGGGGGAGGCTAAAATACCAAAGATACCCCACCCACCAGGACAGTTTTGTTTGAAACTCTTGCTGCCAGTTAGGATCGGCAGTTCGGTCTTTTAAAATTGTGGGGATGGTGGGACATGCAAAAGCCAGGTAACCACCAACTGTTTGGCAGTCAAGGAAAAGGCACATCCTTCTGGCAGGCACAGCCACCTGAAGAACTTTGAAGGTCCAGACTGTGATGCCAGGTGAGCTGTGTTTGACCCTCAGACCAAACCTAGATAATCTATCACAGCACTGACTTTGGGAGTCATACTACCCCAAGATGAAACCAAAAGAAAAGAGAATAATTCCTAAATGTATCCCTGAATTAAGTTTTCACAGTGAAGCCCAGAAAGCTTCAGACATAGTTGTTGTCATCATCCTCACCATCAGGTTGAATTGGATTTATGTGCCACTAAAAAGACAGCAATGTTCAAGTGTGATCGGCAACTGCAACTGTTACTCACCCCATTACTTCCCTGTCTTGCAATGAGCATATTATTTTGTTAAAAAATCAGTTGGTTCCAGAGTTAGTCATGCTTCGAGAAAACCCACTGAAGTCACTGGTAATATTTATATTATGCATTGTATTATTGCTATGCACGTCTTCATTTGTTTATTGAATACAAAGGCTAATGCATTGAAAAAAAATCTTTTTAAGCTTTCAACGTGACGTGTTTACAGCATCCATAATATATAGTAATGCATCCAGTTTTAAAAACTAAACTAATAAAATGAAGTAAATATAAAAATAGTAAAACCGGCAGAATATATAAGCTACTCTTGAGGAGATGATTTAAAAAGCTTGGTACTGTAAATGCTGTTGCAGAGACTTATCTTCTCAATCCCAATCATATCAAGTGAAACATTTTAAAACCAATCCATCAAATGATGTACATTATTTTCATTTGGGTGAATTAGTTTTCTTTTAAAGAAAGACAAGTCATTTCTGCATTTAAATCAAAAGCAAACATGACATTGTGTTTTTAATGCTTTAACAGGTGAGAGTTGAGATGCCTTTACTACACTGTACATTGGATTGTTAATTTAAGCTTAAATTTTGCACTGTGAGAGTTGTATGACTTGATATAACTTGGAGGCTAAGGAACAGAGCTCTGAATTAGGAAATCCACAGTTTGAATCCTGCCACCCATGAAACCTTAGCCTCAGTTTCTCCTTTTGCAATATGGGCGATTATAATATTGATTTACTTTAGAGTATTGTTATAAGGATTAATACTAGATATTGCACTTGGACACATGAATCAAATATCCATTGTTGCTGCTGCTGTAAAAACATGCCCATTTTCTTAAAATTCATGGAAACTTTTTTTATACTTTTTCAGTTCAGGTATATATGTCATTTCTAGAAATAAACAACATACTGAATACACCAAAGTTATACAATTCTGCAATTTAGAGTTTGAAATGGATTGGCCTTTTATGGGCAAATAATATTATACTGGTTGTACAGGGTGCAACAAGGGAGCTGTGGTTGCTTGATTTTAAAGTGTCTAAAACACTTTATTGTTTTCAAAGTTCCAAGTAACTTCCTCTTAGAAGCCTTGCTGGGATTTAACAGGTTGGAAGTTTTAGCATCTTCTAAAGCACCCTGACTGTATTTCTTCAATCCTGAGAGCAAATTAACTAGGAAATTACAACCGTAGCATGCTATCAACTCCGCCATCAGTGTCAAAGTGGTAGCATTCAAATCTGGAATGTGTATTCGCCAGTTTCATTTGATCAACATGTGTTTTAATACAGCCAAATGCAAGGTCATGCATCAAAGGATACAGGTCACACTTGAAAGAGGGGATACTGCATCCTGGTGAGGGGATGACAGGAAAAAGGCTCTAGGAGCTGTGCTGTGTAACCACCCAAGGATGAGTTCTCAACAGGGCCTAGGAAAGCAAAATGCCATCCTGGGATGGATAAACAGACAAAAGTCACGTAGGAATCCATAGAGGCAATATTACTGATATGGAAGCAAAAAACACAACATAATGTATTGAAAGGAGAGCTATGTGTTTCACAGAAAATGATATAGTGACTGATCATATGAATTTCAGTCTCTACAACAGGAAAGCAAGTGAGCGGTAGGGAAGAGAGAGGTCAGAACCTGACTGTTGTAAAAAGCCAGTAAGTATATGTTTTTGCTTTACTTTCTGCACAACTTGCATTCTGGTTTTTCAGAAGACCAGACTGACAAAGTCATGGGGAAATGGTGCACTTTAGGATGCAGTTCCAATCTGAGAAGTCAGCAGCCCTTCCATCTGTCCTATTCTCAGATGAGTCTACATCTGAGATAACTGGGATATACCAGGCATTATAAAGCCCTTGTAAACAAGTCAGATCATCAGACTATGAAACTTGCCTATGGGTGTTATGGAGACACATCTGTTTGACCTGGTACCTGACTGAGCCTGACTCCAACCTCAGCTATTGCTTCTTTGGTCCCTCAGATCCTTAGTTGCCTGATCAGGTACCTGTCTCCCATCTCTGAATCTTGTCAACTTGCACCTGAACTAGATCCCAAGTGAAACCAGTCTGGAGCTAAGCCAAGGCCTGACAACAGTTGGTCAGAAGACAGAAAAATCAACAAAGAATTAAATAGCACCATCATACAATCCAAGGAAGCTGAATTTTTATGAAGAAATGGAGGTTCTTCAATGATATAATAGTGAAGTAAATATTAGTAAAGATGTGGGAGACAAGGTACAAATGAAGTTTAAAAAGCTGGTTTTGCATGGGCATAGAGGGAGGAGGGATATAATGGGAGATGAGAGAAGAGACTTATGAACCCATGCCCATGTCCTCCTGTACTTGCAAGACTGAAAGATGCAATTAAGTTCAACATTTGAGGCCTTCCTCTGAGTACCAATTTGGAGAAACTTCTCAGTGGCTTCTTCCCAACTGTGAAATTCTCTCTCCACAGGTTGACAAAGCATCAACCTTGTCATCATTTGAGTACTAGGTTAATAGTTTGCTATTTAAGGATTGATAGGGTGCCTATGTCTGTTTTTTTTTTTAACAGGTCTATTATGTATTAAATGAAGTTTAGTTGCCACATTATTTTAACAATCATAAACTATTTTAGAATTTTCTATTATGCAAAATATATGACTGTTTTATTGTATTAGAGTCCTGTTTAGGAACTGTCGTGAGCTGCCCAGAAAGCTTAAGCTATTGGGCAGTACCAAAGTTAAATTTTAAAAATGAAGTAAAATTGAGAAATAAATGCAAATAAGTCTAGTTCTGCCCACCATACACTGCCCAAGTGTTAAAATTTTAAAAAGTGAAACCCAATTTGATTAGCTAGTGGTTAAAAAAACAAAATAAAATATATTTCCAAAACCACGGAGTGCAGTTATGATCCCAAACAATATATCATGCAATTCCATTAATTCATAAACTAAACCACCGTTTTACACTAACACTTAAGAAGCTGTAACATTAAACTCTCTAGGAAAGAAAAGTGCATATTGTATATCAGTACAGTAAAGATAATATTTGTAGACTTTTACCTTTTAACACACAGGCAGGGCACTGCTATATGTCAAAGGACTTGGGGTGCTTAAATTTCTATTTTGTTTACTTTCCTCTATTTCTGTTAAGCAAATAAGGTCATGGATTTGAGATGTTAAAAATATACTTCCATGCATACTTTATTTTGGAGCATGGTAATAGATGCAGAAAGGGAAACTGAGCATTTGGATGGAGTCCCTCCTTTCTATGCCTGACTTTCAAATAGCTGGCAGGTCATTAAAGAAGTGATTGGCAAAGATTAGGAGAAAATTATGATATATTACTCACTGGCCTCTCAGTTTTCAGCTGGAAATTAAAATGTAATCAGAGTTTTGATGATTGCTTAAGACTATGACCTTTTTTGTTGTTGTTAGCACCTCAAAAATAGTGGACTGAAGAAATATAAGCCAGCAAGATTCCTCCTGCTGCCTTTTCCCCTACTTTTATGAGATTGGTGATGCAGTAGTATGAAAACCAATTAAAGTTGTTTTCATACTTCCAATTTAATACCCAGCTTCCATCACTGAAGCAAACAGTGGAAGAATTACCTGTTCAGCAGAAGACAAAGAAAAATGAAAATCCAATTAAAATAATTATATAACAAACATTTTCAGGAAGAATATTCATTGGGTCATGTTTAAAAATGCAT
This sequence comes from Varanus komodoensis, assembly GCF_004798865.1. Classification (NCBI taxonomy): domain Eukaryota; kingdom Metazoa; phylum Chordata; class Lepidosauria; order Squamata; family Varanidae; genus Varanus; species Varanus komodoensis. The sequence goes on from NW_025335568.1 coordinate 56,689,576, forward strand.
CAGAAGCAGCACTGTTAGGGACTGCACTCTCTCTATGCTGAGCAGCACTATTAAATTCAGATGCAAGGTTCTGTTTAGGTTGGAAAGGCCCCAACAGTAGAACAAAGTCAGTCTGTCTTAGTACCATAACCAAATTCTACAAGTTAACAGCTTTTCATGAAAAGCTGCCATTTCAGAGTGTCAATCAAGCCCGAATATAAGTGGGAACTCCTGCAGAATTAACCAGCTGCAGGTTTGAAAAACATTTTTTTCTTCTTCTTTTCCTTACTGAATGTGGAAACACAAAAGATATTTGAATGTGATCTCTTTTCAGTTGTGTTACTATAGATGGCCATTTTCCCAATATCAAGGACAAAAGACACAGGACAACATTGCAAATAATGTCTTGGAAATAACCGTTTGTGGGGTGATGAATGAGTCAAGTTACACATGAAAGAATTATTAGCAAATGGAAACTCGTTAATATGGGGAAAATGAGGGGGGCTCTCTTTTATGAGATGTTGATGGGAGGTTACAATTTTTATTGCACCTGAATTATGATGATGTATTGAGTGGGTCCTGATCAGCCTTTATCACTTCTTATTTTCTGCAAATGAATGTAGTTCATACTGTTATTACTTCGCACGCCACGAAACATATAGATCTCTGATTCATTTCAGTGTCAAGCAAAAGTGAACATGAATAATCTGGGAGAGAAGAATGAAAAGGTACTGGGAAAGCATCGCAGTAGTTATGGTTTTTAAAGTGTTTTTTTTTTTTAAATTTGATTGTGACTTTTATTGTTTTCAACTTCCTCTAAATTGCCTTGAATGATTTTAGGAAAAAAGGCATAGAAAAGCCATAAATGAATAGATATAAAATGGGTCTATAATCATAAAATTAGTTGGACCCTAAGAACTCTAAGAAAAACCCTGTCACGGAGCAGGCAGTGATATACCAAAGGCCCTTCAAGCCTGATTCACTACAAATGGGGAGAAAAAAAAAAGAAATTATATAATAATTTTTTGTGGGGGGGCAACCCTTCAAATTATGTGCATTAAATGAACTTACAAAATCTCTCTGAGTTTACTTAATTTGTTCTGCAGTTGTGTATAAATATTTTCTGCTTGGCAGAAAAAATATCACATTTATACTTCTACTTTTCTCCGAGTATTTCAATCCAGTATGCATTACCCCCCAGGTTATTTCATATTCACAAGCACCCTGTGAGATAGGCTAGGCTAAGAGACAGTGACAGACCCAATGTCATCCAGCAAGCTTCATACTAAGTGGAAATTTGAACCAGGGTTTCCCTAATTCTGGTGCAACACTTTATAACTACCAGAAGAAAGGAACTATAAAGTTCACTGAAGCACTGGACAACTTTCAGCAACAGCTCTGGCTTGAGAAGAGCACTGTCTATACTCTGTTAAGTATTATCTGCATCTATAGGGTCTGGAAATTTGCTATTCTAAACTGTGAAGCTGAATTTTTCATTCAGTATTATATTCTCCATTTTTCTTCACCCCTGTGGATTCCGCTTATACACACTGCCCTTAACTGCCACAAGTTTGCCTGCTTTTTATAAGTCTTTTGTAGCAAATGCTTTCTTGTCTAATTCATTTCAGTTGCTTCAGAAGGTATTGTACAACCTAAACAGATGATATAATGAAAATGGAAATGCATTGATTTGTTATCTTTGCACTTCACCCTTCCTTAAAGGCATGGAGCTTAGCCTCTTGCATTTTTTAATTCAGATGCGAGTGAGCAAGCCCATTGAACACAGTATGCCTTCCTTCTAAGTAAAAATATCTGTGCTACAGCCTAAGTAACATGCTCAAAGTTTTCTAGTGAGCTTCCCAGCTGAGATTCAATCTGCCACATCCAAGCCAGGATTCGTTATTGCACCATACACAACTTTCACTATTCCTTATGGAATCACAGCAAGCCACAAAAGCTTCTGAAGCAAGCATTCAGCTGATGTCACTCCATCGTATATGTTACAGCAGAAGCCATTCACTGTCGCCTATTGGAGGTTCCACAAGATACCCAATTTTTCTAAGTTGAAAACATGCACGAGGGTGTTGTAGGATGGTGCCAGCTAGTTCCCCCGGCCCAGCCACATGCTGGCCATTCGTTCCTCCAGCCGTGTATCTGGCAGCTGCACAAAAGGCCCCACCGAATGCACATGGATGCACACATACACAAATGCATGGCCAGCGGAGGAGACTGGCCCACATGCACATCGCTGATACGGTGGCAGAGCTACCCAGCAAAACCGTCTCTCCTCTGCTTTCATCACATTGCTGAGAGTGCTCATCAATGCCAGTGCAAAGTCTGGCACAAAAGATAAGGCCCGTCTGAGGAGGTTTGTGAGGCCAGCCGTTCAGATCTTTCTGCTCCAACGGCCTTTCCCATCGGAGGGCCTCCGCACTGTGCTGATGTTGTATGATCAGGGTAGGGGCTATGCAGAACTTGCATAGCATTTGAGCACTCTGTCTCTGCTGACTCTCTACTGTAATAGAAATGTAATATATAGAAAATGGGGTACAAATACACTAACATAGATAAACAGGCAGCATATACATGCCTTATAAAAATATCACTAATACATATGCATATTGGAAGGGTTCCAAAAGCAGCCTAGAAACATTTTTAAATAAATAAGTGTATAATGAGTTACACCAGTTGTCCCCACCTGTGCACCCTCCAGCAGTGCTAGGGGTGTTGAAGAAACTTGCAGCAGATTTAAATCAGTTCAGATTTCTGTATACCTGACCCGTGGATTCCACAGCAGATTGCTTTTTCCAAGTCAATGGATTCCGCAGATGCCTAGACCAGTTTTTAACTTTTGCTGAGGATTGGTGCATTTGTGCTACTGTGCACTTACACATTATGCTTACGAACAAAATGCTTATGTGAAAAATTGTATTCTTGCAGTAAAAAGATGGCAGAACAAAAGACACCTGCCACTGTGAAATAAGGTGCAGCAAACGTCACAAAATCCATACATCCCTAATAGTGGTCAAAGTAGCTAGGCATGATGGCAGTTGTAGTTCACCTCTTTGGAAGTGTAATCGGTAGGAAAGACAGGCCTATAACTAAGATGTTATGCAGTTTTGTCTGTAAAGACTGTTTGTTTTTTGTTTTCAAAGGGCTGCCAGTTCTGTATCTGAAGTAACAAAAGCATTTGTCTGTATAAAGCATGTATCGATAAAAGTAAAATACGCTATAACTGTATAAGCATGACATCATAAAAAGCCCTGTGGACTAGCAAACACTCCTCATGCAAAATTGCTGCTCTGATGCATATAAATCAGTTTGGAGGTTTTTGTAAATGTTAGGAGAAAAATCACAAGACACCTTACCCCTTCCCCCAGCCAACCAGTCGGTCTTTCCTTCTTTTTTCTAATGTTGGACTTAGCAATTGCAAGCCAAGATTACCATTCCGTTTACAGGGGTGTTAAGAGTGCAAATGGTTAACAGTAGTATAAACTCTCTCCTTGGTTTAAGTTTGAATGTCTAGAGCTATTACACACAGCATTCATCTGCATTCCCTGTTTATGGGAATGAAATATGTAGTCATTTGAAGTCCACAATATGTATACTGTGTTTGTAATAACTGCAGATTTTACAAGCACATTATTCTTTCCATTAGGATTAAAACCTCACCGAATAGCAATTTGTGAAAGAATTCTAGCAGAGCCCTGAGCCCAGAACTCTGACCTCTGATGAGATGCTTGGCAGCAACGAACTCTAAGTCTAGGCAAAACATCTGGTTTCAGTTAGACTTCCTAAAAAAATAGCCCCTGTACTGGGGAAACTGGTATTCACTTAGCTTTGTCTATATACTTTGACTGACTTCAGTGCTGCCGCAGGAGAAAAAAAATACCAAACCAGGATGGCTGTCAATCATTGCAGGCTTCTTGGTGGCCTGTGCAGAGGCAAACGTTTACATTAAGAGACACTGTATGTTATTTGTTCATTTTTTCTTCTGTGTTTTCTTCTATTGGAGTTTACAGCTCTGATGTTTATTTCAAAAGTGACTGCCAACTTATGGCCAGGCAGTTCAAAATTGAATTCTGGTTTGCAAATGCATGTCACTCCTAAAAAACCTGATTTTATCTATTGTAATGTTTCTCTAGGAGTGGGTTGTTGTTTTTCATGTTTGAATAACAAAAATAAAAAAATAAAGGCTAATATGTTTCTAAATTTGGAAGAATTCTGCAGGGGTTCAAGTTCACTGCCAAACAAAGCAGGTTGCTTACCTGTAACTGATGTTCTTCGAGTGGCCATCTGTGCAGTCACACATATGGGTGCTGTGCCTGCGCAGTGCCTTTGGCTGGAAGACTGCAAGCTAATGGTTTTTGGCAGGAAAGCTCCACTCCCCCTCGCCCATAGCCCATAAAGAGTGGCGCTTCCGCCATTTTGTTCAGTCTTTGACGACCGAACGTACGCCCCCATGTGGAAAAAATTTGCCAGTATGAGACAGGAAAAAAGATCGGTACCATGAAAAAAGGGAAAACTTTCGGTACCGACAAATATGTCCACTCACCGACACCGAGCGGGGCCAGCGGGTGGGTTGTGTGACTGCACAGATGGCCACTCGAAGAACATCAGTTACAGGTAAGCAACCTGCTTTTCTTCATCATGGTCTCTGTGCATCACACATATGGGTAGATTAACAAGCTTACCATAAAAGGACGAGGGGAGGTGTCCTCAATGAAGAATAGATGAAAGAACGGCTCTGCCAAAGGAGCAGTCTTGCCGAGCCCGAAAGTGCAAGGGTTCGCCCAAATAGCAGCTCGGCATACATCATCAGTCAGGACCCCCGATACAAAGGCAGATGAGGCTGCAACAGCCCTAGTCGAATGGCTTCGAGGGGCTGTAGATAATTCAATCTTAGCCAGTTGATAGGATAAAGTGATAGTATGGACTATCCACTTGGAAAGTCTCTGTGGAGTGACTGGATCGACTTGATCTCTGGTGGAATATTTAACTAATAGTCTATTTGAGCGTCAAATAGATTCAGTCCTCGATCTGTAGAAATGAGTGCAACGATCCTTCTAACGGAGTCGATGGAAAAAAGGCAGGTAAGGTAATATCCTGTCCCATATGAAAAGATGTAGCCACCTTAGGAAGAAAAGATGGATCGAGGCGCAAAACGACCTTTTCCCTGTGAAAATTCAGGTAAGGAGGGTCTATGCGGAGAGCGCAGAGCTCACTGGCCCTTCGGGCTGAAGTGACCGCAACAAGAAACACTGTCTTCCATGAAACCAGACGTAAATCGACTGTTGCCAATGGTTCGAAAGGAGCTCTCGTAAGCACTTGCAGAACAAGAGAGAGACTCCATGTAGGCATTACTGGCCTGATTGATGGATTAAGATTATGAAGTCCTTTAAGAAACCTCTTAACAGTAGGTTGGGAGAAGACGGTTGATCCGTCAACCAAGCCACGATGGTAGGCTATTGCTGCCATATACACTTTAACTGAAGATGGTTTCAATCCGGAATAGTGCAGTTCTAATAGGAACTGAAGGATTTGATGTATCGATGATGTAAATGGAGAGAACGAATGAGACTCGGCAAAGGTAGAAAATCATCTCCATTTAGCCGTGTAGGACTTCCGTGTGGACGGCTTCAAAGCAGAATCAAGGATGTGTTGGATATCAGGATGAAAGGCTGTCGGAATCGACAGATCAATCCTTGAATCCGATGGTACGGAAGGAAGAAATGAAGAGGAAACGCCGAACCCACTGGATTCGACGGCAGGATTCGATTCAGTTGAAGTTGTCGTCGATACCGGTGGTGCAATGGTAGCTATCGGATTCGCCACGCTGTTAAGTTCAACGACAGTAAATCTGGCTGGCGAAGCATACCGCCCTGTTGGGTTATGAGGTACGGAAGCAGTGGTAGATGGAGGCATTCCCCGCAGTGTAGCAAACCAAGCTTGGCGTGGCCACCAAGGGGCAATTAGTATGCCCGAGGCCCGATCATATACTATCTTTGCTATCACTCTCATCATAAGAGGGATTGGAGGGAAGGCGTAAAAGATCAGGTTGTTCCAGGGAATCATGAATGCATCCCCTAGGGATCCGTCCCCGATTTCCACTCTCGAACAGTAAGCATTGCACACCTTGTTCTGTTGGGTGGTGAATAAGTCCACGTCGGGGAACCCCCAGTGATGAAAGAGATGGTCGCGTGTCCAAGGATCTAGTTCCCATTCGTGAGAGATGAACATGTGCCTGCTGAGGAGGTCTGCTTGCACATTGTCCATACCAGCCAGATGGACTGCCATCAGCGTAATGTCTCTCAGAATGCACCAGTCCCAAATTTTCATTGAAAGTCTGGTCAAAGTAGGGGACTTTGTTCCACCTTGTTTGTTCAGATAGAAGACGATGGCTATGTTGTCAAAAGTTAGCTGAACGACCCAATATTGGAGAACATCCTCGAAAGAGTGTAGGGCCTTGAATACTGCCAGCAGCTCCAGGAAGTTGATATGATTTGTGGATTCTCGACGATTCCACGTGCCTTGGGTGTATAGGCTGGAGCATATCGTTCCCCATCCCAGAAGAGAAGCATCGGTGCCGACGGTTATCGAAGGACATCGTGGCCTGAAGGGAACCCCAACAGTCAGATTGGCTGGTACCGACCACCAGAGCAGAGAATGGAGCACCAAGGATGGGATTTGAATCAATTTCGATGGTGGGTCTCTCTGTGGGTAGAACATCTTGTTGAAGAGGAGTTGTAACGGACAGAGTCGAAGTCTGGCATGTGGCACCACAGCAACCGAGAAAGCCATATGTCCCAGGATCCTCTGGATGGACTTTGCCGGGACCGTCCCATCTCGTCGCATTTGATGGATGTAGCGAACAAGAATCTGTTGTCTGTCCCGAGGAAGGAAGGCTTTCCCCAACGTCGAATCCAGGCGGGCTCCAATGAAGGTAAGCGTCTGCGTCGGAAGAAGAGAAGATTTCTCGGTATTAATGCGTAGGCCCAGATCATCCAACAAGGCACAGGTTGTACGGATGGATGCGAGGAGTCCTTCCCTAGATTGGGATACTAGCAGCCAATCATCAAGATACAGGTAAATGTGTATGCCTTGGAGGCGTAGGAAAGTGCAGACAGGGCCATACATTTGGTGAATACTCTCGGAGCAGCGGCCAGTCCAAAAGGTAAAACTGTAAATTCGTAGAAATGGGGTACAACAGCAAAACGAAGGAAACACCTATAACTCGGGTGGATCAAAATGTGAAAATAGGCGTCCTTCAAGTCCAATGAGGAGAACCAATCCTCTTTCCTTAGCAGCGGCAAAATATTTTGAAGGGTGGTCATTTGAAACTTTTTTGTCACGATAAATCGATTCAGATTACGTAAGTCCAAAATTGGACATAGACCACCATCCCGCTTCAGGACCATAAAATATCTGGAATAGAATCCGTGGAGTCCGTCAGGTGGGGTTACTTGACGAATCGCTCCTTTACGAAGAAGTTGTTGTATTTCATCGAGTAGTACCAGCGAGCATGATGTAAACTGGATCGGACTCGAAGGAGGAACAATGTCAAATTCTATCCAATAGCCGTGCTGAATGATGGACAATACTCACCGATCAGATGTGATGGATTCCCAAATGGGGAGTCGGCTTCACAGTTGATCCCCAGATGAGAGGGAGGTGGGTATGGAAGGGATCAGAGGAATGGTTTGCCAGTCCCATAAACGCTGTCTCCTATCGCTGAAACGGAGGCGGCCCTGCTGATAGCGTTGCTGGGGCTGTGGATGGCGGCGCTGCTGTTGCTGCTGCTGTCGGTGCTGGGGCTGCTGTCTAGGCTGGTAGGACTGCCTATAAGATGGACGAGTCCATGACCACTTACGCCTGGTCTGGGTCTGTAGCTCCATCCTGCATGCCGTCATGCGGGATTCATGTAGTTTCTTTAACTTGTGCTTGGTGCGCGAGTGGAAAAGCCCAGACCCGTCGAAAGGCATTTCCTTATCCAACGTTTAGTCTCCTCCAGGAAGTTACAATTTCTTAGCCAGGCGTGTCTCCAGAGTGAAATGGCACTGACCAAGGCCCTCGAGTCTGTGTCCACATGGTGCCTGGCTGTGGACAACTGCTGGACAGCAACCTGCATCTCCTCCTTGATGAGGACCTTGGCCAGGTCACCCTGGTGGTCCGGGAGGGTCGAGGCGACGTTGTGGAGGCATTGCACTATGAAGTATTGATACCTCGCCAACGTCACCTCGTAGTTGGAGATACGCAGCCCCAGGCCTGAGGCAGCGTAGACTCGCCTGGCCAGGGAGTCGATCTTTCGGCCCTCCTTATCCCTTGGTGCAGTGTGACCTCTCGCCTCTCTGCCCTGGGAGGACTCCACCACGACCGAATTTGGCTTGGGGTGGCGGAGGAGGAAGGGGATATCCTCCTCCCAAACCTGGTACATGGATTCGTACCTCCGAGACGTGGGTTGAGGATGAGAGGGCAAGTCCCAGGGCTGCGTCATCGCCTGCCGTAAGGTGGTGATCAGCGGCAGGACGATCGGTGTGGACTGTTCCCCGCGGACGACGTCGTAGAACTTGTCCGTAGTAGGTCCCGGACGCTGGACGGCATTGATGTTGAGGGACTGGACAAGCCGGGACATCAGCTCCGCGAAGGAAACATGCAATTCATCCGGTGACACAGGGCCCTGGGAGGTCACAGCGACATCAGGGGAGGTTGAATCGACCTCTGAAACATCTGAGTCAGCACCATAATACGGGGGAGCCGATGATGAGGACTCTGCCAGGGAGAAGGAGTGGCTACTTCCATCCTGAGGAGGTATCGGGGATGCACGCCTCGGGCCCGAGGACTGCGGTCAGTCAAGGGATGGCGGCGAAGACCAACCCCTAGGAGCGGGATAGTACCCGACAGAGAGCGGATCGCCCCAGGTCTGATAGTATGAGCGATGCCATCCCTCCGAGCGCTGCTCCATGGAGCGACTCTTCCGGCTCCTAGGCGGGGACATCTCTACATCTGCCTCCAGAGTGGCTGTGGGAATAGGTGTGGGCGACCTAGCCCTGGGGGGGGGGAGTCCTGAATTTCCCCATCAGAAATTGAGCCTCTTTGTAGAGTTGAAAGTGGCCCAGCAGGAAGGTCAGTCACATGGCGAGGGGACCCTTGAGGGGTAACCCACATAGCCTCCTGAAGCACCGGGTCGGGTGGAGTCGGTACGGTAAGTGCCACCGGTACTGAGGGGGCCGTCGAATCCAAGTCCCAGTGTCGAAGACGCTCCGGATCCTTCGATTTTTTTGAAGGTTTAGGAGCCTTCTCCTTCCTGGTCTTCTTATGGCCTGCCGATTTGTCAGGTTCAGCATGCTTGCGCTTCTCGTGCTTTTTCTTGGGAGAAGCAGGTGGAACCACCATAGCAGACGCGCCTTCGTCTGAAGGGCGTGAGGGTGGAGCCACTGAAGCGAAGCCAGGCTTCGGAGCAGCAATGAGCGGGTCAGACTGCATGAGAGCCCGATCCCAGAGGAGCCTCCAGAGGCGATTCTCACGGTTCTTCCTGGCCTGCTTAGAGAAGGCCAGGCAGTGAGAGCACTTATCAGTCCTATGCCCCTCTCCCATGCAGAGGAGGCATAGGTCATGCAGGTCAGTTGGAAACATTTTTGACCCGCACTCTGTGCATTTGCGGAAAGCTGCTCACTGCGCCATCGCAAGAAAGAGAAAAAAGGGAGATAGCACAGAGGGTGTGTGTGTGTGTGTGTGTATTTTTTTTTTTTTTTGATAGAAGATTGAAAGGAAGGTAGAACGATAGAGAAAACTACAAGAACTATAAGAACTATCAGGAACTAACAAGAACTAGAAGAAATACCAGGGCTATAACAACTGGGAGAACAATCGAGAAGAACAAGCTGGACGAGCAACGGTCAGAGCGAGAGCAAAAGCGGCACGAGGCACAGTGAACAGCGGTCGCAAAGACTGAACAAAATGGCGGACGCTCCGCTCTTTATAGGCCATGGGGGAGGGGGAGCGGAGCTTTCCCGCCAAAACCCGTTAGCTAGCAATCTTCTGGCCAAAGGCACTGCGCAGGCGCAGCACCCATATGTGTGATACACAGAGGCTACAACAAATAATAATAGTTGGTCTAGCCAAAAAAAAAATGTTGCAAAATGAAACCCTGCCTGGGGGGGGCGGGGTGGAGGGGGAGGAAGAGAACCAACTGGTGTGGCTGATAGACTGAGCTAGAAATCAAGAAGTCTTTGACTTGACTCTCACCTCAGTCACGAATTCACTTAGCAGTCTTAAGCAAGCCATTCTCTCTTAGCCTCAGTCACTCCATCTGCAATATGGGGAGACCAAAAATATGGGCTTTCCTTATAGGATTTTTGTAAGGATTATGGGTAGATAATGTATTTTAAAACACTTCTAACATTTGGAAGCACTACATGAAGATGAGGATGATGATGATGATGAAAATTACTAAGCTCTTCTATGAAAAGCTGTTGCATATACAAGTCATACTGAAGTCAAAAGGATATATGGACTAAGTATTCCTCAGGGAGTTCTAAACTGTTACTACGAAAAGCTGCAGCCTGGAGCTTTAAAACTGGTTCTGACAATCAGTGTCCAGGTTGCCAATGCTGCACACAAAGGGAAGGAGTAAAAAGCATGCTTTTTGTATAGTCCAGCCTGCAGTATACTCCCTAGCAAATCCAAATCAGCTACAGCTTCTTTATGCCTGGGTCCTTCAATTCCAGTCATATGGTTAAATAAACCCGAACACCACCTTAAACACATTGAGAATCTGACCTGTAGGTTTTCAGCAAAGTGTGTGGGCCCTGCCTTAGAAATAATGCAGCTTGACAACCTAAAATCGGGCATCCTCTCCAACTCAGCAGTTCGGGGGCGGGGGGAGAGCAGCAATTTCTTTGCACACTAGACTTGAATGACGATTCTATTGGACTGCAAGGCATGAAAATTACTTGCAGGAGTGATTCCCTTTCCTAGAACAGGTAACACAAAAATTGGCTCCCAAGTGCTCTCCTTAGGTTGCTTTGGAGCCCCTCTGAAAATTCCCCACCAGTGTCTGGCAAAAAGAACCCTGCCTTCAACCTTCCAGAAGTTGTCTGAAGTAATTATTTCTTCTAACTTCACTTTACCACACACTGTTCAACCCTGCCTAGATGCATCCTTAATAAGTATATGGCAAAAATTTTACCATCATTCAGCGTCCAGGTTGTGCTCTGGGACTTGTTTATTGCCAATGTACTGGTCTCAAATGCAACCCGTACTCTCATGAAACCATTTGTGAAGAATTGACATATTCTTACAACATTACAGAATGCAATGCAAGCATTTTTATTATTTTTCCCCCCTTCACTCCAGCTGGTTACGTGGGGCTTCAAGATGCAAATGAATCAAATTGTTTTTTTCCTTTTTCAACTTCTTCACATTTGCCAAGAGCTTGTTAGCCTGGAGAAATCTTTTTTCAGGTTCATGCAGCTCCATAAAACATATAGTGTTTATTACTATAGTTTATTTATATTTATTTGAGCCTCCGAGGTGAAACTCCAGTGGCAATGCTTCTATAGTTCAAATAGACCAAAGCTTATTTTATAAGTGTGCCTTTGTGAACTGGTTGCTGCATTTTGCATGAATGCAGGAGGTTTGTAATCACCATCATGCGATTAATTCATGGGGTGGGCAGTTAAGAGTTTGGGGGATCCAGTTCTCACTCTAGTAAAATATTTATGGTTATAAAAGGTGCAAAATCCTTACAACATCAATCAAGATTCAATAAACTGGGAGGAGAACCTTAACAAAAGAGTCCTTTGGGCAATTTCCCCCAATGTGTTTGGGGTCACAGTGTGTACATTTAATGTAAGTCTTAATTTACATGTCCCTAAAAGGCATAGTTTAATGGAAGCTAAAGGGGGGAAAGTCTGCCAAGGTTTAAATGTGTGTCTTGACATTACCAATAGTAACACAACTGGGGGTACTTGTATTGACCAAGCTCGTAAATGACCCTTCTGATCACCTAAAACGATGAAAAATTTCATCCAGATGACCAGGTAGGTAACATTACAGAGCATTTTTAATGGGGGGGGGGTAAAGTTGCATGCACTTATAATTGAGTGTATGTCAATCTATTTATTGTATAGAAATGCAGCTTTATAGAGAAATGCCTACAGTAAATAAAAGCATGCCAGTATAGTTATACAGGAACAGGCAGGTTCCAGGAATGCCTGCTCATGAAGGCTGGATGGGTGCCTGCCAGGGACAGGGCCTCTCCGGTCACTGTGCTGCAAAAAGACATCATTGTCCTCAAATATACCGCATTTTTCGCTCAATAAGACGCACTTTTTCCCCCTCAAAAGTGAGGGGAAATGTCTGTGCGTCTTATAGAGCGAATGTGTGTGTGCCCGACGCTTGGGACGCTGCCGGCCACCTGCACCACGTGGCACCACCTGGCACGCCCTGCTCCACCCGCCCCCTCCGGCGCAGGTGAGAGCTGTGCCGCTCAGGAGGAAGTGTGCGGAGGAGGAGGAGCCACGGCCTTTAACCCGCCGGCCGCATGGAGAGCACGGAGAGACAGACTGCTCACCCCCACCGCCTGGGAAGACCTGCCACTGCGCCGCCCGGAAGACCATCGCCAGCACGCTGCTGGCCGCCTGCACCACGTGGCACCACCTGGCCGTGTGTTTGATTTACCGTACAATATCTCATTTTTTGTCAGAAGTTTTTTTCTATTATTTACTAGTAGGGCAGCGTGGACATTACCGGCTTTTTTAGATTTGTTATTGAATTGTCTGCAGCAGCTCTTGTATAACTGGTGTAGATTGTGGATTCCTTCAATAATTCCACTACTGACTAAGAAAGTGATGTCAGTGATGGTGAGCAACAGAGCTTCATGAATTCTGACTCTAGTGATGAGTTCTATGGGTTCAACGAAAACTAGAAGAGTACTCGAACTTTAAAGTCTCTCTTTTGTTAAGGACAGTGATGATGGTTCTTAATGCCACTGTTGACTGCTGTTCACTTTACAAGGTTGAAATATGGTATTACTGTATTCTGTTATAGTTTATGTAAACCATTTGATTCAGAATATTTTTTTCTTGTTTTCCTCCTCTAAAAACTAGGTGCGTCTTATGGTCAGGTGCGTCTTATAGAGCGAAAAATACGGTACTTTTGCTGGGTGGCCACTTTGCTGTCCTTTGGATGCCACATGTCAGCCGCTCAGTCTTCTGCTTTGCTGTGAAGTCATGCTATGGGAAACCTATTCACACAGAATGTGTACTAGTGGCAGCACCTGTAAGTGCACATGTGAGCTGCTGGGGAAGGTGGCCTGGAAGGTACAGCTGCACTCCAGTCCTGCTTGTGGTTTTCCTGAGGGAGCAGGTTGGCTGCTTTGTGAGCAGAATGCTGGACTAGATGGACCACTGGTTTTGATCCAGAAGCAGTTTCTGCCAAGGCTAAGCTACTGTTTATCTATTTATTGATTCTGAAGATTCATTTTCAAAAAACTGCTTCCTCGATTTATGTTTATAGTTCACTGCATCATAATGCCTGGGCAGGAAAAACATTTTCAAGCACAATGGGTTCAAAGGTTTTCTTCTTCAAGTGTAAGAAGTCTTCATTTGATAGATACTTTGGTTCCAACTCAACATTAAAAATCTACACCTGTCTGCCAGCTTAACACTAACTCCAAAGACTTAAGTCAAGCATGTAAGGTTTACTACACTTATGAAGGATCTTTGGGTATTGGTGAGCCTCCTTGTTTAGTCTTATAATGGACAACCTTGGTTGAATTAGCATTGGAGGAAATATAAAATAAAACTAAAAAGAAGAGATTGGCAAGTGTCCACAAGCATTAAGATTTCCCAACTTTAATATAGTTTTAAAATCATCATCTGGATGACAGCAAGAAAGACAACATTCGTCTTAAATAACCTTGCAGTTGAGTAAATTAGAATTTGTTTTGATTTAAGGTCTTCCAAAGTTGAGGCCAACTTGTTGAAGAAAAACATTAAACTATCTATAACCCTGTGTCAACATATGATGCTACTGGGAATGGTAAGTGAATTAATTTTCCAAGGAAAATTAATTACTTATGACTTACAGTTGTAAAAGCAAACAACGTAACTCTGGATTAGGGCACATTTAATTTCTGTTTAGAGTAGCGATTAATTTAATTTCATATAATTCATGGTATGTAATGGAAAGCAGAACAAAGCCGAAATTTTAGACAATGACTGACATAGAAAAAAGTGTATATTTATGTTGGTGATCCAAAAATAAAGGTCAAAGATAATAATCACTATGTAATAAAACAAGTTATTAGTTTCTATGACAGACTGTTGGAGGTGGGAAGGGGACAAGTTGCAAAGAAGCTGTATTAGCTGATAAAATCAAGAAAGTAAGAAATTTTAAAACAAAACAAAATAATGCATACCTTGTATAAACACCTTACCAGAAAACAGAAGAGTAAAACTGGAGTAATATTTCATACTTGTTTTGCTGAAGTCATAGGATAAAGTGGGATATTTATTGAAAGGCATTTCCTCTGGAATTGGGAAGAAATGAAAAAGTACCCTGGAAGTATTTTATCAATAATAATTTAGTGTAACAAATTATTATGATAGTCACATTTACATGCTAAACTATATAGCAATGTAAAAGTACCAAGAACATTTTGAAGACCTTTGACCTTGGATTCACACTTGGCTCTGTCAGCTCATCCAGGTTTACACTTGTGCTCTATGGTGCAAGCTACTTTTCCAAAATATTAACCTAACAAAATTTACAAAGGACTGAGGACTTACACAACAACCAGACCTATGTTATTGCACAGAAAGTACAGGATTGGTAAGATAACTGTCAATTTTAATTAATTTTTCAAAGCATCACATCAGTTCAGAACAAACTGTTGAAATGGTGGTCTAAATGTATCATACACTCGCCTTATTATCACAGAATATAATCACGAATGCCTCAGTTCATGACCAAATTTTGCCTCAGTTCACGAACTCCGCTTTGGGTGATGACCACGATCGCGGTCAGGTTGCTGCACGAACACGATCGTGTCCATCTACCCTGCACTATCATGATCACAGCCATCTCCCCTCCCCACCGAGTACGATCGCTATCGCATGATTATCGTTTGGACTCTCCCTCCAAACAATAACCTCCCTCCACCTAGGTTAGTGTTCTCTACTGCACATTGTTACTTTGTTGTTCTTTGTTAAATTTTTTCAAATTTTTGTGATTAAAAAATATTTACAGAATGGATTAACCTTATTTACATTGAACCTTACGGGGAAATTTGACTTGGCTCACGACCAATTCAGGAACGGATTAAGTTCATGACCCGAGGTACCACTGTATTTGCATTCCAATGCATATTAGTGCTCCTCTAGTCTGATATCCTTTCTAACATAATGGTGATATTTCACTACGTTTCTGATGGGGAGCAAGGTCCCATCTATATATAGGATATTTAAACATTGGTTGGAATTTACCTCCTCTCAATTCAGAAATTATCGCTTCTAGATCAGTTTCCAAACTTTCCTTAGCCTGTGTGAGTTTCTACTGAGACTGAGTTACATGGTACATGCATGTGCGATAGCATTTGGCCCAATATGTGGAAATGCTCATTAGATATTAGTCCACAGACAGCATAAATTTGGTACTTTTATGGAGAAAGAGCATTACTATTGTGAAATGCTGAGTGACACAGCTGTACTCATATAAACATAACAAACATTGGGATAAAAAAAACTCTAAATCAAACTTCATCCAGGCATTCAGTAAGTAAGCAGTATTTCTTTCTATTGGTATAATCACAAATTCAAATCTGTTAACTATTGCCAAGGAAACCAGGATTTGAACTGGCAACTAAGGCCTTGACTTCAAAACAATGTTCTGCATATTAATAAAATGCTTTTTAAAAGTATATAAATGCAGTGGCCTTTTTTCTATAACTCTTGTCATGAAAATAACATCAATTTAAAAAAAAACATATTTAGACACAGACCCAGCAGTGGTTAAGATATTAATCTAATTTGGGTCTTTGTACAACTTTGT
Organism: Varanus komodoensis; assembly: GCF_004798865.1. Taxonomy (NCBI): domain Eukaryota; kingdom Metazoa; phylum Chordata; class Lepidosauria; order Squamata; family Varanidae; genus Varanus; species Varanus komodoensis. The sequence goes on from NW_025335568.1 coordinate 56,705,608, forward strand.
GAATACCAGAGTATTTATTTATTTGTTTTTTGTGTTGTTTTATGAATTTATATTCCTCCAAAGCAGCCATGTTCAGGGCAGCTTAACAAAACTCAAGCAATCTAAGTAGAAAAATAAAAATCAAGCAGTAATAGCCAAGCCTACCCCCTGCTATTACGATGTAGCCCTAGTGCAATGAAAACCTACTGGTTCCCAAAACAATTTTAAACAAATGGAAACAGCAATATCCAGAACAGTGCAAGTTCGCAGAGCTGGCAGAAGGAGCTTTGCTAATCAGTCCTGTTTGGAAACAAGAGTTTTTGCTGGCTCCCAGGTTCCTTTGGTAAGCTCACAGTGGGTCCCTCAAGCAATACTATATCAGTGGGGGATATAGTATCTCAATACTATATCAATACTATATCAGCATTGGAGATAGCCCAAAATATTTAAAATATATTAAAACAGTGGAGTTATAAAACAAAAACACAAAAGAAGAAGACTTTTTAAAATATTTAAAACCTTTTAAAAGGGCTGAGTAATAAAAATGTCATCAGAAAAGATGCCGGATAAGTCATCATTGGAAAGATATTTTATAGCCACCAGAGCTTCATTTAGATACCATGTGTGTAACCTTCAGAGGGCTTCAGAAGGCGACCTCAAAGGACATGAGCAACTCCATGTGGCACCCACCTAATCAGCTGCTCAAGTGAGAATGGGCTGCATGAGTGCCATGGGTGTTATGAGGCTCAACAGGCGAGCACTGGCAGTTTGAAGTGCGCTCGGAAAATGATCGGCAGCCAGTGGAGTTGTTCGGTCCCATTCAGCCACCTGTTCGTGGTATTTTGGTCTGTATCTGGTATAAGTTTCAGGTCAAGTGACATCTTTGTTCAGACACGTTGCAAATCTCTTTGCAAATATTGGGAATTTTCAGGGGCAAGCAGGAAGGCTACATTACTATTGGGGTCTCAAATCAAGCCAGAACTTTCCATGGAAGCAAAAACAATGAAACTGAAACTGTCACACTTCAGGCACTATGTAAGAAAGCAAGACTCACTAGAGAGGAAAATGCCAGGAAAAGTTGTAGGCAGAAGAAGAGGAAGACCTATGAGGTGAATCCATTCCATTCCATATAGGAAGCCACAAACTTGAGTTTATAAGAGCTGAATGGAGTGCCAAGCACAGAACATTTTTGAGGCCACTTATTCCTGGGGTCACCATAAGTCATCAACAGAAACAGTTAATTAAGATTCTATAAAGCTTTCCATCGTTATCTCAGAGAAAAAAACTAAACTGAAAAAAAAACCCTAAATAGCAATTTCAGGTAGCAACTTGGCCATTCTTAGAACAACGCTACATGGTAACAGACTGTCATTCGCAGGAGCATTTTGTCCAAGAAAGACCATGGAGAACCATACTATGCCACTGTGTCACATTCTTCTGGGGCACTCCAGCTCTCATTTGCTGCCCAGTGTTGAACCATTCTAGAGTTCAAATGGTAAAGAAAAAGCAAAGCAAGTCCCATTGCAGCCACTTACACCCCATTCACATTCCTTGCTCTTCATGGAAGAGTTTACCTTTAGACACGCCTACAAAAACTGGGTCAAATATTTCAGCCCAGCCCAAGTTTCTTGCTCAACCAACACACAGAGGGGAGAGCAGGTCACAGCTTCCACGTCCACATGGACACTCCATGCTGACATGCACACGTTCAGCAGACAACATCTGTACCTGGAATATCTTAAACAGGGTCACCTTCACGTCATACCTCATACTTTGACACCAGCGTCGGAGGCCCTTCTCTCGATTCCCCCACAATATGCCACACAGTGTGCCTTTATTGGGGAGGAACTTCTCCCATGGTGGCACCCTTGGTTTGAAGAAGTTCACCTGCTGCTCCCCCTTTCTGATATACTCAGACATTAATACTGTTTAATGTCCATCGATCAATTTCCATTATTATTAATTTCATTTAGCCAGATCAATTTGATATCATACCTTAGCCAGATCAATTTGATATTTCTATTATTCTTTTGTAGATCTCCCATTTTACCTCATTTCTTCTATAAAGTATTTTATGGTGTTTTTAATATCTTTTTATAAGACACTCTCATAGTGTGATCAAAGGGTGCAACATAAATCTTAATACATACATGCACATATACAAACCTCATAATACTCTTACCCTTCAACATTACATCTCGCCCCTTTATTGTAAGATGAAATGCCTAAGTACAATGTGCTTCTATCACTTTGGGAAAAGGGTTCTAAGGCATATCTGGAGACAAACTGCACTTTTTAACAAAACCCCACAAATCAGACCATCGAACAATCCTTTCCCTACAAACTGTGTGGTTTAAACATATCTAAGCACACGGCTCACTGGAAGTTTTGTTCACCTCATAAATTAACCACCTCATTTCCGTCATCACACACACAAAAAATACAAAGCACCTTCATGCATATTTGTTTTAATAAAAGTAATAAAGCAAGTCCAGAAGTTATAGTTATTATGACATAATCACACCTCAGAGATTTAGAAACCACTCAGCTGCACATCATCCCTCAAAATCACTTTTTGCAAGCAACTATCTCAAGACACCAGCCTTCTAGTGTGCCTGAAATGCCCCACAGTCCTATTCATCCATTACACACACGCGCGCGCACGCACTAAGTGGAAAAACACATCTAGACACACAACTCCTATTAGTTGCTTAGTATATGTGATTCATAACTGCCCCGGTAAACACAGGGACTCTATGTAGATCTACGTATTCAAATGAAAAACCAAAATAAGTTACGCATTGCTGCATTTGGACATAACCCTAAGCTGGCCTCGATGTACCGTGATCTGATCCAGCATAGCTATTCTTATGTTCTTAACCCTCATGTTAGGGTTAATCACAATTTAGGGTTCAAATGACATACTAAAATAGAAGCAGAATGTACCTGAACTTGTGCCTATGGCAAAGAAGGAAAGGGCTTTGGGAGTCTGAAACTTGCCTACTCTCTTTTTTGTAAGCTGAATACATACACACACATGCACACACAATTATTATATTGCTATTTTCAAGGCCTAAAAAGACTCTTTGGTTTGCTTATGCTTTTTAAATGTTGGTGGCCCCAGCTAAACAAGCTTTTCCAGTGGTGGCCCCAAGCAACAAAACTAACTCCTTGTTGCAGCATGACAGTTTCTCAGATTTAGAAGGTACTGCCTCTAATTTCCAAAAATACCCAAGCCTCCTTTCAGATTTGTATTCAGTAAAACTGAAAACATTTCAAGCATAGTGCTGCGGAAGGCCTGCATATATGTGTGCTTGCTCTGTATTTAAACATTCTGGCTTTTCAGAGGTTTCTCTTTACTTTCCACATGAGCCAACTAGTACTGCGGTTAGTTTAATTTTCCTAACTTTTCTAGAATTGGCTGGGATTTACTTCCTTCTATTATCTGCCATTCACCTCTGGTGCAATTAAGCAGCAGCCCCACAAGCCTGTGTGTTTGCACATATATTTATAAAACACACCCACACTGTCGTAATTTTTTGTTTGAATGTCTGAATATTAGATGTCTGAAGATATTGAATGGCACAAGATGCATTAAACAAACATAAAATAAATAACTAGTGAGGGTATTCACATATACAATCCTCCAACTGCAGCTTGTAGTAAAATCCAGGAAAGGCTGTAACCCATAACACTTGATTTTTTTTTTTTTAAGTGATTCTAAGGCGGAAGCAGGAAGAAGGTAGCTCTGGCTGCACTGGCAGATCTGAGTAATTTTAGCATAACAGCACTGATTTAACAGTAGAGATAACAAAATGGCTTTGTTCCAGCCATTTAATAATAAACCTGCAGAAATGGAAAAAGATTGGGGAAACCAGGAGTGTTTTTGTGTGGAAGGATTCTAAGTGACTTTCAATACTTTTGAATTACTTTCAAAATGTAATTCCCGAGTCTGTGATTCTTTAATCCTTTCACCTTGTTTAGGGCTTAAATTGGTAGAGCAATGCGGCTGTGCACACTGGCCTTGTTCAGACATCTCTTTTGTTGCCTGCTAAGGTTCCCTGCCATTCATGATTGGTATTGTATTTCTTACTCTTTTAAAGTAGAACAAGACATTGGCATCCAGCTTCCTGCAAAGTGAGTTACTGCCCTCCAGCAAAATGGTTATTTATGTATTTATTACATTTCTACACAAGCTATTTTTCTTTTACTCCAAGAGTATGAATTCCAGGAAAACAGTTTCGTGTGATCAGCTGTGTCTACCTTGATAGCCATTTTGTGAAAGCACCTGAGACAGTGATGGCAAACCTTTTAGAGACCGAGTGCCCAAACTGCAACCCAAAACCCACTTATTTATTGCAAAGTGTCAACACTGCAATAAAACCTGAATACTGAGGTTTAATTTAGAAAAAATAACTCATACCTTAACATCTTTTGTCTTAAAAGAAAAACACAATAACAGAGCTTTCAATGATACAAACAGCTTTTTATTTGTATTTGGTGTGCTTTTGCACAATTAATGTGATCTTTGCTGTTGTATGCATGCTGATACTCCAAACTCAAAGCTAAAGTCTTGTGTTAAAAAAAATGAATGTATTAAAACTCACAGCTAGTCCAAGCAAATATATATATATCCTTGGCAGTGCACTGACTGGCCATGCGAAAGCTCAGATGAGTTGTGGCTAATGAGTCATAGCTTGTGACATCATTGCCTGGCACCGCTATTCCTTTCCGAGCATGCGCATGGCCCCTATGTGCACTGTTATCCGAAGCTCGGCTGCTGGGGCGATGCTGGGACGACTTGGCTCGCATGCTGACAGAGAGGACTCTCCCTGCCCGCTGTGGCACACATGCCATAGGTTTGCCACCACTGACTTAGGATATACTCTCAAACTTCCAAATGTGTTGACCAGACCAAAAATGCTGGGGATCCCTGGTCCAATTTTGATTTGGCTTTGGGCTTTTTTTAAGCAAGCAGAAAGTGTTAGGTGTTGACTCTTGAGATTTGCGCTATTAGAAGTGAGCTGGTGGTGACCAGAGAGAAGACCTCTTGTATAGCTATTTCAGGCTTGCTTCCTATAGGTGCTATGCTAATACTGTCCTATTTTTCTGAGTTTTTGATAGCCGAGAATGAACTGGTGCACATATGAAACCAAATCATATTCTTGTATTGCAAAAATGAGCTGTAGTGAGCATTGACCCCTTCCCTCTCCTCCTCTGGGACAGCTGTAGGTAGGTATTTGGAAGCTTTTGCTTCCTTTTTTTATTAACTGCAGCTTGTCATGACATTTGAACCTGCATTTAATTGCAACTATGATTTGTTGAAACAAGCCAACTTCAAATATTGAACTGACAATGTGAATAAGCCAGACAACATGAACCAGTTTAAGGTTTGGGTAACATGTTAGATTGAAGGTTATCCAAAATGGAAGCTTCCAATTCTCGTGACCATGTTAAAGAGAAAAAGACAGAAGGAGATTGTGCGTCCAAGTGCTGGTGTGACTCCACATGTTGCTAACAGGTGGCTTTTAATAATGTAATAAATACTTTAATAAGTAAAACTAATGTAATGACAAACCATGGTTTATTGAAATGCATAAGCTCCCTCAATCACTTTTATGTCTTTGGTATGGTTTCCTGGCTTTTACTCTGAACTGCTGTTTTATTCTGGTTTCAGTTTGCTATGCGCCTATACAGTTTTTATACACAAAAAGAGGGAATCAGTAAACATTTCTCAAATAAATTTTTGGATTGTACAAACTGTGTTGATGGCTACTGGTCTAGATGGGCTGAGTGAATCCATGGAGCATATGGCTAACAACAGGTGGTAGCCATGCTAAACAGAGTCTTCACATTCAGGGGTAATATTCATTTATTACACTGATATCTTGGCTTTTAATATCTTGTGAGGAACCCAAGGGGGGGGGGTCTTTCTTCCTTTCCAATTTATCCTCGCTTCACTCTGCTTAGTTCAGACCTTGCTGTGTCAATTACCTCTGTGTGACTGGGAACTGGCACAAAGCAGGTCCCCGACTGAGCAGCAAGTTCTGCCCGTGTTTAGGCGAGAACGCCCTTCTGAATCTTGCCAATTCAACATGACAAAATCTGAACTAGGCACACTGGCACTTTCAGGCACCATGCTGAAGATATACCACAGCTAAAAGAAAAACTTCTTGTTTCACAATTTCTTTCAACTAGTGTGGCTGGTGACGTGGGAAGTTCCTTGTGCTACACAACATCTTGGGCAGCTGCTATAAGTGGATTTTGTGTTGAATAGGAATGCTGTAAGGAGTTCCGCAATGAGGCACACGAGGGATTTCAAGATTCTCTTTCAAAAAGTCTGACTGCATTCGTACCTATCATGAGTTTGGCCCAAGTACAGAATCTCATACCAAGGGGCAGAGAAGAAAACTTCCACTCTGCTTGCCAAGAGAGAGCAGAACTCTTGGTTTCCCACTGGGATGCAGCCTAGAAGACTCTGTGGCAGTTTAACAGGCCTGTTTGTGACACAGAATGTCTAAAGAATCAGGTGCAAAAACTTTCGGAAAAAAGTTTATATTCACATGACAGCAATATCAGCTGGTTAAGAAAGGAAATCTCCCACTGTTAAGTAATGGAGAAGAAACCCTTTATGAGACAATGGTCTGTTAAGTTTCAATAGATTATTTTAAGAAAATGGTCTCCAGTCTTTTTCTGTCAATCTTGATTTTAATTTTTAAATTTTAGATACCAAAAAGCTTGACTGCAAAATATCCAGTTTCATTTTGGAATGGTAAAGGTCTCCGAACAAAATGTTTGAAAATAAAAAGAATGGGAAGGAAAGTCTATGCATTAAACTACCAAGGGAAGAGGGAAAGGCCAGCAACAGGGCAAGGAGAGAAGTCATGGCGTTACCCACATTGTATTTAAACTTCACATTAGGTATTCCAATTATACTTTATAACATTCTTCTTTGATCAGGACCCTGGAGCAATACATGGAAACTAGGGGGAGAAATTAGTTCAACTGTTTTCCCTTAAGGAGCCTACATATAAAAGCATTATTCACAGATTTTATTTGACACAAAATGCTGCAGTTACATCTGGAACGAAGTATGCTTCCCTTCTGGGGGCCTGAAAAACTATACATATTATCTCTCATATCCCTTAAAGGATGTTAATTTCCCAAATGTGCTAAGGAGAGAAGATTTCAGAGTGTAGAACAAGGAGGAATGTATTACTAAACGGATTTTTTTACATTGTTTGGCAATATAGCTGGTCAATAAAAACTTAAAACGGTGTATGTTCTTACTCATGTTACATCCACGGTGCAGGAGACACAATAGAACTGTTCCTTCCCATGCTGATTGAATACGCCTGCTGTGACATCAGATGCGGTGTGGTATGGGGGAGGAGCCTACTCTGTGGCTCCGCCTCACTCTGCTTTGCCCCTCCCATAACTTGGGTCTTTGCCTTGTTGCACAGGCACTCACACCCTAAATGTGACATTAAATGTTTCCCATTTAACTCTCAGGAAATCATATGCTATGCTAAAATCTTATGAATACAAAATTAAAGCCCACATCTTGACTTAGTGGGGATGCTTACAGCATCCTATGATTGCAGGTGTTCATACAGAATTTGATAACAGGAAAACAAATCAGCATTGTAAAAACCCCAGTTTTCACATGAAAGAAAATGTAGGACTGGTACAGATTTTCCCCCCTATTTTAATTCATTTATTAATACTTAAAATATTTCTAGGCCACTTTCAGAACAACCCTCTTAGATGTTTGGAACAATAAAATCTCATTAAAGCCTATGCAGTGATAAAACAGCAAAAATGCATATGAATACTAGCAATAAGACAGCTTGTCTAGAGAATACTAAAATCAACAACACAACTGCCACTACTGACTAGAAAAGTCAAATAAAACCTAATCAGAGGAAGACCAGAAAGAACAAACAAGTCTTCAAAAAGTTCACAGTGACAGATCCTGATGGGTCCCCCAAAGCAACCCATTCCAGAGGCATGGGCCCCCTGTGGAAAGTCCCTAACTTATATTCTTTGTGTTATGGTTAACTTTATGATTAATCAAACATAACCTCAATCAGTAACATAATGAACTGACGCAATACTAGTAAGTTCTAAAGTTCTAAAGTTCTAAAATAACTTTATCCAAATGGCCGTACCTCTAAGACACACATAAATATACACTGCATGTACATATTGTCTATTTTTATTTTTCTTAAATGCCAGTGGGGCAGTACAAACACAGGGGTAAATTAAAACCAAAAGTATGCATAACTCAAACATGCTAAATCAGATTTCAATTGCTTAGAGCACTGAACAGTTTTCCAGAAAAACTCCCACAGAATGTTTCAATTCCATATTTTCTAGAAAACTCACATTACTTTATAGGGTGCCATTACAGCACAATATTGAAGCAGTGAAGATGCAAGACTGTCCATTCACTTAACTATCTTGTCTATAAGGGTTTAGGATGCCCATGCAAAGCAGGTTGGTATGAAGCATCCATACAGGGCATCAGACTGAGAGCTTCTCTTGCTGAAGACCAGCTGAAAAGGAATGCAAACGTAGGAGCCATGCTCCCAAGTGGATTCTTTCTATGGCTGAAAGGGGTATCTCATCAAGGCTACAGGTACCACTGATCTTCTCTACACCTCAACAAAAATATACGAACTCAAGATGGAGGGATCATCCCATGAAGGTTAACATCATGATCTCATCAAAAGTGAAAAGAGGAAAGAAAAAATCAGTACCACAGAGCAATGTTCACTGGAGCATCTCTGTTTTTACCTCTGGATGGACTTCTCTAAGAAGTCTTTCTTCCTCAAACTTCTCGGCTGAAAACAAATAACTACAAGTGTGCTTAAAGGAAGAAAAGTCATAATCACTTAATCCTCTCTCTTTAGACTTGTTCTCTTGCCCACGGATAATCAGTCTTTTGACACACAACTTGTGCTGTTTGCTTCCCAAAGTGGCACTGAATGCTTGGGTGATTCACAATTCTTTTACCACACTGAGCATACATCTTATATACCTTCTGGGGTGATATTTGCACTTAAAAACTTCTGACAAGAGGTTTTTGCTTACCTAAAGGTATTCTGCTCTCTGTTGTCACTGGACAAGTGGATAGGAATGGGCACAGTGCACTTGTCATCTTGCTGAGACCAGAGTAGGCAGGTATCGCCTTTAGAGCACACTCTCAAAGGGCTCCCATCAACATCCGAGCAAATAGCAGGAGCAGGCCACATATGCAAAGCCTCTCTGCTCTTCTGATCTCTGTTCCCCCACTAGATTTATACATGCAAGAGACAAGGCCCTGGAAACTTGAACCAAGGCCAATTTTAAACAAGAAATAAACATGGAAACAGACTATTCATTTATCACAGTTATATCCCACCTGTCTTCCTCTTGTGAGGAACCCAAAGCAGCTTCCATGGTCCTCCTCCTCTCCATTTATCATCTCAATTTGAGGTAGGTTAGGCTGAGAGCCAATGCCTGGCCCAAAGTCACCCAGGGAGCTCCATGGCCAAGTGGGAACTAAAACCTGAAACTCCCAAGCCATAGTCAAACACTTTAAGCACTACATGGTCATTTCTAGTTGGGTCACTGCCTTATTAGTCAAAGGACACTCCATGTTTGCTCAGTAAAAGGTCAGTTTCTTTCAGGAATGTTTTTGTTAGAGAAGCATGAGATGCCTGCTCATTATTCTGCAAAACTAGGAAGAACCACATGTTTTACCTCTTTGGCAGAGCAGCTGCCGCCGCAAATGGAACTGGGATCACTCCAAGCATAGCAGTGAGGAGGCATCTGTCTTGAGTAATCACTGAAGCTGGCCCTCTCAAACAACTCCTCTATGTTTGGCCAAGACTCCCTTCTCCTCTGGGGAAGAAGGCTCCTTGTATGTTCATCAGCCATGAAGTACCCTGCATCTGCTCCAGTCTGGGCATTTTTGACAAAGTGCTGTAATCTTGATAGGACTTTTTGTTGTTTGAGCATGCTATACATTTCATCTCTCTGCCCATTACATTTAGAGAAATCAACATGAGTGCTTGAATTAGCATAATCACTCAGATGAACTGGGAATTCCCTGGGCCAAATTCCATTACAGACAGAACCCATGAGGCAACTCAGGGCCAAACTAAAAATTCAGTTTTTATGCTCATCCTGCTGGTGGTGGTAGTGGTGGAATTTCGGAAAAAAAGAAAAGCACCAGGAGGATGGAGACTTGAAAAAATAGAAAAAGAATCCTCCCAGAACGCTGTGATCCCAGTCCAAATCAGGGCTGTAGGCACTTACAGGATAACAGAGATAGTGAGCACACACAGTTCTATTAGTGAGAATAAGCTAGTATTCTCTCAGCCTCAGGGCCCAACCAGACATGCCACTAAATGGGTTATCGGCAGGTCTGGATTGCTTCTCTGTGTTTAAATACTAGCAGACCTGGATGAGGGAATTCCCTTTGAGACCAAAATATGTGAAGATGAAAATCACTCCAGGAGGTTTCTTTGCAGGGTCAGAACTGCATAGCAGGATGGCAATTTCCGTCTAGATCCGTCCAGGAGATCAGTCCAGGCTTCATCCCCCACTCTCTGTGCACTGCAGTCCTAGGTAAATTTGTGGGGAGCCTTGTCCCTGAAATTAATTTTGTAACAGTACAATCCTATGTTTTACTCAGAAGTAAGCCCCATTGAGTTTAATGAGCCTTACAGGATTGCAACCTGAAAAACATAAATGTGGTTACAAATAACATGTTAAGTGCCTATTTTAAGGGTAATAACGCATGAAGCACACTGAGTGTTTCGGGAAAAAGTGTCATACAAATGCTAAGATATATAAGACAGCCAGTGAGGTGCTATGGTGAGGTGCTATGGTTAGAGCTGTACTGGAACACTGGAGACCTGGCCATGAAGCTTGCTGGCTGACTTTGGGCTCAATCTAATTTACTCCACTGGGTTGCAGCTGTAAGGATAAAATGGAGAGGCAAAGCTGGTTTATGAAAGCATCCTTGGGTTCATTGCAGGAGCAAATGTGGCATATAAAAGAGAGGCAGTGTGGTATAGTGGTTAAGTGTGTGGGACTGGCACTCAGAAGACCTGAGTTCTAGTTCCTGCTCAGCCATGGAACCAACTTTGGGTCAGTCACAGATGCTCAGCCCAACCTACCACAGGGTGGTTGTTGTGGGGATATGACTGAGAGCAGGAAGAGGACAACTGTCTAAGTCACTTGGCTTTCTTTAAAAAAAAAAAAAAAAAGCAGGGTATAAATCTAATAAATAAATAAATGGTCTCCGCTGTTGACTCTTCTAAGGGAAAGAGATGTAAAAGTATGGTTATGTGGATAGATACAAAATCTGCAAGTTTTCACACAAGGGTGGAACTCCTAAAAGTTTCACTCAGTAGAATTACTAGCCATATTGAATATGTGTTTTAAAAAGGGAAAGGATTTGAACTTTCACAAGAATCATTGTAATTCTGGAAGGGGAAATTTCCTGACAAGAATTCTTGAATGTATTTTCAATATGTATCCTATCGTCCCATTGATGGTGTGCACAGTATTTTTAGGATTTATTTTAACTGTATGCTTAATGCTATATGTTATTATTTTAATTGTAAGTTTTTAAAGCTGTATTTATAATGTAAAACTAATGTTAAAACATTAAAAAAGATCATTGCCAGTAATTAATACCCTCCTGAAAAGAGGTCTGCCCTCACTGATATTTTTCCCACTGTGCCACAGCCTTTATACAGAAGGGAAAGATTCTGTTTGCAATCACATCTATGTCTGCTGAATGAAACCTTTAAAATAAATTGCTTGATGCAGAATGCCTCTCCCTCCTGTAGGGTTTCAGGATTCACTTATGCTACAGCCTTCTTCCAGGAAAAAGTTCTGTTCATGGTGAGATGCTTAAATACAGCTTGTAAACATATTTTTTCAACACAATAGATTCCATCAACTTCAACCACACACATCTATACATACATGGCTACATACAATTTACAGAACAACCCATTTCAGAATCACTTGCAGTTCCTATCAAATGCTAATGCACACATTGGCAGAAACATTTCTATCATTAAAACATTTCACAATTCAGCTTTAATTAATTAAAAGTATGTGGAATAAACATATTAGCTGAAGAAAGTTCACAGACAAGGACACAAGGCCAATAGCCTCAGAGTGGAGAATCAGTATCTTATAGTATTTTCCCAAGAGAACTTAAAAAAAGCCATTGTTGTAGCTATGTGAAAGAGAGAAGGCTTTGCAGATCAAGTTACCAGCCTGATCTGATGTTTTTAATAGACAATAAATCTGGCTGCAGCCATTGCTAAGTCTCAGGCACAATCGTTAAAGCCAGAGAATTTTTAAAGAAAAAACCTGCACAAGGACTTATAAATATTTATTACCATTCCACAAATCTTTTAAAGCAGACATATAACTAGTTGACACTTAATTACCAAGCACTGTTTCAGTGTTTCTTCATATCATGCTGGATTATACTTAGATTAAAATGATCTGCATTGCCTTACCTGGTACATTCCGACTCCAATGTGTTTAGGCTCAATTTTCACTAGCTCAGCTAATGGGTCCTGTACACGTCTAGCTATGGAAACTGAGGGGGGAAACAAAGCAAAAAAAATGGTGTTCTGTGAAATGCAGGATTAAGCAAGGCCTTTTCATGGTGTTTTGTCTAGTGTTCTGAATGTTCATTCTGTTCTTTGCTGCATGAAATAGAATGCCATGGTATAAGCAAAAGTAACATTTCAAATGAGAAAATGCAATGCATTGCAAAGATGTCCCACATTCTTATAATGCATCTTTACAAAATTAACCTTGTCGTTGCCAGTTCTGCAACATTAATGTTGTACTAAAATAGCAGCAGTAGTTACACCAATAATGACGACGAATGGCAACAGATTAAGATGGCAAAATGCTGCAATACTCGGATATCAGTTTGTTCCCATGGCTAACATTTGGAGCTAATGCAATATAATTAGAATGCTTATTATTCTATAAACAGCTGAAGTTTTACTTCTCTATTTTATATATAGAAGCAAATGCATTTAGAAATTCTCTCCTATCATTCTAGTCCCTATGCACTATTCAGGTGAACTTACAGCAATATAAAAGCACAATGTCACAAAATATAATCAAAATATAACAAAGGCAGAAACCACAAGGTAAACATACGCTTTGCACAAACAGAGCACTGAATTGTAGAAAATGGCCTCACAATACAAAACCACAGCAATTAGAACATAAAAAGCTGTTTTCTATTGTGCTGCTTTAATCTGGTCTCAGAGCAATCTTTTGGCCCCTACATGCATCAGGAGGGTCACAGGATGAGCAGGTTGCATTCACACCCATGGGATTTGTGCTTATACAGAGTCTATTGTTGGAAAGCTTCTATAGTTAAACGTTCGTGTGGGTGGGAGCCCCACTACTTCCTGTTCCCAGGAAATGCAGGGAAAGTTTCCCACCCACCCCCTCAGCTCCTAGGGAGACCACCATGGATCTCTGGACTGCAGGTTGGAAAAAGGTTGAAACCTGGTCTGGTCCCAAGTATCCATGAAGAGTAAGAAAGAAATAGCTAGAGGGGAGACAGCAAGTGGGGCAGCGAGGTGGGTTGTGCAAACACTCGAAGAAGAACAGTTACAGGTAAGCAACCTGCCTTTCTTCTTATGGTCTCTGCATATCACACATACGGATGACTGGCAAGCTTAGCAAAGGGTGAAGGGGTGATGTTGTCACTGGAGAATAGAGGGGAGGACTGCAGAATCCAATCGGTAGTCTCAGGCAAATGCTGAGGGTGTAAACCATGCGGCAGCTCTGCAAATGTCCTGCAGGGAGATCCCACTGAGGATAGATGTGGATATGGCTGGCTAGCACTTGTGTGGAGTGGGCCCTTGGTTGCGTAGTGAAGCCCTGCCATTTCATATGCAAGATAGATGGTGCTTGAGACCCAACTGGACAGTCTCTGGACAGTGGGTCTCCGTCTTTTTTGACCACCATAGCAAACAAACAGCTGGGGCGAAGTGCAGAATGGCTCGGTTTTGAATTTGTAGAAGGTGAGGGCCCTCCTGACATTGAGCAGCTTCATGGTAGATTCAACTGGAGTGGATGGAGCTATGAAGAAGGAAGGGAGGACAATGTCTTGGTTGGGGTAGAATGGCGAGATTACCTTGGGCAGGAAGGCTGGGTCAGGACAGAGGATGACCTTGTCCCTATGGGGGCAGGCCCACTCTGAGGGTGCAGAGCTTGCTGGCATGACGGACCAATGCAATGGCCACCTGGAAGGCCACTTTCCAGGACAGGAGGCCTAACTATGTTGTGGCCAGGGGTTTGAAGGATCTTTTGGTGAGGGCGTGCAGTACCACCAATAAGCTCCATGCTAGAGTGCAGGGTCAAGCAGGTGGAGCACGGCTGTGAAGTCCTCTCAGGAATCTGCACTTCAGGAGGTGTGCAAAGACTGACACTCCTGCAATTGCTGGGTGGAAGAAGGAAATAGCTGCCAAGTATACTCTAATGGAGGAGAAGCTCAGGCCATTCCAGAAACAGGTCCACAGGAAGTGCAGGATCTGTTGGACAGTGCCCCCCCCCTTGGGTCTAATTCTTCCTGACCCATGAAGGATAAGAAGTTGTCCCACTTAGGACTTTCTTGTGGGTGGTTTCAGGGCTGCATCCAGTATATCTGACACCTCTGGCAGTAGGGGCGCTCCCCCTCTGCCAGCTCAAGGAGGTGATCCTCCAGGCTGTGAGGTGCAGGGTCCCAATGCTCAGGTGAAGATTCTGGTCCCAGTCCTGTGAGGGGAGCACAGGCGGCAGAATAATCCCATCCTTTCTTGAAAGAGTCTGTCACTTGCAGGGCTTTCTTCCAGAGTTCAGCCTTGAGCCAGTCGGACTGGTGTTTCCAGGTTTGCTTCATGAAAGCCTGGCAGTGGACACAGGTCTTCACATGGTGTGCCTTGTCCAAGCACAAGAGGCACAGAGAGTAACCGTTGGACACTTGCTGTTGCTTGTGGTGCATCTGCAGAAAGCCACCAAAGATGCCATCACAGAAGGTGGGGGGGAAAGTGGAAAAAAGGATGGGGGAAAAAGTAGAGAGGCACAGGGAACTTGGGGAGGGGTGTGAGGAAGAGTGGATAGGAAAGCAGGCCGGATAATTTTTTTTGTAGGTTTTTGTGGGGGTAGAGTGAAAACAGGGTTCTTGAAGAGAGAAATAGAGAGCAGGTTGCAGTAGGTAAAGGCGAGGAAAAACACAAGAAAGAACATTAGGTACCTAGGTGGAAGAGAAACAATTCCTGATCTAGGAGTGATGGCAGTTGAAAAGGAACTAAGAGGATAGGAGGGTGTTTCTCCCCATGCTTCCTGAGAACAGGAAGGGGAGGGGCTCCCACCCACATGAAGCTTCTGGACAACAGGCTCTGCACAGGCACAACACCTGTATGTGTGATGCACAGACACCATGAAGAATTTACTGATTCCCAGGAAAACTCCAGCCTAAGATCTAGAGAGCTGTGCTCTGATCCCATGCATCCTATGTCAGCCAGTGCATAAAGAACTGCTCCAGCTGCTTTCCAATGTCATAACAGCAGCCTTGGAGAAGGGGTTTAGGGGCATTCTGGGGCCTGGGGAAGTGGGGAGGCCAGTGCTGCGAAGAAGTGACATATCCTTCAGGTGCTTCAGCCTTTTTCCCTCCAAAAGGAGTGCAGAAATGACCCTCTCTTCTGTGCTCCTCCTGCACTGCATAGAATACCCATAATCCCCTCAGTCTGGAAGGTTATGGGCAGCCCCAGTGGATGGTACCCAAATTGAATGTTATTTACAGCTGCTCTGTTCTGTGAAAGTATCCAGTGTTATAAAGGTTGAAATATTCTACCAGACTGTCTTAAGAGAGACAGTATGTGCAAATGTTTTCAGTATAGAATATAAAAATATTCGTTAAGTTACTCATTACATGTCTATACTACCGAATTGCCAAAGCATTCTGAGTGGTTTAACAAAGATTAAACACCTTAAAATACAAGAGTGTTCATAATATAAAATCATTTAAATGCAAACAAACAACAGATAATACACACACACAATTTTAACAGTCATCAATAAGAAATCACAAGACACTACTAAAACTTTATCATATATTGGATTTCTTGGAATACGGGATGGTTTTAAGCTGGCCTACTTTACTGAGGCTGCCACCCATGATCAGGGAGCGCCTCTGAGAAGGCCTCCTTCCATGTTACATCTTCTGAGCCTTCCTCAAAGAAGGCTCACCAGATGATGAGCACAGCAGGTGGGTAGATTCATGCTGGGCCAGGCACCCCATCAGATAGTGAGCTCCTGAGCTGTGTAAGGCTTTATAGGTCAAGAACAGCACCTTAAATCAAGCTCATAGCTGTACAGGCAGCCAGTGGAACTGAGCCAAATTCAGTGCTATACATTCTGTGTTGACTTACAGATGATTCCCTGTATGCTCTGTGGATCCACTGAACTAAGAAATTAACTATCTGTTACACTGTTTATATACATGTCCCATTTATTTATTCATTTAATATCTTGCCCTTTTTCCCTGCTCACACGAATCTCTCTCTCTCATGCACACACACAATTCTTCACACTATTTCTTCAACTATCAAATGGCACTACCTTGACATGAGTGTAAATTGTTTACATGCCCTGTGCTCTGGGGATCGGTTACAGCAAGGCTACGAGAACTATAAGCTCCTGCAGGCCTTCCCTGCTGGGATTTAGCTCCCATTTGTAAGTATGGAAGGGGCTATCTAGGGTAAGGACACTTCTCCCCAAAATCTGACCCACTTCTGTCCATTGGACTTCTCATGCTTAGCCCTTGCGTAGGAAGTGAGCCCTTGCTTAGGAAGTCCAAAAATGCGCGCAAAACTCTGGCTGTGCAGCTGGCAACCTTCTTCCATAGTACATGCAACACAAACAACGGCTGCACATCACAAGCAAGGAAGACAAATGCCACTTGTGCAGCATTTGTGTGGGCTTGCTTCCTGGTGTTCACCCACATGATTTCTCGGTACAATTGCCAGGAAGCTAGACTCATGGCCACGAGAAAGCAGGCTGGAGTCCAAGGAACTGAGCCCAGGGAGTCAAAATGGATTCTGTACACATTTCTAGAGTTACCCTTCTAAGATGTAGCTCACTGTGCCCTTGTTTTGACTTCAACTGATGACTGATGAGTCTACATGAGTGCTAAATGGTTTCCTGAAGTAATTAATTAGGCAAGCAAATAGCATTTATCTTTGCTTTGCACAGGTGCTTAACTTTATGAGATACTTTCTCACAGAGGCTCCCCATCCATGGAGATTATAATGGGACATATGGGAGTCAGTCAATAAAGGTAAATGTTTGGGAAGGGGATATAACTCAGTAGTTGAAAAGCTGCTTAAAATACAATCTTCAGCAACTTCCAGTAGAAGGCTCAGACAGAAAGTAATGTTTCCTGTCTGAGGCCTCACAGAGCCACTGTTTGTCGTATTAGATAATGCTGGATTCCACTGCTGTTCACCTGGCATCCTCAGGCAGCTGCTGGGGTTCCAATACCCTGTCAGGGTCCAGCACCAATGACTTATCGGTGGGGAGGCTTTAAAAACGGCTGACATGGCGCTCCAAGTTGCTAGGCTTAGCTGTCACTTCAATTTCCTCCAATGCCTCCAATACAGTATCACTCTGGCACTTCATGAGAAATTAAAATGGCAGCTCTCAACCACCTCATGCCAGATAAGCCCTCTAGTGCTCACCATTAGAGGAGGGGGTCTGCCAGTGGTCACTTAGTCCAGGACCCCATGAAGCTTGGGATCAGTCTGACTAGATGGAAAAGAGTCTGGTCTAGTATAAGGTAGATGTTTAGGTAATAACACAAATACGTGTATTATGTCACCATAAAGAGTAACAGATTCATCCTAGAATATGCTTTACGAATGAAAAGACTTTTTTGTATGCTTGCTGTAACAGGGCTACCCTTTGGGATCTTTCACTTTATAAAAATAGGATGTATCAATAGTGAGTTGGGGAGGGATAAAACAGACAAAGATGCAGGTGTGTCTTCACATTCCTGAATCACCTGCTGCCAAGCCTTCATAGACCACAAGAGGGCTCAAGATTAACATGAGAAGACAGCTTGTGTAACACGAGAAGACAGCAATAAATAAGCAATCGTTAAAAAGCTGGCAAATATGGGGGCGGGGTATGGGAAGGAATAAAAGAGGAGAAAAGGCAGAGTCACAAATATACAGAAATAATGAACTTACATACCAAGGTAACAATACACTGGCTCAGCAGACCTAGCAGTGTGTGTATATCATGACAAATAATGAAGGGTATGGCTGTAGAACTTTTTAGCACCAACAGTCACACTGGGTGTCTGTCGGGATGCCAAGGACTGCACATTTGTGTGCCCCTGGATACATATATACACATGTATATAAACACATATACACATTCACCTTCTTACATACTCTCTTGCACACATATATTCATTCACATCCTCCCATTACCACACACACTCCCACAACTAGCAGCAGCAAATGAAGGGTCCCTCCTCTCACAGGAAGGGTTTTCTTTGCTAGTATTAGCACTGGCAAGGGAAACCTCAGGCTGTCTCTGACTAGCACAGACAAGGAAGCCTCTGGCCAGGGTCCCCCCAGCTCCTCAGGGAGCAGGTTGTGCTTTGTTGATGTAGGTTCTGAAGGCCAATGGCAAAAGGATGCTCAAGGCACTTGTGGAAGGTGAACCAGGAACTGGAGCGGAAGGATCAAGCTAGAGCTAGGGAACCCAGAGGAACAAAGCAGATCCCAATCCAAAGAGGAAGCACTTGATGACCCTTCCTGTGAAAGAGGATCCACTGGCCAGTTTCAGTCCAGGTCCTGAGTGCACTTCATCACTAAGCTGTTGTTGTTCCAAGCATCAGTTCTGACAGCTCAGCACCTAGGGCAGCAGTTCACAGAAGCAAAGGTTCTCTGTTCAAGCCTCAGCAACTGAAAGCGTGTAGAGAAACTTGGGTTAGGATTCAGTGCTGTTTCCACACTAATCGCATCATGCTAGCATATATAAATGCTTGTGCAATGTCATTACCTCTAGGGCTGCAACATCACTGGGTCCTACCCTTGACCAAGGAGAAGGGAATGGTCTTTTATGGAAGTTTGCAACCCTTTCAAATGGTGTCTGGAATTGTAAAAGACTAGAAAACCAGTGGCATCACTGACAATGTTTAAAACATACACTAGCATGTGTGCCTTGTTTAGAGAAGTCTGGAGGCATTTTAGCAGGCCCTGACATAGGGCAAACCTAAGACTTCCTTATAAGACATCTCATACCAGAACACAAAGTGCATGCACACAGATAGTATCTACAATAATTAAGGAGGCTGTGTCTTGGTCAGCCAGAACCACAAGTCCATTAAGTCTATACACTTGAAACTTGGCATGCAAACTAAAGGAATCCTGGGAAGTTTATTTGATTAATTAATTAAATATAATTAATGTCAACGTGACTGTGCTTGAAGCCTACAGTACCACCTTCAGTTACTAGGTGGCAGACTTTCCTAACCAGTTCATAATTTTGCAGTCAATACACATTGAATGCCATGGAGAAATGGTTAAGAGGGGCAGCTTTGAAGGTTTCACTGTATGCAACTAAGCACTATTCCAATTTGGCAAAATGGAATCCATTCGCTAGTATACAACACACAACTGAATGCACCATGAGTCATTTCATATTCAAAGGCCTACATCCCCACCTTCTGATAAAGATAAAGATGCAAAGTTAATGTGAAGTTCACTGCTCGGTCATGCGCAAGTTTTCACATCCTTTATTACAAGTTTTAACATACACTGACAGCTTGCAGGCTTGGCTTAGAAAGAACCACACCGGTGACATCTGATCTGACGGCTTCTATAACAGAAAACCTGTGAATTCAAAGGCTTTCCCATATGCCTTTCTTGTCAAAATCACAAAAGGTTAATCAGTGCAAGCACTACAGCTTACAAGAGAAATGCTTTCCTATAATAATGGCTCATATAATTACCAATTGGCGCTCCTGTGGTACAGATCAAGAACGGCCTTTAAAGGACAGTATTATTTTACCAAAGAAGAATGGAAGAAAAGCTATGAAAGGGTGAGTTAAGAGTTAAAAACAAGAGAAAGGGATAAAGTGCAAAGTGGTGAGAGAAAGCCAGTTGCCAACAGTGAGGAGAATAAATTTACCTGAGCTGAACAAATATTTCTGAGTACATAAAGAATACTGCATATCTATCTAAGGCATATCCTGTATTTCAAGAAGCATCCTTAGGGCAGCCTATGAAATTAAATCAAAGAACGCAAAGGAAGTACAACAAAATAAAATAGATTCTAAGATGATATATACATAGGACTGCATCATATCAGATCTTTGTAATAACCATATGTAAAAACTGCATTTGTATTCCACTTTTCTGTAACCAACCAAGGCAGTTTACAAGAATTCAGTCACAATAGATTACTGAATAATAAATACATGTGTGAAAATACGACTATGGAAACAACACAGCAATTCTACAACAATGCAGAGGTGTTTGGGACACAGCAGAGAGTATACAGAGGAGGAGGAAAACAACCCAGGGACTGAGAAAAGCAAACTATGGTTTGCTCAATCATCTGTCAGACAAAGCGTGGGTAGTACAACAAACCATGCATTAACCATGGGTTGTATAATCCATGTGTTCACCAAATTTTTGGCTCCAAACTTCACAGAGAAGTGGGTTCTGACCCACAAAAGCTTTTATGACACAATATATTTGTCATAAGATGCCAGCAGATATCCTAGACTAACATGACTACGAATTTGCAATTTACCACAGGTCTTCTTTGCCTGGGGAAAACATTCAGTATATAAATATTATAAAATACTATAATAAAAATTATAAACATGAAATATTAACAGTGTAGTTTAAAAATTAAAAAGCTTATTGGAAATGAAATTACCTCTATGTCAATTTGCTAGAGAAAGGTAAGACTTACATATTGTTTTAATGGCTTTTAATAATCTTGAAAATAATTTATTCAAAGATTTCTGACTTTTCTTTCCATTGGAAAAAAAGGAGTTACAAATATGTGCAATGAGGTTAGTGATCTTTCTGAAATTTCCTTTAACGATCAGCCCAGACAATCACTGAAGTATGATCATAATACTTTAAAGTACTGTGGTCAAAACAAAAATCTAAAGTTTAGAAGTGTGAAAAGTGTGAAAAGAACCTTTTGAAAGACAAACCTTGATTTTTTAATACTTTTAAAATAATTTAAATCAAAACAAAAGAAGGACACAGTGTTCTGACTTCTATGCAAGGCTGTTTCAATTTGTTTAGAAAACATAACCCGAAGACACTCTCCAATCAAGCAAAGGCAAAACCTTTTAGGTCATCAATTAGAAATAAAACATGATTGCAGCATCTGGCATGACAACAACATATTGTGCTGTCACGCAGGAAGCCCATGTAAAATTTCACAGCTGGAGGGGAAGGGAGGAGCCACGTGGCAAAGCAAATTTCATGCACACATTTTTTCACCTCGGCATATCTGGCATTCGGCGCAGACGTTTTGGCACAGAGAGCGTCCTATCAACTCGATAGCTCAGGGCACCTTGCAAAAGAGGCCATTTAATAACAGTTTGGTGGGCTCAGTCCACTTCACACTGCATATCTGACATGACAAAGCACCGTGTAGCTTAACGATTTTGCCAAGGAACAGTGAAGAGCATTGACAGCGGAGGAGGGAGGCAAGCTGGGCCTGTGTGTAACCTTCGGGTGGTTGTTTTAAGTGAAAACCAGGCAAATGCTATCAGCTCCTTAGTTTTCACAATGACTGATTGTGTCCTCTTTCTCAGAGCACCGTTCACATAGCAATATTAATTTAAATCCACTTTTATAGTAACTGGAATGCTGTTAGAAAACAACCAGTGCAACAAAAGCACTTGCTCACAACTTACATAAGCAGACAAAGGGGTTCCCATATGCTAATAAAAGAGCATGAGTGAATTAATCTAAGGTACTGATTTTTGAGGGGAGGGAAAACAAAGTAACACTGTATTTATTAATTACCCTTCTTCTTTCCTTTACTTTCTATGTTGATTCAGATTATAACCCTGTTCACCTGATTAAACAGATTGTGGTTTGTTAACTGAATTGTTTGAGTGAATTGTTTGAGGGTGCACAAGAGTGCATGGAGTGAACTGGCCTGAGTAACCCAGAGTTTCAGTGTCAAAAACAACCAAGAACAACCCAGGAATGGGAAGCAGAAGTGAGCATGCAGGTGAGTTGGGGACTGCAGAGGAAGCAATATACTGCTCACTTTAATTAGCTTGAAAACAACCCGTGATTAATTTACCATGGGTTGTTTGTGTGATTAGCTTACAGTGGGGGTGGTTTTTTGGGGTGACTACACCATGATGATTAGCTATTCCATAAATATATCCAGAGGAAACCTAAACATTATCAATGTTGCACCTTTGGTGGTTGTGGAATTTGGTCACATGGATTCTAAGGACACTTTCAGAATTAGGCAAACATAAGATATAACAAGGTGAGAAAATATATATACAACTCTATGAAGGCACTTGTCTACAACTATAGCAGATTCTGTCTTTCTTGAGCTGCAGTTGCTTCAACTGTGTGAAGGGAGAACACCCATAATTCAGTGGTACTGATGGTAGTTGTTATCAAGAAGACTTTGGGTACATAAGGTGGATAAGTTCTGTGTCAAGACATTTTTAGTTTTCAGAAGTTTTGAGATAGAGATGTATCAACGTTTCCTTCTATTTTTGGAAGAACTTTGACAATTAAGAGAACAAATTGAGATCCAAACATTCTCATGCATAAAATAAGCTAAATTACTTACATGAAATCATATTAAACATTTTTAGTATTGTGTACAGGACTGAGAGTGTCATGCCGGACGGAGAAACAAAAAGAACAAGTGAAGCTGCAACAAAACATTGCAGTGTATCCTGCCCCTGAAAAGAAGTGCTCCTGTTCGTTGTTCCAGTTAGCCATTTTCTCCTGCCAGGGCATTCCTGTTCTTATTATTCTTAATATTATACTGGTTTATGTGTTTTACTGCTGTACACTGTCTTGGGTGTCCTCTGCCCTGAAAAGCAGCCAAAATGTTTTTATTTATTTATAGCATTTCTACACCATCCTTTACTGAGGTCTTATTTTATTTTTAAATAAAATAAAGCAATTCCACCCTTATCCCAACACCTACACTACAAGCCATCGCTATTTTGGAATGGTCAGATAACTGTCTTATTAGGATAAAAGTACACTGGTCCAGTGGGCCTTAAAATCAGGCAGAATATGAAGAATGTAAACTGTCTCATAACACTAAAACCCAAGGTCACCCACTGATTGACAGGAGATTCAGGACACACACAAAAAAAGCCATTCATCACAGAAGGGGTAATTAAGATGTTCAGTCCCGAGGCCTGCCCTATTACAGACCAGCATTCTTCTCATCCTTTGCATATCAGTGGTGGACTTTTTCTAGTATTAAACAAACTTACCCTTTCTTCACAGGTTTCTCTCCCACCTCCTACTGCTTTTTAAGGCTAATCTAATTGAGGGAAATACCCAACCAAAATAGTGTGTGAGGGTTGGGGGATCTCGATTCCTCCCTCTTCTCCTCCTCTTACGATTGTTGAACATAGATCAAATGTTTGCAATCAGATATGCAAGTGTCTTTCCTGGATTTGGTTCTTTTAAACAAACACTTTGAACAGTTACTCTACTAAGTGAAACTACTTGCTAGGCAACATCAACCAACATGGCTTCGTCATTCTAAGCCAACGAGAGCAGTTTTGAATTTAAATATTATGAGCCTTCCAGATCCTAGCTGAATGGGCATGATTTTACAAATGACCATATAAACAAACATATGACAACCACAAGATATTAGGCTAGGATTAATTCAACCTCAATCTTCCCATAAATAAGAACATTCCGTATATTTTTCCCTCATTTAAACCTTGGTATTTTCTCTGAGTTCAAATGAGCAAGGACAAAACATATGTTGAATGGCTGCAGTTTATATTTCTTCTGTAGAAAGAAGCAGGCTCAATTCTTCTCAAAGGCTAGCCTCAAACAATTCCCTACAATCCTCTGAATTCCAGCAAAAGGCCCCTGAAATCTACCCGAGGCTGCTGAAATCCTCTACCCATCTACCCACAATGAATGTTTACCTATTTATTTTTATTTAAAAAGACTGGTGTGATGTTTCCTAGAATGAATGAAATAGGAATTCATCTCTGGATAATTCCAAATGCAACCATTACAACTCAATGCTATTTTACATCAGTGAATAGAGTAGTTGCGTTCTATCACAGGAATGGGTCAGTAAGTATAATCACTGATGGACGAGAACTATTGGATGCATGAGAAGCAACATGATAAACATGTTGAAGCAACATGATAAACACCCAGTGTCTGTTGAGTGAACAGACTTATGTACAAAGTATTAATGGGAAGGTGTATTGGGATCAACAACCGGAAGACGAAGTAATGAAGAGTTAAGTGGGAGCTGTTCCCAGCCTCCAGAAGAGGGGTTAAGAGTAGCCACAGATATTTGTTAGGTTCAATTGCTGTGAGAAGAGCATCAGGCCTCAAAGAAGGTACAAGCTCACTAGGTACTATTGTGAATTCCTTACCTGAACCTTAAGGATGTTCCCACCCTCCTGTCTCTTGTCTCCCAGGAAGAGAGGCTAGCTTGTGTATACTGACAGGCTCAAAAACAGAGGAAGAGAGGAACTATATAAAATCCTCAGCAAGATATATTTCTCTTTGGCTTTCCAGTTGGAACCAGGAGTACATAAGATGCAAAGTAACTAGTGCCCTGGGAGCAATGTTTATCACATCAGGAAACTCTGTGACTGTAGGCTTTTCTCTCGCTTGTTTATCAATAATCTGCATGCATTTTCATCCCTATGTGCAATCACTAAATAGTATACCACCTTTGAAACAGGTGGTTTTGTTTCTTTCTAAGTATTCAAATATAAACTGAGGTGCCACATCTGTGGGGTTAAATAGAAGACAAGGGAGCTGTAAATGCAACTTTTTTTTACAGCTCAAGAAAATGGTCATGGTTGTGAAAAACTAGTATCATACAAGCACAGATCTGAAGAGGGGCTTGAAAGCCATCTAGCATCATGATCAGATTGAAACTTTTTAAAAAGTAGGAATGACAATGCTGTATCTAGCAAGTTGGTGAAGGTTGCAAGCTGGGAAACATCTGATATTTTGGCTAGAGATTACACCACCCTTTGCTAGAAACCAGGAGAGCATTGGGAATTGGTTGGTGTCTGGCCCAAACCCTTGCTCAATGCAGAGCACCTCCATCCAGCCTTTGCTAGAAGACCTCAAGAGAGGGAAATCCATCAGCCATCTAAGAACTCAATCAGTGAACTGGTCTTATCATCCAAACATTTCTTCTAGTATTTAACCAAAATCTGTAGCTTAAGTCCATTCAATCCAGTCCTGTCCACGGGGGCAGCAAAGAACAAGTGTGCTCTCTTTTATGTGTTGCACCATCAGGTATTTGGATAGTGCAATCATGTTGCTCTTTAGTTTTTCCTTCTCAAGACTAAAGATCTCCCTTCATTTAACCTTTCTTCATAGGGTTGCTTTCCATACCCAGGTCATTTTTATTGCACTCCTCTGAGTCTGTTCCAATTCGGCTAGGTCATTTTACCAGATAATGCCCAAAACTTGGCTCAGTACTACAGTGTCATACATACTTACTTCCTCTGAGCTGCCACTCATTCCTATGGGGTAAACTAACCAAAATGGGATGAAAAGCAAGAAAGAATTGCAGAGGAATATTGAAAAGGGAACCTAAAGAGATGGGCTGGGGAGCAATGTCAAAAGAAGGATGCCAGAGGAGAGAAGCAAGGAAACTGGGAAATAAGAATTTCCAGGAAGGGGGGGACAGAGAATAGGAAAGCTGTGATTTCTTATTTTTATAATTATATATCATTTATACCCCACTTTTCTTCTTTGGAACCCAAGCAACTTACAAGGTTCTCCTCCTTTCTCTTTGACCCTCACAATGATCATGTGAGCTAAGTCACCCTGTGAGCTTCATGGCTGAGTGGGGACTAGAACCTGGATCTCCTGAGTCCATATCTGCTATGGTGGAAATAAGATGCGGATGGAGTGTCTCTCTTCCCACCTGTGAAATTTCAGGGGTCTTTTGCTAGTCCATAATAATATTTACTCAGTGATCGATTGTTCAGATTTCTTATCCCTCAGGAGATTTCAGTCCTGTTGACCTGAACTTCACCTTCTTAGTAAGGGATACAGTAAAGAATACAGTAGTCTTTGTATTAAGAATTTGCTCTCAGTAGGACAGGATTTGTGACACAAATTCGATTCCTCATACAACTTCTTGGTGGGGTTAAAATGAGACTTATTTTAAGCAGCTGCTCAACAGCTGTAACTCATCTAGAATTCTTATTCTGTAAAAGTTGTCAGGTTTTTGTTTTGAAAAGATTACAGTTTGGATTACTTCTGACACTATAAAACCGATAACCTGCAGGACGGCTGTGATTTATAAAAACAAAATGGACAGTCAATCTCCTGTTAACATGAAATGCAGAAAGGAGTTCTAAAGCGAAATATTATGAATAAAATGCAAAAGTACTTAAAAGCAAACACTAAATAAGCAAAATGTTATTGTGTACCTTTTCAGGAAAAAGAAGAGTAGAAAACTTACTGAAAAGCAACATCACATCACTCAAACTGTAGTTTTAGTTCTCTTAACTTGATAATGAAGTATTTTAATCGAAACTTAAAGGGTGCTATGAAACAGCTATTTTAAAAGCTGAGTTCTAATGTGGAAACTTCCAATTTAGCAAAGCCACCTTTACTTGTGCCAAATGAAATATTATCTCTCCTCGTTGTTCAATGGCAATCCTAAGCGCACGTATTCGGCAGTCTCCTAAATCATGACCACACTTAGATTTTGCAATTGCAATTATTTTTCATGCTTGATTCATGAGGTTTTTCATAAACTGTTGTGAACCACCCACAGAGATTCAGCTATTAGGTTGAAGAGCAATAAACAAACACATAAATAATGAGCAGTTAATTTTAGGACCTATTTTTCCTCCCGGTTATTAGCATTATAAAGAACTCTATCTTTCTGCAAAAAGCTGGTCACTAGTCCTAATCTATAGACTCATTTCATGTCTAATTTGCAGGCAAGAAACCACACTGCAGACTTAGATTAATATTCCACTTGTCATAAATCTAGTTCTCCAGCATCACTGTAGCATAAAATCTAAATCAGAACCCTGTATGCATTTATAGTAGTTGCTCAAGGGTTTTGTAAGATATTATACATGAAGAAGCTTGTAAAAGTAATAAAGCACTTCAGGACATTTTAAACAAAGGATATTGTGCCACATATCATTAAAGCAGGAGCATGTGAAAATTATATGTGTAACAAAATCATAATTAAATCCATGCTGCTTGCTATTTATTTTAGAGGTCAAGTTCAACCTTTTAGAATTACCCCTGGACTTGTTCCAGTATCTCTTAAGGCAAACTTAACAATCTTCCTTTCTTTATACAAGCTACATTTTTCACCAAGGCGATTTCCTTGTTTGTCACAGCACCTTCATTTGGTTTGTTCATCTGCTTGTACTCCTTTAGCCATGAATCTGACTTCAAATTCAGTAAGACTGAAACACACCCTTTCACCCATGCACACACACTGTGAAAACAGACAGCAAAAATTGTGTAGGCAGTGGCAATCACAAGCTTTAGCATTAGCTGCAGAATACCTACAGAAAATTAAGATGAGAGCAGGGATGAAGTAGGAATTTATGAAATTCACCACAACATTTTAATTTGGTAAAACATTTCCATGGCATTCTACTGAAAACCTGGTTTGTGTGGATGACACTAAGAATGGGGCAACCAGTACTGACATGGGACACACCCACGAAATCCGGGCTACCTATATGATCACAGCGCTACAAATAAGAACACGGCAATAACTATCACACCACAGAGGAAGCATATTGTTTTACTTAAAATTCTCTTTTTGTGGCATAAGACAATAGGATGAAACCACCAGCCCATGCTCTGTTTGCTAAGCTGCACAACCCCAGTCCACCTCCTGCAGAGCAATTAGGCGTTGTGCCTCTTTTTTTAAGCAAAAAGAGATTTTTTTAGAAAGCCTAAACAAAAGTGATAAAACTTAGGCTGTCATTCTTTGGACATGAGAAAACAAGATTGACTGGAGAACACAATTATGCCAGAGAAAGTAAAGGCAGGAGAAGAAGACAAAATATAAGATGGAGGGACTCCAGGAAGAAAGCCACAGACTTGAGTTTGCAAGAACTGAGCAGGTCTGTGAAGGACTGAATATTTAAGAGGGCTTTCATTCCTAGAGTCACCATAAGTCAGAGGTGACTTGACAATGCATAAGAACAACAATTGCTGAATGTGTGAGGATGATGACATGCACATGGTGGGCATGTTGTGAGCTGAGCCGGCTGGAGCCAGGGGCAAACTAGATGGCCCGGAAAGCCCCCTCTGACTCACTCTGTTTCTATGTTTCTATGAAGAGAAAGAAGGGAGGGAGGGAGGGAAGAGTGAGGTGGTGAGAAGAGGAGGAGGAAAGGGGAAAAAGACTGGGACAAAGAAGTAAAGGGGAAAAGAGAGAGAGAGAGAAGTAGAAAGAGAGACAAGAGAGAGTGGAACGGAGGGACAGGTTTTGACCTGCCCATGTGACTGTGTATGTATGAAGGAAAGGAGTGTAAAATGACTGTCTGGGACCACCTTCAACATGCAGACCCCAACAGATCTCTTCAGAGGTAATGTGACCCTCAGGAAAAAAGGACTTCCCATTTCCGTAGTAACCTCACTCGGGAGACCCCTGGACAAAAAGGTGGAGTATAAGTGTTGTCAATTTTAACAATCAGGGGTTTATACTGATCCTTCTTGTAGCCATATAAACAGGCAATAAATTACTGGCATGCAAACAAAAAGGATGTGGATCCTGGCTCAAAGCGAAAGCCCCAGCAAAATTCACTCCAGATATTCAGCAAACACCTAGTATTAACCCCAATATTAGTTGTATTGGGGTTAGTCCAGTTGCTACCTCCTTGAGATTTTTTTTTAAAGACCCGATTAACTTTTTTTTAATCTTTTTTTTAACTTTTTTTAAAGTCTGAGCTCCTCTTAGATGGGCCTACGAGGGAACGCTAAATTGTTTGTCCTTTTGCTTTGATAAGCTATGCAGGGTTTTGCCTTGTCACAAACCCCCAATATCCCAATTGACACCTTTGTTTTTGCAACATTTTGGGCTTCTCTGAACAAGGTACTGATTGTGCACCAGTGATCCTTCTCTCATGGACGTTCACTGGTCCTTTTCGTGACATCCTCCCCCTCCAAACAAGGAACAAACCAGAATGAAAGTCTTGGGTATTCTTGGAATTCTGGTATACTGCAGCTGTAACACAGCACTGCCTTGTGGTCAGATAATGGAATACAGTACATGGAATCTCCAAGAAAGACAAATTCTGGGACAAAAGCCCATGTAAAGGAGGCACTCTTCCTTCTGCCAGAAAGTGGAAGGCAGCTCAGGAAAGCAGCAAGTTAAATGCCTTATGCCCCTTGACTACCTCAGGTATTTCTCAGTATTCACCCACCCTCCCAACCCCAGACCACTGAACAAATAAACAAGACTACAGGAAAAATGTGCAAACTCAAAAGCCATGCAAATTTAGTCACAATATATCTTGGCTCAAAGTCTGTTCTCTACTTTCAGAACGGGGACTGGCTCATACGACTTGGATTAGTTTTTTGCTCCAGGACACATACTGATTTCCCATTTAATTTGACTGAAGAGAGCATTCACTATAAAATCAACCTCATTCGCTTAACTATATACAAATGTACCACAACTAAATGTTAATACACTGTAATATAGCAATTAGATTTGATATCCTCCAGTTCTAGTTTTTGCTGCTGGATCCAAAGGAGCACAGCTCTAGTATGACAGAAACCAGACACCTATTTTTGATGATACAAGTCTTACTCAAATAAGACTAGATTTACATTGTAACTTATTAAATAAAAATACTGGCTTGAATTTGCAGAGCCCTTTCAGTGTGCAGAAGACACCTCTGTTCATGCAAAGAGAGGGACGCCAATCCTCAAGCGCTCAGGAGCATCCTCCAGTTCTCGGAGTGAAGTGTTTTTGGTGGATGAGGCAAGTGAGGTTACCAAAGAAAGAGAGGAAGCTGTGTAGTGCAAACAGAATTCTGCAAACAGCTCTTTGAATCCAAGCTGGCATGGCGATGCCTGATAGCATCTCACAAGACTTGGTGAAAGACCATTTAATGCAACAGCAAGAGGGCACCACTCCAGTGCACAAAAGAACAATGACTCCTAAGGAATGAAATAATATTTATTCAGTGCAGGTTCCCCAGTTTGTTTCTAATTCAAAAGAGCTCTTGAGGGGGAGGAAAGTTCACCTAGCTAACTGTTTCTGTAAGGAACCAACAGGCTCAGAGGACTCTCTCATACCAAATATGTGCCCTTTCCCTCTGAGGAACTCTTTTAAAACTCACAATGCACTCAGAATCTTTACCTGAGTAAAGCTTATTTACTCTCAGAAATGTCTTTATCTATTTGATTCAAAAGTAATTTTTTAAAAAGCTGTATCTTTTCCAAGCTACATATCTATGTCTAACTCTTAGAAACTGCAAGAAACAGCTAGATCTGCACTTACATTTTGACTAATAATATGTTTTACTCCTTGTAATATATTTCTAATGCTGCATCACATTGACTTTCTGTGGTTCGCTGCAAGTATTTTCCACTTAAAACCACCTCTCCCTCCAGTGTGTCGTTAAGTGTATGACTTTTCCCTGCTAAAGTTTTCTAAAAGTGACCTTCTCTTTTGAGCAGCCAAAGGGGAACAGTGCTCTTTTAAAGAAGTCGAAGAAATTAGCTCAAGTAGACATAAAGGCACTATGTCCCACACATCTAATCATCAAATGGTTTTACTTTCCCTGAGATAAAGTCAGAAGAAATTACATTGTCTCCGATCTTTACCTTCCATTTGCTGGGCACTGTGACAGCTCTCAACGGTACATCTCTATCTGTAAAAAGCACCCAGGGGTATAAACCCCTGTAGCATGACAGTCTTAACATCCTAACAAGCTTTGAACGCCTAAAAGGCATTCTCTTGCAATGGAAAGTACCAAGTGGTTTGCTGAACTTTGAGTGTACAATAATCCAATGTATTCTGCCCTGTGGAGAGAAGACAAGCAGATGGGACTTGACAATGCTAAGCCAAGCTGTGCTGTGTGACCTTTTGCTCTCCCCTTCATTTTCTTTCTCTCAGAAGCCATCCTTTTTACAGAAGCTCCTTCCATCTGTGGCTATACCTCTAACCAAATAAAAGAATGTATGCTCAACTCTGCCACTCCCTGGAGAATACCTTCACAGTATCTAACTCGAGAGAAACCTAGGCTCAGTCTGAACCAGCAGTCCCCTACTGCAGTTGAGCCAAGTGTTCTCGTGCGAATATTTGTCCTTCACTTCCCCTCTCCTGTTCTTCATAAGTTTCTAGTCCATCGGCTTTAGCTCACATTGCTCTAAAATATCCCAATGCACACACCCAAATTTTAAGTATAAAAAGAAAAAGAGCCAGTGTGGTGTAGTGGTTAAGAGCATGGGACTGGGCCTCAGGCAATCTGGGTTCTAGTCCCCGCTCGGCCATGGAGCCATCTGGGTGACTTTGGGCCAGTCACAAACTCTCAGCCCAACCTACCTCACAGGGTTGTTGTTGTGGAGGTAAGATGGAGGAGGAGAATGATGTAAGCTGCCTTGAGCCCTTTGTAGGAAAAAGGCAGGATATAAATTGGAAAAAAAAATCTTATGGGGATGGAAAATTCTTGAGACTCATGCATGGTAGCCACCACTATGCAAAGTAAAGCAGTCCGTCCCAAAATAAAACACATGGAGAGAGAAAGAAATGGGTGGTTTAGTGTAGGGGCTTCTGAACAGTTGTACAGGCACCAAGATAGCCTACATTTGTAATTAACGACACTGAGAGACATTTGACTTTGGTCCAAGAAAGCATGCCAAGAACCAGTTTCTCGATAACTACATGAAAGCATATTTCCATACATGATTTACTGCATAGCTTGCCTTACGAGACTATCATGCATAAAGATGATTTTTCCACTTTGTAAACAGCTAACCTGGAGAAGAAAAATTTAAGAAACATGAGAGCTGTCGTCTAAGATTGGAAAGACCATCATGAAGAAGATGCAGCAGATTTTTTAATCTGTTGTTCCAGCAGGCAGGACTAGAACGAGTATGTGGAAACTACAGGGAAGCTACATAATTCAGCCAAGCAGTAAGACACATTTACTGGTAAGAGCTGTTTGACAGTGGAACAAACTATCTCAGACGGTAGCAGGCTTTTTTTCCCGGGAGGTGGTAAGTAGTGGATGGGATCCATCTGTACAGATCTGTAAGGAATGCAACAGTTGTCATCCTGCATTCCAAATCCTGCACGCAATAGGTTGGACTGGATGACTTCTAAGCACCCTTCCGATTCTATGGGCACTATTCTGTGTTGCGTTTCATCTCCACCCCACCCCCCACTGTTTTGTTTTGTGCCAGGGGGATCTACAGGAAACTAATACTTCCTACAGCTGCCCCTGAGGAATGCAACAGGTCAGTGAAATGCTCTTCTGTGCTGACCTCCTCCTTTCTGAAACAGCATTTTCCATTTGCTTAAGGATCTACCAGCTTCCCATTGCAATAGCAGTAGATCCCGCTAGCACATGGGCTGGGCTGGATGCTGCTTGCTTGATTCTGTGGCATGGTGGCATCTTGCTTCCTAGTGCATACAAGGACTTGGAAAACTCCACCTGTAAGAACATGTGTGACCCAGTGGGTCAGGTGTGGGACTGTAATCAAGGATGACCCTCGATTCAGATCCTCACTTAGAAATGGAGCTCCTTGGGCCATCTTGAGTCCCTCATCATCTCTTGATCTGACCTGTTTTGAAGAGCTGCTGGGAAGATCAAAGCACAAGAAGTGGTGGAAACATGCATGCTGGCCTGTGCTCCTTGGAGGACACGTGCAATATCAGTGTGCTACATTGTATATTACAACCCACATACACATCATCTAAATAAATTAAATGTATGGGTTGTTCAACTCTAGGCAGAGTTCAACAAAGTTGAGAAACAGCTCCAGCACAACT
This sequence comes from Varanus komodoensis, assembly GCF_004798865.1. Lineage (NCBI taxonomy): Eukaryota > Metazoa > Chordata > Lepidosauria > Squamata > Varanidae > Varanus > Varanus komodoensis. Next base: position 56,738,881 of record NW_025335568.1, read on the forward strand.
GGAAGTGTTTCACTCAACAGGGCAGGCCATAGGAGGAGATTATTTGTTTGCCAGGACAAATCAGAGGAAGGCTGGCTTTTAGAGTCTGCCATTTACATTCGAACAGCTAACATCTGCCGAATGGCAAGACTACTAGCGGTTCCCGGGCTGGACATGGGCTTGCAGGGCCCTGGCTGCTCGCTTGCGAGGAAAACAGCTTCTTCTTGCAGGCACTTGCAGTCCAGAAACAAAAACAAAAAAGTGTACCATCTCTGCTTTAACAGGTGAAATGGAAATTAAAATGAAAGTGTCCCTCTGTGCTTCGTTGCACTGACTTACAAAAGTAATATAGACAAGATTTACTAAGGAGATCTCTTTTGACAAAGGCTAGCATAAATGCCCTTGTCGTTAAGAGGGAATGCCCTTTCCTAGCTTACTCTGTGTCAGAAGAAATCTTTGTATTGTGGCTTGTCTATATTTCTTTTAGTGAGTTGGTGCAATGAAGCACACAGAGTTGCTAGCTTGGTTTTTATATATGGTAAAAGAAGCATAAAAAGAATTTTGGTGGGAAGCAGGCACTAAAAAGAGAAAGAGAAAATGGAAACTATGTGGATGTAGAATATCCTGAAACAGAACAAATTCCTAAATCAACGCAGTAACCTACCAACCAAAATATACAGGCCAAGCTTTCCAATAATTGCACTACATCATAACAGAAATAATCACACTCAGTTTTAAGGCAAGTTCTATCCTGGATTTGGCAACATTGCAGTTATTTCAGGTTATGATGATGAAGAAAAACATTCATTGCAGCCGAATTTCTCTCCTGCATTCAGCAGCTGAAGCAAGCATGCCACTTGATCAGTTGCTCTCTATAATACATGGCCAAGTTAGTTCAGATTGCTTTTGTATGCAATAGCACATTTTCTCCCATGTCTGTTATCCAAATCTCCAATTAGCTTGCATGAAAAGGGTCTAAATCAGGGGTCCTCAAACTTTTCCAACAGGTGGCCAGTTGAAAGATGACAGCGGGGGGGGGGCAATGCGGGGGCGGGGGGCACGCGGGCGGTGAGGCAGGGGCAGGCACACGCAGAGATCACTTTCTCCAAGCGAGTCTGAAACAATCTCCACGCGAGCAAGCCGCCGCCTCGCTGCACGTGTGGCAAGTCCAAAATCTGTGGGGCAGGCCAGGTAAATGGGCTGGATCTGGCCCACAGGCCGTAGTTTGAGGACCCATGGTCTAAATAATGTAAAATAGTCCTTAAGCACCTGACACCTCAGTGTGATACTCCGCAAGCCATGCCTCTGCCCTGCCTCCTTCACAGCCAGCCCAGAAAGAACCACACTGGCTGCCTCTCCAAGCCCATAAATGCACCCCAAACAAGGGGACAAGGCATGCTGGGAAGCAGGAAGGGGAGGGGGCTGGGCTGCCTCCTTTTGTCACCCAAGCCTCCTTTCCTCCAACTCCTTCCTGGCATTCTCATCTAGACAGCCAAAAATGCAGTCCAGAAAAATGCATGGTGCAAGGCACAATGCCATTGTCACAGTTGACTGCATGCACAGGAAGCATGCAGGCCTCTGAATTTAGAGGCTTATGCACACTGAGGACAGGATACCTAACCCTGAATTGAGGGCAGGGGACGTTCTCAAGGATATTACACGTTGCCTGTGCACGCTTTCTCCAAGCACGGCAAGCCAGATGCTATGGTCTGTTTAGTATTTTTAAAAACAATTATACTTTAAGTAACCATGATACACAATGGCCACAACATAGAGGAAGTCATGCTGTAATATGCAGGGTAAAACTGCACTGTTATGAATGGAATTCCTATCATTTTAACAGGAGTAGCAGATACTATCTTCCACTGCAGTGTAGCCATGATGGTCACCATGTTGCCAGTGGAACATGGTAACAAATCACAAATTGGGAGGAGCTAGCAATAAAGGGTAGCATCAATGGAGTTGCAGCCAGAGCACAAATCACATCATGCTGCCATAAACCAAACCTAGAGCAACATCAGTAGTGGTTGTTAGCACAGGAGGGCTAGTAGTTCGTACTAAGTGGTAATCACATCGGTTTTCTGGGAAGCTCTATTACAAAGCATTTATGGAACCAAAATATTTTTGAAGGTACTTGGCCTTTCATAAGAAACCAGGACACATCTACCACTAAAAAATGTTTGTATCTCAACAGCAACTCCTGCAAATGGACCAGAATCAACTTGTCAAACATTGTCAAAGAGCTACAGGAGTACCTTGTCTCACGAACTTAATCCATTCCAGGACTCTGGTCATGACCCAAATTGGTCGAGAGCCAAGTCAAATTTCCCCATAAGGGTCAATGTAAATAAGGTTAATCCATTCTGCAACTATTTTTTTTTTTTTTTACTCACAAAAATTTGAATCAAGGTGACAAAGAACAACAAAGATTGTGGCCATCTCTCCCCCTCCCCCCAGCAATTGTGTGTGTGTGTGTGTGGGGGAAGACAGGCGTGATTGTGGGTGCGCTGGGGGGGCGGGTGTGGGGGGAACACAGATGCAATCGCAGCTATCTCCCACACTCCCAGCACGACCACAATTGTGTCCATGCAGGGAAGGTGGGAGCACTCGCGACTGTCACCCAATGCAGAGTTTGCGACCTGCGGCAACATTTTTATGAAGTTTCTGTTCACGACCCGATTTGGTCATGAACTGAGGCATTCGTGAGCTGAAGTACCACTGTATTAGGGTTGTTTCAACAGTGCAGAAGGATAGGAACTTTAAAAATGCCAACAGAGCCTCTCCTCTCCTCTCCAGGATAAAGAAAAAGTTGATTCTTCATGTGATCTTGGATTTACTTCTTTACCTATCAACCCTACAAAAGTCTCTTCTGAAGCATAGGGGGATGCTAACTTACAAAGACAGAATACAGATACAGAAAAAGTAAATACTGAAAAAGTACCCAGTAAAATGTCCCTCGGGGATAAGTTTAGCTGTAAGTTTAGCTTCCACATACAGTACAACTGACTGCTCCTGCTAGGGTCAGGTGGGGTTTGGCAAAGATCCCTGTGGCTTTTTTTTTTTTTTTTACTATGCAGCCCAGTTCATATAGAGGAACTATTCCCTGTTCTGCAATATGGACTGCATAATGTAATCAGGAGTATGTATGTATACACAGATAGATTGGGATGGATGGATGGATAGATGGATGGATGCAACAGCCTTACCAGAATTGCTTAGCATTAGAAATCAAAAAGGAATATAAATCTCTCCAGCTCAAAAAGTTTGGACTTGTTTTTAAGACAGGAGGAGGAAATGCACGGGCATGGAACAGGGGAATACTTGGTTTGGAAGCAGTACATGTGAGAAGCACCTCGGGTTTTAGTCGATCACAAGCTGAACACACAGCAGCAGTGTTACTGTACTGCAAAACAGGTCAATGCAGTTGGAGGCTGCTTGAACAGAACCATGGTTTCCAAGTCGCCAGAAGTGATACTTCCAACCTTTTGGAAATGGTCTTCATTCTGTTCTGGTGCTTGATAAATGAGAGAGGCAAACTAGAACAAGTTCAGAAGACACCCATGAGGATAGGATAGAGAAAACAAATCCAGCGAGGAAAGGTTAGGAAAACTGGGTGTGTAGCATCTGGAGAAGGTAAGACTTGGGAGGGATTTGAGAAGAGCAATGAGATGATCCCTTCACACAGAAGGGGGCAACAACTTATTCCCTGTTGTCCAAGCAGGCAGAAATAAACATAATAGGCTTAAGTTCCAGATGGGGAGAGTTGGGTGGAACCTTAGGGTCCAGACAGCAAGAACAATTCAATGACAACAATAATGTCTTAGGGAGGAAGGTGGCCTGTTCCTCACCAAAGACCTTAAAACAGAGGACAGATACTGATCTGCTGAGGATGCCCTGAGTCTGGCAAGAATTTGATAGGACCTATCCAGCTCTGTGATTCTTTAAGTTCTCAGTCACTTTCCACTAGGCTGGCCTTAGAAAATGGTTCACATGGCAGCCTTCCACTTCTCAAGCCAGTTATATTCCCCTCTGGAAGAAAAAAGGAGCAGGGGTGGGGGGGAGGAAGGAAGGACAGGAAGAGGCAGGCAGGCAGGGAAGCAAGCAAAAAGTGCACTTTAACAAAACAAAGTTTCACGTTATGAAGGACCCCCTGTGAGTTAGCCACATTTCCACAAGGTTCAGTCCTTTGCATGTCCACTTAAAGCACTGGTTTTCAACCTTTCCACAACTGGGGACCAGTGAAAACAGGAAAAGCAGCTTGGGGACTGCTGAGGCAGAAATAAAAAGCACCATACACACAATACAGTATTCTGTGTATTAGTTTCCAAACACAATACTAAAAAAAGACAATTCTCCAAAACAACCAGAAACTGAGCAACAAAAAATGCCAACAAAAGAACAAAATACCAAAATCATCACACCGTGGCTGCTAGCCAGCTCCCAAGCTGTCTCTCCCCTGCCTGGTGGCCCTGGTGGCACTGGCACACCCCCTGTGAATGCGATGCCACACAAGGAAGAGGTGATAGATCACAGCCAGCCCAAACCAGTCTGCAGCAAGTGGGATACTGGTCCGCAAGTCCCCATCCCATAAACCATCACTCCCTATTTTACCCTGCCCTCTTTTTGCATGGGGGAACCAGCAGGGAAGGGAGTCGATGCTTTGTCCATTGGGCTTTACAATAATTCTTGTAGATTGCTTGATAGGACATTTGAAGGGCAGAAATGGGCTTTTGCCAGGGAAGAGGACCTAAGTTTCCAAATTATTCCAGTGGTTCATATTCCTTAACTGTTTTGTCTCCTCCAATACTGAGATTTTTCATAGATTCTAGGCTCAAATGCACCTAAGTTAAATTTGCATTTGTTTATTTCCATCCTTAAGACTAGAAATTGAAATTCTTCCAGGTATGAATGGACTGTGTTTACTTCCAAGTAAATTCTTCTCTGCGTTTCTTGAAATGTGTGGATCAAGATTCCATAAGAAAATAGAGAAGCGATAGGGCAGGAAGAGAGCTTTCCTCACGCCTATAAAATTACAGCTGCTCTGGATTATGACACTTTTTACTGTACTTTTTTTATTAGTGGAAGATTACTTTTCTTTCCAGAAGTTTACAAATGAATAAGCAAAACATTTGGGATGTACACTATAGTAAAATAATCACCCAAGCCACAATTTTCTACAATTATTACCTGTCACTGTTGGCATTCTCTTTCTTGCTGCAATTCCCCCACCGCCAAAATGTAGACTGCATCCTCCTCAGGGCAGAGCATGGCTGCTTTTAGCCCAGCTGAAATGTGAGGTCTCCTTAGAAGTATAGCAAGAGAGCACAACCACTTCCCAACAGACAACCCTCCTGAGGAGTGTGTGGTGATGGATATTCCTGTTCCCAGAATGTAGGTCTCCAGACTAGTATCAGTGATAAGCCAGGAGGCCAGTGAGAACCAGACAATGTCTGATTTCAGGGGGCACCTCACTGAACAGGCAGAGCCCAATGTGGTGCATGTAACATGACCATAGTCCAGCAACAGATGAAAAGGCAGACAGAGTAACTAGCTTCTTGGTTGCCACAGTTTGACTCAAGCAGTACAAACCACCCTGAGGATGCAGCCAACTCTTTTTGGTTGGGAAGGGAGGGGGAGGATCCAGTTTGGAACCAGCTTCTTAGCATGAAGCCATATTTCCCTGAGAGATGGCATCAAACTAGAGGTGGGATGAAATCTAATTGGATCCATCCATCTAGCATTCACAGATTGGTATCATGCTCTGCCTGGTCTCAGAAAGTAAAGTCCATGAATTCTCATGGAACAAAGGTTGTGCAACTGTTTTCTGTGCCATATGCAGCAGCACAAACCCAGGAGAGGGACACTGCCTGTATAGCACCTGGGGCTCAATTCCTGGCAAGTATTCCATGAATGCTGAGTGAGCTCCAGAGGAACTCCGTCTTGAGGATATGACAAAGCGGGCCTAAGTCTGGGAAGCAGAGTCGAGGAAATCCTTTGGATTCTCACTTCCCATACAGATTCCTCACAAATCCCTAATACTAGCTTCACTTTTTGCTAATGACTTCTGGAGAGTTGCTGCCTGTCAGTGCTGCCAACAGTGAGCCAGACGGACCAACATTTTCATGCAATATAAGGCGACTTCTGATGTTTCCATGGGGTGATGCTGTAATACTCATTCACCTGACACCCTGTTTCTCATGCAAACTCACTGGGGCAACTCATTCTTTTACATGAGCTTAAGGAGTTTGCAGGCTCCTTAGACAACATTATGACTCCCCAGTTTCCCTTCTTTTTTTAAAGAGCACTTTCTAAAAGATTTTTTTCTTTTTAAGAACATAGAAAATGCAATATGATTCATAAAAATGAAAGAAAATGCTTTCCCCTCACACATATCCATGCTACTGTACTATATCACAGTTCCACCTAGAGATTATTAAGCAAGAAAGGAAAATGTTCTTTGTGTAGTGCTCAGCTCAATTCTGTGACACAAGCAAGAGTAGATACAGCAGATTAACATCCTCATACAGAAAAAGCCCAGTTCCTCGGTATCAGTTCCCCATATTCAAAACAGAAATGCTAGTAATATTCCTCACTGTAATGCTGTACTTTGCAAGCCCAGAAAACCATTTCCCTTTAACTAAGGGACAAAGGAGACACCACTTTACTTTAGAAAAGGTGTGTGAGAGATCTGCATTAGCACCTGAGGATGAGGGACTAGGGAGCTTCAAGTCTCCCCACTCTATTATGGGCTCAACCTGGTCTGGGGGACCTGCACCTCCCATTTTATTGCAAAATTGAAAAGGGAGGAAACGGTTAGAGTCTCCCTGCCTCTCATGCTGAGTACCCATTTCAGCAGGGCCCCTACACATACTTCAGAATAAGAAGACAAATACTGCATCTAGCTGCTAGTGTTTCTTTCAATTAATGTGTCTACTTTGGCCCTCTCAGAATCAGCCTGGTCAGGTTTTATAAAACAAATTCTACACTAAATAAAAGCACATGTGCTTTTAAAAGAAATGAAAATCAGAATTATACAAATAATGAAAATGGATCCAAAAAGGCCACCACACGGTGTGCAATTATCATAAAAGGCCTCATCTGATTGCAGTTACAAAAACATCCTTTATTAGTTGATACAGGTCTCTCCCCTTTATTTTGCAGAACTGACTCCTTCCTCCTCACTCTTTTGTACTGAGAGAAATGTTAAAGTGGCAAACCGTGTTAGGATCACAGCTATCTTGTGTAACGCCAAGAAAACCTTTTATTTAAACTCCAAATGTCATTCTTCATCATGCAGCTGTCAACAAGTGCTGCTTTTTAATGTACTAAATTCAATCACGTCGACATAGAATTTGATATGAATTAACACAACAATTAAAAAAGGGGGAGGGAGTCAAATTTCCTTGATTCTATGTGCTCTTATGGCCTAAATATTAAATAAAATGGAGACCCAGTAAATAAGAGGAACAAATCACAAACTAATTTCACCATGGACTAGACATCTTTCTCATCTATTGACCAGTTAAGTGTTGACACTTCTTTTAAGAAGCAGATCTTTAATGCCACTTCCATTCCTGGATTTTTATTCACTGCTTGTGGCAGGCTTCCAACTAAGCTGAAGAAGAACAAAATGACCATTTACATATATGATTAAGTGCAGGACCTTTGCAAAACTAGAGATGTCTGGAAGCATGATGGAATTCACAATTGTAGCTTACATAGAGCTAGAGAGCAAATAGTAACAGGTCCCCAAGCAAGGTTGAGTCATTCAAGGCCCTGGCTAGGCACTGCCCACCAGATGCAATTAAGGCTACAAGAAGCCGGAAATGGTCTGTGCCATTTTGGGATGTCTGCATAGTTCTGTCTCCTTTTCCCTTTCGCCATGAGTATTTAAAGCCTTCATAGATGAACAGCCAAAAGAGCAGCATGCAACTTCTCACAGTGGCAACATGTTTCATCTGGACACCTGGGTCCTAGGAAGGTGGGTAAGAGGGAGAGATCTCTGCCTTCTCCCCAAGAGCTTAGAACAAAGCACAGGAACTGGTCTCCTCAGGCACCTACAGGCCAGGCCAGATGGTGGCAGAGGTAGGTGAAAGAGGAACAGGGGAAAGGGAGAGACAATAGATGGCTAGAGCTGGAAGAAGGAATTTAAATGCCAGCAAGCTAAATCTGAATAAATAGCAAGTACATGGATGCAACACTTGGTATAGTCCAACATGAATCACTGCAATCTAATCATGAGAGCCACAAAGAATACATTTAATATTCTCCTTTACACAACATATGAAAGCAGCTCCTGGACACAATTCTACACTTATCTCTACTATGCCATCTCAAGCAGGGAGGGGTGAGGCCTCACATAAATACTTATGAGAACCTTAGGACAGATTTACCTATTTATTTTATTAGATTTATGTCTTGCCCTTTTTTTTTTTTTTACAAAGAACTCAAAGCAGCTTACATGGTTTTCTTCCTCTTCTCAGTCTTATCCCTACAACAACAGCCCTGTGAGGCAGGTTGGACTGAGTCTGTTAGTGGCCCAAAGCCACACAGAGTAGGACTTAAGTCCACAAGTAGGATATAAATGCAACAGAATTCTCCTGCTTATGCTCCCAGCAACTGGCATAAAAGACCCACTGTCCCCAATACTGAAGATATTGTATGCCAACACATTTAGGCATGTGGAACCCTCTCAAGATAATTAGTTCTGTGTTTGTTGTTCCTCAGAAAACTGTACTGAAGCCAAAATCTGGTTACAGCCTCGGGCCTGCATCAGCACTCTATGGTTGAGAAATTCTGATTTTTTTCCAGCTTCTGCATTAGGTGAAATCTTAACAGTCACATTAATGTTTCATTTGCAGCATTAATTTAAGCTCTGTGTCTAACAACTTAGAGCAGCCATAATAATTACACAATGCAAGTTAGAGGTATTATGCCATAGTTGCCCAAGACTGACTAAGAATGGTGATAAGAAACTACATAACCATCTCTCCTAACAGCATTAAGTTACCCTACAGGGAAGTCTGCCTCACAGCTGGCATCTCAGTGTACACTGAAAATAGCCTACTCTTTTCCTTACTGAAGATATATCTATATATTTATCTTCTAAAAGGTGGTGCCAAAATGAAAACAACATGCCACTATTTTTATTTCATAGTTATGGCCATTGTAACCATTTAAGATGCTGTTTTCATCAGTTTTATTGATTATTGTGAAGTCTGAACGTATGCTTTTATCGTGATTGATATTTATTTATTTATTAAAACATTTTTATGCCGCCCCATTCGCCAAAGCCTCGGGGCGGCTTACAACAATAAATTAAAATAATTATAATCTTAAATTAAAAAATATAAACATTAGATTAAAAATACAAAAATACAATATAAAATAAGCTGCCCTGGCCAGATAAAATTCAATAATATTAACATTTAAAATGCCACTTAAATAAAAAGGTCTTCGCCTGGCGCCGAAAAACAAATAACGACGGCGCCAGGCAGACCTCTCTGGGGAGCGCATTCCATAACTTAGGCGCCACTGCAGAGAAAGCCCTGCTCCGAGTACCCACCCAGAGATCAGTGTATTCTACTTTGATTTTACTGCTGGCTACTTTAAGCATCATATGGTGAAAAGGCAGGATAGAAAATGAAACAAACAAATAAAAAGATATCAGTATTAAAATCAATAATGATTTCCAGAAAAAGGCAAAGGTTAAAGATTTCAGCTTGACTTCAATGATCTGCTTTATACTGAGTTAGTAAGCCGCTTTTAACACTATTTCAATTTTAGCACTTGGTGGAAATCAGTTCCCTTTCATTATCATCTGCATTATTCTTTAGGTGGAATTCAAAGGCACACTTACATGCCTTCTGATTCTCTTGTGCACCACCAATTCCAAAATGCAAGTAGTATGCACCATTTGTAAAACAATGCTTTCATGTTTACAGGGATAACAGAAAATGAGCAAAAATGCTCATATTTGGAAAAGGGCAGGTTGACTGAGCTCACATAAGGAGCTCCCCCAATCTGACCTGATCACATTTCCAGACTTACTCTGGAAATCACTGGATCTTCCCAAATTTAATGCTTCCCAGAGGAAGCCTGGAAATTAGTGCATCCAGTTTGTGCAATGAAATTAGCTGGACCCACCACTTATGCAAAGGAAGCTGTGGAGTGCAAGAGACTGGGCAGGTGTGTAAGTGCCCTACTGGATTCTATCCTTCGTTTTTTGAAAGAGGAGAATCACATGAAATGGGGCTTAGCATGATCAAGTTAAGCATGTTAAGCATAAACACGTACAGCACTCAACTTATTTGAGATGCCATATATGTTAGAATAGAAAGGTGTTGCTCCCCCACACATAGATGGTAGCATCTCCATGGAGTATGGGGACCAAACTATCTAGTCAGAATATTGGCCTGACTTTACTTTTCAGCTTCATGCATAAATGCGTATTTATTCATTTACTGATTCAGAGTATGTCTATATCACTTCTATTTTAAAGTTTGTTTTTATCTATAATAAAAGTGCTGGACAGGACACAGAAGCCATACCCAACAGATTTAGAATAACATGTAGACAAGGAACAATAAAAAAGAACAAAGTGCAAAACCCAGGTAGAAGAAAACTTAAAACAGATGCAGGACAGTTGGAGTAGGACAATTAAGCAGTTTTCTAAAAAGAGGGAAATGACTGAATTGGCTGGTAAATATTTTTAAAGATATGAAACAGCAGGGAAAAAAGTACAGATATATGAAACAGAAGAAGAAACGTAGAGTCTGACAGCAATAAGTGAGTTATGAAGAGTGGTAAGAGAAGGGAGGGGTGAAAAACAAACAGGCGCTAGCGATGAAGATGTCTGAATGTATTAACAGCCATGTACAGTAATAAAATGTATTACTAAGAATATTGTTTGTACTTTTAATAAAAGAAACCACCCTAAAGAGGAACATCCAGAACAAAACTGCATGTGAAAAACTAAACCCACGTTATGGTGTCATTTGCATGCAGTAGTACACACAGGTTGCATTATGCAACCACAGTTCTTGGCAGCCACCAGAAATGCCCCGTTCCGAGACTGCTACACTTTTGAGAAGGAGACAGTCCACCACAAGGTAGCTGGTCCAACTCTTGCTCTTACGTTTCTGGTTGTTGCTACAAATCTATCACTGTGAAAGCTAAGATTAGCTTGGAATCCCCTCAGTCCATCTGTGCCTTGGCTTGTTCTGTGCTGAAGTACTGGCCACAGTTAGGTGGTGATTGTCCCCACCCGCATTTCAAGAGAGACACATAAAATGTCCCCTTTGCAGAAAAAGCTGGAAAAGATTTGCAGCAAGTTTCTCCATGTTGTGGAAGGCCTTTTACAAGGTTGATCACCCCCTACAGTGAGACACAAGTGTTCTATACAGCGAATGCAGGAGAGAGAAATTATGTAAATGTCATCAGTCAGTTCATCATCTACTAGAATTATTAGCATTTAAAAAGCAGAAAGAAAACCAAGGTAAATCTTTGTCAAATATACTGAAAATATTGCCACACATGTCATCTATTGGAAGCAATAAATATGCTATGTGTACCATTATACACACTTTGTTCAGATAATTTCCCCTAGTTTCTTTAATTAAGTAAACCCTCAGCATAATTGTATCCCAATTATATTCTGGATCAGTAAGTAACTTATCCAAGATTTCTAAATAAGTGAAGTGCTGGATTTATAATTAGTTTCTATAAGCAGGTAAAACTACATGCACGGTTTTAACATTCAAGGAACTAATGAAAAGAAAATCATGCTAAGATACTGCTGGAAGCATTTTAATAGAGTTTTACACACAGCCCAATATTTTCTAAAGCTCCAGTCTTTTAAACTATTGTCATACTTAATTCAATAAATGTAACATCTACATCAACTTTGATTGCACTATAAATAATTTATAGAAAATAATTTACCTGCACTTCGTAGGTTAGGGTCTAAATCAGGCATTTCCTTACACGCATCTGGACTAACACTGTATATAGAAGCCCCTGCTTCGTTGGTAATGCTGCAAAACAGAAAGCAAATCATCAAAATTGTGCAAAACACACTGCAGAAGCCAAACGTCCATTTCTTGCATTTTAACAGCATTTATGCAAAATACAAAATGAATGTTTATGTACATGCAGACACGCTTGTGTATGCATATATGGAACTAACATCAAAGCCTAAAATGTACCACTCTCTATAGGCTTTGTAAGACTTCAGACAATGATTTTGAGTATATGTATTTGAAAGCAATTTGAATTGAAATGTATAGGATTTATTTGCAATATTTAGGGTCCAAGCACCAAACCTGTAATAACCATATCTGTGAATATCTCCAGGGTATGTATCACCTTTCATTCATGCCATCTTTTCCTTTGTTTTCATCATGTTACCAGTAAACCAAAATAAAAGTAAGCACATTTAACACCTATCCCTCTATCCCCCAGCCCACCCATCTAAAAACTTCCTGCCTCCCAATTTGGGCTATTAGACAATTAAAACAAAATGTCTGAACAAAACTGATGAGACTGCATCCTATCTTTCAATCCATTGGGTCACATATACTATTCACATTTTCTGTCATATATGATAAAGCATTTTAACACATATAAAAATAGATCAATTTCAAGTAGTTACTTAAATATGCAGCTGAATGAAAAAAGGAGCAATCCTTAATAGCAATTAATTTATTTTTTGATTATATTATTATGCATTTATTTAGGCCACATTTTATAAAGGGTAATGTGGCATAATAATATGAAGGCATAATTGCCAGTTCATCAGATCACACACTGGCCAGTTCCTAGTGCTACACAGAAATTCTAAAGTGGTCTTTCTGAAAATATAGATGTGTAGCACTGTCAGTATTCATTCAGCTGCAGAAATAACACACTGCTCAGTCCAATGAAGGTCTCTCTCTCTGTCTCTCTCCCTCTCTCCTGCTCTAATATATATCTCAAACCCAGACACATCTAATATACATGCAAGTTAAAGAATTCCAGAATGCAAAGCATAGCACTCGCTCACAAAATTGTGATAAATAAAACTGGGCATTTCTGTTGCTATTCTGGCTTGCCAAAGGGCACTGATCTGTACCCCCCAACACACCTTCTCTCTTATTCTCTCTCTCTCACATGTACACACACATACACAACTGTCTCCTCCAAAAGCTACTAGAGTCACAATATTGCATACAAGGCCAGCCTTAATAGCTGAAGTTACCAAATCCAAAATGCAAACTTACAAGGCAAGTGTATCAAGTTTGCTTCACTTAGGAGCACTCAAATGCCCCAAAGTTTTAGACAGCCAGCTAGGAAGGTGAACAGAAATAACTATCAAAATTGTATCATATTTTAGAAGGCTAACACAGAAATCCTGAGGAGAGGATCTGCTAAAAGAGAATACGCTCCTTTTCACCTACTGTTGAAAACCTTGACTGAATACACTGAGAGAAAACAATGGCATTTCTGTTCATAGCAAAGAACCAGCCCCTTTAAGCCCCTTTAAAAATCGACGGGTCAGAGGCAATTGGACTCAATTTAATTCATATATTCAAAGCCAAGATGCACACAGTTGCTGAACTGCCAAGAAGCCATTTATTATTAAGTACAATTTGACAGATAAATAGATAGAGCCAAAAGAGTCCACTCACATCCAACTGAATTTGTGGGTAACTCTATCAACTTTAGCAAAGGAAAAATGACACGGAAGAAGCCAGTCAAAAAGGAGGATGTGTGTTGCGTTAAAAAGAAACAATTAATGCACTTTCAAATGTTCTGAAGTACACAGATTGCTAAGAGCTACACACACAGAATGCCATCCAACTCTTTTCCATTGCAGGCTTGAAAAATAACACGGGAGGAAAAAATGAACTTTTAGAAACAGCTGAAACAAAAGCCATTTTTCAAGCATTTCCAAGTCAAAACCAGAATCAGCCTGGATTTAAAAATGTTTATTCCTTTTCAGAAACAGACCATTTTCAGCATTTCATCCCACATTTACGGCATTTAGAAGCAATGCTTTCCAAATAAGGCCTCTGAGCCTCACATTTGGAGCACTCTCGATTGCAAAAGTCCCAGATTGATTGATTAATTTTGCCAAACTCTGTCGAACACAGAGGGACCCAACAGAGACCACACAACAAGGCTAAATGATTTGCAGAGAAAATCCAAAAATCTTTTTCTTCTTGATGAGCACAAGGAGCCAACTTTCAGGTAATTTTTCTCAACTTTCTAGTCAATCATATTTCAGCTGGCCAGTGATGGTCTCCAAAGGGAATTCTGGCATTAAATAAAGAATGTTGAAATGCAGCATATGTTTAACACTGCATTTCTCCTTATAGCAAAACATAGGATTTAAAATGTTCACAGGGACATTGTATGTATATTCTGATAACACCATGCATCCATTCAAGCCTTTTATTGTTTAAAAAGAAACTTTGGGAATCCGAGGATAACTGATATCTATTGAATTGATTGGAGTATTGATTTTCATCAGGGCACATCTGACAGATTTATCTAATCAATGATAGATGTACATCATTATGCTCAAATCAACAACTGCAAATCCACTCCTCCTAGAAAACAGTTAAATGAATAAAGTACATGTTTAAAAGTAAACACAACTGCCAGGCCAGAAAAGCTTGAATGGAAAAAATAATTTACAGTATTCCATTTGTATGATTTTGACCATTTTTAGATGTAAAATACTGAAATAATACCAGATTCAAATAGAAAAATGGTTCTGAAGCTAAGAGGCAGCACATTTTAAAATGTGCAGAATGAAAAAAAAAGGTTTTCCCCCCATCTCTCCTTCAAAAATATCTTGCACACAGCTGATATAAATGGTACATAAATACATACAAGAGAAATACTGCACAGAAAGTTTGCTCTTTCACATTTTTGTGGGGACTAAATTTTGCACATAAATGGCAGGGAGATGAAACACATGGCTGACAATTTCTTTTCAAGGGTGAGAAGTGCTTTAATAATTTCCACTGAAAATCTGCACACCCCCACTGCAACAAATGTAATTATGTTTATTGCAGTTCACATTTGAAAAATCTGTCATGAAACAGGAGGCTATTGTGAACAGAAAGACGATATTTATAACAAATGTATTAGTTTCCCCCATTCTTAACCAAGATGTTTAAGACTTACTGTGATTTATTTCTGAACTAAACAGGCATACTTGCCTTTGTGAGTTAGGGTAATCAGGCATTCTTGGTCACTGCTATCGATTATGCAAGTTGCAAGCCTGGCTAAATAACTCATGAATGGGGAGCTCATTCTTCTAAGCAGTGCTGGAACACGATAATACGGGAAAGGATCGGGCGGGGGTGAAGGCAAAACTATCCCAATTCCTTTTAATGGGCCAAATCTGGAATGCAAGCATCTCCACCCTTTCATTTCAAAAACAACAAGGATTATTATCTGCAACAAAGAAGCCATTCCTTGCTTACTAACCTAAACAATGTCCACATTATTCAACTGGCTTCTTAAATGTCAAGACAAATGTCTTCAGCAGAAACTTCCAAAATCAATCAGACACATCTTCCTGAATATGTTTCTATGTTGAACTCTGACAGTGGTTCACATCCCCACTCACCCTCCGTAGGTGATATTGGTGCAGTTCCTACCTCACCTGGCGATAAAATGGGGAGGGAGAAATCAGATTCAAAGGTCCTTAAAGGAAGATAAGTTGTCATCACTATGGCAAGTATATAGCAGCCCCAAAAGACCTCTACTGGTTTCCAGTTGCTTTCCAGGCTCTGGTCAAGGTTTTAAATTTTAAAGCCCTAAACATTTTAGTACCTAGCTTTAAAAAATCCTAAAAGCACAAAAGCAAAGAAGGTGATCAAAAATGAAATGAAATGAAACCATTTATGGCCCAAATTGCTTTAGAACCTTTCTCTTTCTTTGATTAAAGCAAGCTTTTGTCTTTTCTGTTGCTTTTGGTATTACTTCTGGAGTTCCTCCTTTTGTTGCCAAACATTGCCGAACTTACCTGGGTATTAAAATGGAACTGAGAGGTCCCTTTGAGGGCACCACTGACCACAGAGGCCTTTTGTCATGCATGGGCTTTCTCCTGTTTTGCCTCCAATCTATGGGATGAGGTCTCCTAAGAACCATGACTGCCCCTACGCTGGTAGCTTTTCAAAAGATTGTAAGTAAGCATCTTTTCAGTCCAGTTCTTTAATTATGCAGTTTCAATGTTTAGGTTTTTAATTTTTAATTTTTTTTACAAAAAATTATTTTAAGTTTTTTACTTTTTAAAAATTTTGTAAAATGCTAGTGACTTTCCCAGGAGAAAAATACAGCAGTATATAAATGCTCAATAATAAATAAATGTTTGGCCCCTAGAAGCGCAACATGTAACCTGAAGGGTTGGCTCTATGGGGCTTTTTACCCTACAGAGTTGTCTACATGGCTGGTATGGGAGAACCAAGCAGTGTCTACTCGATGGTTTGCTCTTGCTGGATTGGTAGAAATGTAGACAACAATGCACTGGAATGAGTTAAAAGTAAAGCACTTCAGCTATAACAGATCAGAATAACTGATATGCAAGTACCACCAAATGGCTCAGGTTTTAAGAAGATAGTGAGAAACATACTCAGAAGATTTAAAGATAAATGTCATTAGGGTTCTAGGATTAAATCAGCCCATACATTTTCACTTTGAAGTGTAAGAAGTGTAAGACTGTGATTTTAAGTACATTTAAGAAAAGTGTTCAGGAAAGCAGTGTGAATCTTTTCAATTTTTAATCAATTTTATACATTTAATATCTATTATATTTTCTTTATAGTAATGGGAAAAACTGAGTATGAATTTGGCACTCTCTTTAAATCTTGGGCATATCCAGTCACTGCCACCAAATTAAAATATATAAATCAGCTTCTACTCATGTGAGATAAGCACTTTTTTGCATTACAGAGAACTAATTCTAAATTATTAGCCTCTCCTAAGTGATGAGTAATTAAGCATTCAAAAACTCATACGTATATACAGCAACAATCAATACTCTAATACAAATATATTAACTGGTTTTCTCTCTTGGACATGTCACTCTCCATCTTACCTGCTTTGTTACAAAATCATAATAAATGTCCATACAAAGGATTAGCCAGAGGGGTGAAAACAATGAATTCTGAAAAGCTCTTTTTGTAATAAGCATGTTCTCTAAAAGAAGAAGTTTAACAGGCATTTAAAGGCCAAGCAGGACACCCAGCTGGGTTTCATCCTAACAGCAAATCCACTGACCCTAACCATGGTTGGTACCTGCTACTCTTATTTGTGATGGGTTACATACCAGATTTCTTTTCCACACAACACACAATTCAATACCACAAGCTGAGTGGTCTAAATCAAAGTCACCGAGGATAGGACTATCAATGGCTACTGGTTATGGTGAATTTCTGCTACCTCTGGTATTAGAGGTCTCTGAATGACAGTTGCTGGATAATTTGATGCTACGATACTCCTATCCAATTTCTGGGCTTCTCACAGGCATCTCATTGGTCACTATAAGTGTTGGACTACACAGGCATTCTAGTTTGCTCTCCTTAGGCCTGCTGTAAACATACCCAGAGCCGGGAGTCAGACTAGATGGCCTGGGTGACCCCTTCCGACTCACTCTGTTTCTATGTTCTATGTTCCTAACTGTTCTACGAGTTCACTTGCACTTGAGGTCTTTGCAGTTGTGTACTTCTCAAATATCAAGCCACAATTCTGTATCACAACTCTCTTCTGAAACAGAAGACAGCTTCCAAAGCAGTTTGAGACGTGGCACGGAGTTCTGCCATTTACCCGAAAAATGTATTATTGCTTGTTATGCACCATCCATGCCTATATTATACACAGAACTTTGCTGTATGTATTAAAATGTCAAACAAGCACGCACACACTCTTCAGGAGTTTTCCCCCAGGGAGTTTGGAATCTCACCCTTCACATCCTGGCTGTTAACTCCTCCTCTAAGCTCACTTACAGCATGCTTCAGATTGCAGTGGATACAAGCAAGGCCAAGCGGTTCGTTCCTGGATATATTCTGGATATATTCGTTCGTTCCTGGATATATTCAGAGTCAATATTCTGAAGTTTTTGTGGAATCCAATGAATCTCTCCCACCAAGCAGAATGATTTCCATCAGCAGAACAGGGAGGAGGCAAATGCCCCACTCTGTGGCCCCCAACCAACCCACAACATCTGGATTTCCCAAAGCAGATTTGGAGTGTTATGCTTGTTCTCTCTATTTTATTACACATTGTAACAACTTTAATTACATCATGAACACAAAATCATGGCCAACCATTTTTTTTAAAAGCGTGCTTGGAAGATATACTTAGGCAGTACCACTTTTTATAACAATAGTTGGTATGTTGGCCAGTGATGTCAGCACTCTAGAGAAATATGGCAAACGAGGAGCTCTTTCTCCCATAGCTCAACAGTGTAGATACAAAGTCAATACAACCCAATACGATCTACTGTATTCAGTTCAATATAACAATGGATGGAAAGATTTTCATATGTAAGCTTTCCCCCTTGAGTCTGACTGCCATTATAAGCTTTCAAAGTTATATTTTTCAAGTGCAACTAAAACTTATTTTAATATCAATAAACCATTCCACACACAGTTATTCCCAATGTTGCCTATATTAGCCAAATAAAAAATCCCTTCTGAACATTATAAATCTTACCTCCGATATCAGACTTTAGTAAATGGCATCACATCCACCACTAGAGCTTTAAAAATGTTGCTTTAGCACCATCTGGTGATCGCCTAAGATTATTGCGAGAAACTCCAGAAGTGTAGGAACTAAAGTATATTCAACTACTTGTCTGGATCTAGATAAACAATGCAATTTTTATATGTAAAGTAAGGGTTATCAATGCATGTGATATTAAGTCAATTATGTTCTGTCATGATTAAATGGCAAAACTATTGGATTTTATTTATTGTTTTACATTAAGATTGATTAAACAGGAAACTCCATGCAAGCTTATTATTCTTAAACATGAAATTTTAAATCTTTGCAATGTACAAGATTCAAACTCTAATCATATTTGTTACAAGCGCACAGTAGTCCATGGCTATTTACAATTTAGAACAAAATATAACGCCTATCCCAACATTTGCATGAATTTCATTTGTGTTAACAAGTGTTAAATACTGCGTTAAAACATAGCTACCCAACTTTCATTGAGTGCACCCCATTTAACAATTGATAATATTCCCACCTTCTATGAATGATAGTAGTCATGTTTTGAATTGAAATATACTATTGCACATTGTTGCATATGCCCTGTGCAAACAAACCTATTTGGTTGGAAGTGATCTACTTATAGTCTGGTGTCAAACCACTGGGCCCTTTTATCTTGGTTTATCATGGAGAATTAAGGTCAAACTAAATGTTACTTTCAGCATGTAACATGGAACTACATTAGTTCTTTTCTTTTATTCAAAAACACAAGGAACATAATCCAGATTGTGACCTTAATGTGGGGAGGCATTAAGGAACTTTAATTCTTCACCCCACACATTGCATCTACAATTTGCATAGAGGGGAAAATGCTTTTATTGGAGTAAGTGGAAACATTTTGCTGTGCAAATTGCAGGCACATGTCAGCCGAATCCATATTTGCAACATGGATGAAGAAAAGCAAGGAGAAAGGTATTAAAGACTGCTTCCCCTTTTTACTATGGTCATGATTCAGATCAGGACGACCACCGTTACATAAGAAAGAAGAGCAGACCTAATTTCATGTTCCAAATTAAAAGTAACATGTTTTTGGTCCTTAAACAAGGGAATCACATGTTATTATTTTAAAATACTGTGCTTTAGGGATGGACCACCACCCTGTGGCAGAGCACCTGTTGTTCAGATTTAATCTCACATAAATTTGCAGCATCTTCTATTAGAAGGGTCCAGTGGAAGGTTATGGGAAAGAGCCTCTCCACTGAAGATGTTGGAGAACTGTGGCTAATCAGAGTAAATAATACTATGCTAGATGAACAAAGAATTTGACAAATTCCTGTGTTTCTAATCTTGACAAAATTTCTTCCCCATCTTGAGTGATCCTTTAATAGGCTAGAATAACCTTCTTCTACTGTCCTCCCTACTCTAAAGAGAAAACTAGTAAGTTCAATGGATTTCACATGATCTTAGGATTAGGGTTTGAATTTAGTACATGATCTTGAATTCATTAAAGTGGGAAGAAGCCAAGCGAACACCTCACCATTTAATGCAACTTGACAATTAAAAAAAAAAAAAAGAATCATTGTTGCATGTTCTGGTATATGCTAGATTTTTTTCCAAAAAAGACTCATGTTGCTAAATATATCTCATGCTTTAAAAATTAATGTAAAGCATTGCATACATTTTACCTTTGCATCCAGTTGATAACATTTATTATTGTTATTATTTTCCTGAACTTTGCCAATTGGGGAACAAATATCTAATTATTTTTTCCTGAATTAAATTGGATTGATTTTACACTCTGATAGATACATAGCTACTTTCTTGATTGATTAGCACTCCAAAACAGTAACCAGGTCTCCTTTTTGCAAGTACAAGAATGAAATGGAAGTGGAAGACAGCCTCTAAGCCATCTACACCAAATCCCTACTCTAGGGGCAGGAAACCCAGACAGTGTCCCCCACCTGTTTGGACTACAACTCCTAAAATCTCAGTCCATTAGCTAAACTAACATTATTGTAGTTCAAAACATCTGAAGAGCACTAGGCCACCTATCCCTGCCTTAGTAAGCATATTCAGAATTAGAACATTCCCAACAGATGGCTGTTCAGGCTTTGCTTGGGAACCTCCAGCAAAGGGAAGCCTGCACACCCATAGGCAATTGGTTCCATTATCAAGGAAACATAGGATCATAGAAGAGTAGAGTTGGAAGGGGCCAGAAGACCATCAGGTCCAACCAACCCTTTGCTGTTGCAGGACACCAATTTACACCATCCCACTCAGATGGCTGCCCAGTTTCTTTCTGGATGTCTCTAGTGTGTGAGAGCTCTTTAAAAAAAAAGAGCAGTCAAACTGGTGTCATCAAAATAATTCATCCTAAGTTTTAACTGAAGTCTCCTCTCCTGTTACTTAGTCCTGCTCTCTGGGACTCTGAAACAACAGAGAATTAGAGTTCCCCACCCCATGTGACCATCCCTTAGGTATGTGAGAACTGTGATCATGTGCTCCCTCTTCTCTTCTTCATGCTAACCACACCAAGCCCTTTGGACCATTCCTCATAGGACTTCTCTTCCTTCCCCCGACCATCTTCTTTGCTTGCCTGCCAAGCCAGAACCTCAACCCAGGATTGTGGCTTGTCTGGGAATGGCAAGCCAGGAGACTCAGTTTGTGGACAAAGCCATAAAGGTTTTTGTTTTATTTTGTGTTTGTTTTTGCTACTGAGTACCTGGATTCTGTAGCTATTCTCACTGGTGAGAGCAGAGAAGGGGCAGGAGGGGGGAGGGGGGAGGGAGGGAGGGAGAGTTCAAGTAGCTTGCTCATGAACAATAAGTAAAGATTGTCCAGAATTCTGGCTTATTGTTTGGTGTTAATGCAGCCATTATCTCTAGTATCTCCCCTTTTCCCTAGCACAATCACTTAGTGCTCTCGGTTGAGAGCAATGGTAATGCTTCCAGAATCTGACCCCACTTCTGGCTGATGTAGCACAGACTCCATTGAGCAGTCCTGGAACATCCTTTCACGCTTCCAATATGTTGCTGTGAATTTATCAATAGAGAAATGTGTATGGGCCAGGGGGTGTTAATGTTGCCTATAACACCCCCACTCTAGTATCTCCCCTTTTCCCTAGCACAATCACTTAGTGCTCTCGGTTGAGAGCAATGGTAATGCTTCCAGAATCTGACCCCACTTCTGGCTGATGTAGCACAGACTCCATTGAGCAGTCCTGGAACATCCTTTCACGCTTCCAATATGTTGCTGTGAATTTATCAATAGAGAAATGTGTATGGGCCAGGGGGTGTTAATGTTGCCTATAACACCCCCACTCAGACAGGAGCAGAGAAGTGGATGCAACGAACATGGTGGGTTAATTTTTCTAGCAATCCTTTAGCCTTCTCCTTGACATGCCAGTGAGCACGAACACACAATCTGGGAATCACTGTGTCAGAAACCTTGAAGTTCTTAACTCCTCTCAAGGGAGTCATATAGCAATATATGGAAGCTACTCGGTGGTTCCCTACAGATTGTATTATCCTGTTTGCATGCCTGGCACACTGGCAGGCAGTTTTCATTATCTTGCATTGTACCAAGAGGGCATATTTTAACAACTGGGCCAGAAACAAAACCATCCCCTTTGCCACACCTGGGCAACCCTACACACAGTAGAAAAGAAGATAGAGGACTCTCCATTCCTCCGAGAGAATATCCAGCAAAGCAATGGGAGAAAATGTTGATATAAGTTTTTTTATCAAGGATGAATTATTTTCCTGCAACTGAGAAAGTTATTCGTTGGCTGGATGCAGTGCAATCCAAACGCAGCAATGTGGCACATAGGCTCTGGAGGGAAAGGTGAGATTCCAGAACAATGAAATTATAGGGGAAATTTAACAGCATGAGCAAAGAAAAACATTACAAAGCAGTATAATTTGTTTTAAGATGGGATTCAGTGTGGCTTCCAGTTTTTCAACCATAGAAATAAACAGAAATCAAAATTCTGTGCTGAACTAGCTCAAAATCTGTGCCAAGTGAAGCTGGATGCCAAAATCTTTGGGCAAATGAATCAGATTTCCTTTTAGTTTGCCACCTGTAGCCAAAACCACCCCAAAAGAGTAGTCGGATATAGCAAGTACCCACATTAGCTGCATTAACACAGAAGGAAAGGGCCAAAATCAGCCCATCGTCACTGCAGGACTGAGCCATAGGCTATGAAGATGTGAAGTAGCTTGCTTCCAGAGACATTCTTAGTCTTGATTTGACACGTGCTACGTACAAGGACCAAGTCATGCACTAGCCAGGGTCCCAGGGTTTGTGTGTATTTAGCCTTCTGGGAACTGAGCAAGAGGATGAAAGGAAAGACACTCACCTATATATTTCCAAATGACCTTTTGTGCTGAGGGGGTAGTGCTGTTATTGTTTGTGCTTATTGCACAATATCTAAAACCAGAGGCCCAACTCAGCTCCTCTCTTTTCCACTGCCACCAATTGGGGCAGTCATTGGGATATCTTGAAGCATGGACACACATGCTTCATCTTAGTTTCTCCCTGCTGTACCTCCTCATATGTCCTTCTGAGGAAAAAGATATAGATACAGCTGAATTCCACCTGTCTTTCCTGCAGGAGCGCGCCTCTGATCAGGCACCCCTTCCCTGCACGAACAGAACTGCGATTGCGGCCATCTTCCCACCCCCAGCGCACCGTTTGCACCCATCTCTCCCTCCCCCAGTGCACCCACGCTCACGCCCGTCTCTTCCCCCCACCCCCCAGCGCACAGGGATGACGGGCGTGTGCAGGGATGACAGGCACAATCCCAGTTGTGCGGGGGGGGGGGGGTGGCCACGATCTTTGTTGTTATCACTTTGCTTCACATTTTTCTGATTTAAAAAATGGTTACAGAACGGATTAACCTTATTTACATTGAACCTTATGGGAAATTTAACTTGGCTCATGACCAATTTGGGTCATGACCAGAGTCCTAGAATGGATAAAGTTCGTGAGCCAAGGAACCACTGTAACATTCTGATAGGGAATGAAAGCATGCCACTGGTCTTGTTTAAGCCACTCGGCTATGTCAAAGGGGCTCTTTCACTTCCCATCTTGCTGCCTTCCAGCATTCCAAAACATGCATAGCTGCTTTCTGGATCCCTGTCTATCTGCCCAACATGCACAAGAATGAGAATCATGTCCATTATGTGCATCTGACCATCAAGAGTTTGCAGTGATGATAAAGTCAAGTCATGAATTTTGGAGTTGGCCATTCAGTCGCTGAAGAAATTCTATAGGGGAAGATTGCAGTATCACTAGGCATTGCACATTCTTCTTCCAATTTTGTGCTTTTAAATCAGGGTGGATAAAAATAGATGATTTTTAATTTAAAATTGACTTTTTAAAATAAAAGCTTTTTGAGGAAAAATCTATCTAAGGATAGTTTCGGCTTAAGATACATTATAGTCCAAAGGTTATTCATCATGAAATAAGGATTACCTTTCCATTATGTAACATATTCATGCAATGTTTCTTTATTTGGTAAATAAATGCCATTAAACGATTTACAATTTCATGCTCTTCCAGAGGTTTCTGAAAGGTTGTTGGGCCATTTTTCCCACATGCTTCTTCACAGCAAAAATGTTATAAAATAAACATACAAAGTTAATCCCTTTGATGCTTTGCAAATCTGTATACACAAAATTAACCCCTTACCTTTTAAATGCTAAGTTTAAAAAAAAGAATATTGTTGAGAGTAGAATAGATCTGCACAAGAGGCTAAGTGTGAGGAAGGAGAGGCAAGCAGTAAAAAGGAAAGTGACTCCTTTTGAGAGGAGTACTCCACAAGCCTTCGGATCTTTTTGTGTATAGCCTGATGTTTATCCTATTATTCTTTCCTTGGAGGAGAAAACCTATAATGGCAGCAGGCTGTAAAACAGAACCAGCTAGGGAATGTTTTAATGAAGTTCCTCTACTTACAGGTAAGGCAGGCATGCATGCAAAATTATGATTTAAATCTAATATTACTGACTAGTGATTTAAATCTATTTAAATCTATTTTAAATCAAACCCACCCTAACACCAATTCACAATTTTGAGAACTGTAAAACCAAGTATCTGTGATAATATCTTCTAGATAGAAAAACTGCCCTTACAGAAATCTCTGGAAGAGCATGATATTGTAAATGGATTAATACTGTATATTATCATTATCATTATATTACATTACATTTATACTCCAGCTTTCTTCCTCTTGCAAGGAACCCAAGGAGACTTACAAGTTTCTCCTCCTCGCTATTGTATCCTCAAAGTATCCTGGATCTCCCAAATTCCAGTACAACACTCTGACCACTACCCCACAGTAGCTTCATAGATGCTTAGAATCATAGAGTAGTAGAGTCGGAGGGGGCCAAGAGGACAACTGGATCCAACCACCCTGGTTAAGACAAGATTCCAAGTTAAAGCATCTTTGACATATGGCTGCCCAGCTGCATCTTGAATGTAAAAAAAAAAAGTGAAACGTCCTCCTCACTCACCTTTTCTATTTATGGTGGTTTTTCAAAACATTTTTTTAAAATCCTTTTTCCTCCAGTGAAGTAAATCTATTCCCATCTAGGTCCTCGACTAGACTTCAATCCCCACTTGAACTCACTCAACACTTAACATTATTCTCCCCATAAAGCAATACAAACATTTTGTAAATATACATTTTCAAAGTTATACTAAGGGAGCTCTTGTAAAGGATGAAGCGGTGAGTGAAAAGAACATGAATTTGCAACTGTATTTCTGCATGCATACAAAAGGAGGACTGAGTTTCAGCACTACCCTCCACAAATAGCAATAAGAAAATAGAAAGACCAGGAACTCTCATTTCAAAAACTGCAGCCTGTCAATGTGAGAAATTGTCCCAAAATTAAGCCAGGGATAAAGGCTTCCCTGTAAAGTGAAACTAAATCACATATGCACAATAAAATCCATCCACTGCAATTGGATTACGAAATAACAACACTAGATGGGAGCAGAATAACCATATATTGCAGAACCATCATAAATATAAGAATTGAACAAACGCAGCTGTTACCTTGGAGGCATATGGCATCAGCTTAATTTTACACAACTCCAAACCATGCCTGCCCTTCTCAAAAGCAATTTCTCATTGATTTCTTCTTGACGAAGTTAAATGTGTGTGGGTGTGGGTGTGTGTGCGTGCATGCACACGCACATGCACGTGCATGCAGCCACATATGTGCACAGATTAATAAATGAATTCGATTCCAATTTGGCTAGAGGAACGCTGGATTGACAGTTGCTATTGCTGGAGCCAAATGGAGCCCCCGCACAAAAGGACCCTGAAGGCAATGTAGCCGTAGCTACTTATACCAGATCCCTGGTTGGCAGCTAAACCCGAGAATGAATTTGGATGCCAGCTACGGATCAAAAGAGGTGCCGTGTGTCTCAGAAATAATGCATCCCAGAAGGGAATTGCCAGATTTGTAGTGCATCTTTGCTTGGTAAATCTCTGCCATGGAAAAATACATTTGTCTTGAGCTGAGGAGGAGAAAAATGTTGCAATCTGACACTCAATTTCAAGTAGGCTGTATTTGGTCCAATTTATTATTTTGTTAACCTTAGGATCTTTTGGAATAACTCATATACCCAGTACTGACATATTTAATCATTCCTTCACATTCTATGGAGTTCTTGAAATCCCTCTTCAAAGTAAATTTGAGAGAGTCAGGGAAAGTTCATCAAAACAGTGTTTAGAGAAAAAATCTGAGTAACCGAAATACAAACAAAATAAAATAAAATACAATGCCACAGTGCAGTGTCCATCAAATACACGCATTTCATGTTCTCTAACAAACAACTTCATATGGGGAAAGGTTTAAAAAAGAAAGGGTGCAGATATACATTTATAATCTTTTGGACTCTGCTCTAAAGTTTGAAAATAGTTCCAATCTCAGGGCTGGAGACCCACATATAGTTCCCCCCCGCATTTGTAGCCAGGAAGGAAAGAACTGCACCAGCTGCCTTTCCGGGGTTGTTCAAAGAACAACCTCAGAGAAGACGGTTTACAGGAAGGAAGAGGCAGAAAAGGGGAGGAGAGTGATGCGGGCAAGTATGAAGTGCCCCACCGAGGATAAAGTGCTCCGGTTTTCCTGCATCCCCCTCCAAAATGCCACAGTCAAATGACCAGAATCAGCTATTCAGAAGTTGTGCTGAACAGGAGGAACATGGAGGTGACCTAGGTTGCCTCTGAGTTAACAGGAATATGGGCAGACCCACAGGATTGCACCTAAAGGGCACAATCCCATGCATGTTTTGATTTAAAAAAAAAAAACACTAAATTCCCAGGATTCCCTGGCCAGCCATGGACTTTTTTCCCACCTAAACATACACAGATTGTGCCTTAAAGCAGCAAACCGGGGACATTTTGTGCTGATTTTATTTATCACACCTCAATTACTAAATATATTTGCTTGAACAATGGCTTGGTTGCCATTCTGGAGAAAAATGCACACAGTGTAAGTGTGCAACTGCTGTTCAAGAGCCAAAGAAGATGCCATGCCAACTGCCTTGGATGAAGCCACACATTGACCCGTCTGGAAGGCAAGTGAATGTCACTGAGCAACCTCAGATCTTCTGGAACAGTCTATGGTGAGCCATGGGAGGCTGTAGCCAGATAATCAAGACAAGACCTTGCTCAGGGTTGATAAAAGTATTGCCTTGTTTAACTGACTTGCAAATTTTCAATCGGTTTTTAATTCATTTTTAAATTAAAAATATAAATAAAAACTACATTTCTCTCTAACATACAAAAGTAGCATGCTTCCAATTAAATCTCATATAATCATGCTAATTATCTACTCACAGTCACATAAAAATTGAAGTACTACCATGTTAAGCAGAGGCATTCTGTTTAGGGATATGTGAGGAATGCAATGGAGGATATGAAAATCTAACGGACTTTCACAATTCAGTCCTGTACATTTCAATTTGCTAGCTCTGTGCTGGCACCGATTTGGTATGGTGCAAGTCAAGCCAACTTGCAGACTTCCATCTGTAATACGGACCACAATTTGCACATTTAAAAAAAAAAGAATGAAATTTACAGAAATAAGTATCCAAAATGCATGTGACTGTAGCACAAATTGTGCAGAATTGGCCAACTGGACAAATAACTTCAGCGACTGGGCGGTTTAAACATGAATAAATGAATAAATAAATGTGTGCAAATCAGAATTTGCACAAATTGGCCAAATTTTCATTGTGCTATATCTCCATGGATTTTGAGTGCTTAGTTGCACAAATTTTAGTGATGGTTCAAAATGTGCAGATCATGGTCCATCTCAGAGATCGAAGTCTACAAGCCCCCCCCTTAGCTTGGCCCATCTGAAATTTAATCAGCAGAAATTTATTGGACTCAAGCTGGACTTCCCTGTTTGGACATTCCTCCCTCAGTTTTTTAAACCTATGAGAATGATTCTGTTCAACCAAATTAACAGTTCTTACTTCTCAGAGTTCTGAACTTCCAGTTTTTCAGACTAAAGTCTCACATGTAAAGACACAGGCTACAGATGGTGTTTTTCTATGCTTACAAGGTGATATTATGAGAGCTAATGTGGTATAGTGGTGAAGAGCGTGGGTGTAGGACTCAGATGATCTAGGCTCTGGTCCCCGCTCAGCCATGGAGCCAACTGGGTGACTTTGGCTAGCCACAGACTCTCAGTCCAACCTACCTCACAGGGCTATTGTTGTGGGGATAAGACTGAAGCCAGGAGGAGAATGATATAAGCTGCTTTGAGTTCTTAAAAAGGAAAAGAAAAAGGCAGGAGAGAAATCTAAGAAAGAAATAATTACAAGGTGATAAAGCTGGGCTGAGCAAGGCAGAGGAGATAGTTATGAAAGAACACCAATATAGCAGGGTTGATAACAACTGATGATATAAAAATGCATTTAAAAAAACTGCACTGGACTTGTCAGCCCAAGAACTATCAAAACTTATGTTGACCTCTTGTTTTTTCTTGTAAGGGTAATACCAGGAGTAAGGCCCATTGAACTCAATTGAACTCTAATATTTATTATCCATATATAGGATTGTAATCTGAAACTGCCATGGCCATTGGTCATGGGAAATTTCTTGTATGTGAATTTAAAGATAGTCCCTTTTCAGGTAAACAGTGGAGCATGGCTGAAAAAGAAAACAGTGTAAGTGCACTCCATTTAGTTGTGAATTAGCACAGCTTAGTGGTCAGAGTTACACCACTGTTCAGGAATTATATCAAAAAGCTTCAGTGGGATACCTGATTCAAACCAGTGATTTAAATCACCCTTTTTTCTTGTTGATTTTCTCATAATTTAAATTGCCCTTATTTAAATCAGGCTGTGCCATGTCTGAGCAGTGGTGCAAGAGTCACTTAAAATTTAGAGCAAAAAATTCACTGCTGATTTTCAAATACTAAGCTGGTACATACGAACATACCTTGGCTTCATATTACAAGATATGAACAAATGGGTTTCTCCATTTCATCCAAAGCAAGAAAATGTTCAACTTATCAACTTCAGAATAAGCCAGGAGATTAAACTAACTTTAACCCAAACCAATTCATGCTTCATTACTGGCTCTCTGGCTTGTTTTTTCTCACCATACATAGGCAAAGGGCTCATAATGATGATCCAAGTCTAAGCATTATTATAGGATTTCATAAAATTCTTTCCCAGGAAGACCCTTTTTCTTTGAATGATGTTCTAATAAATTGCTAGCTTTTATGCTGGTGATTTCTTCCAGACAAATCAGTGTGGACAGGGGAGCAATGTTTAGTATGATAAAGCTAAACGTCACTTATGTTCTATTTTGAACAGGATCTTCCAATCCAAAGCACCAAATTTTTCCTCTAGTTTACTAAACCAAACATAGCAAACTGTGCAACTGTGACACTGGAATTCTTTATCCATTCATCTATGAACCATGCCCTCAGCACATCTCTGTAAAGAGAAGAACGATCAGATATCTGTCTTCATCTTGTCGGAAAACGATGACATTTTTCCATAAGAAAGGGGCCCAAATGGCAGGTGTCAAAGAGTTTTAGCTTCACACGTGGTGCTAGGAGGCAGAAAAAACAACAGCAGCGTGTGGCCATGTCAGAACTACACAGTAGCTGCCGTAAGAATGCATATCTGAAAAGAGCAAACCTCAGAGTCTGTTAAATCAATCTAGTGCCAGATGCTGTTATCAGAACAAAGCTGGTGCTAGCAATTCATCCCCCAGCAAAAATACACATCCCAAGTTAGTGTTGAAAAAGAAGTCGTGGAATCACAGCTCTGGAGCTCAAAAGGTGGCAGTTACCTGCACGTATCCCACCAACACTGTTTCCTATTAAAAGCATTAGAATACAGGTTCTGTCTTAGGCAATGAAACTACTGCAAACTGAAAGATGCTCTTTCTCCTTATTGGAAATGGCACCATAAATATAAGGCATTCCATGTCTAAATGCATCACCTAGCTAAGCAAAATATGTTTTTATTCATGCTTTCAAAATCAACTCAGACATCACACCAAATCATGATTTGCATTATGCCATGGAAAAGCCTATCTGCTTTTGTTTTCTGTCTTCTTAGAACTCAGCTCCCTATGTTCAGCTCACAGTGTAAGCAGCTCTCAAACAAAGGTTGTCACTATGGTTTGCCTAAACATCACACCAACTATGGTTTGCCAGCCTATCACAAATCACTTTGCTCCCACAAGGTCTGAAATGAGACTGCTGGTGGGTTCACATGTAACATTCAGTTACCTGTGAATAAGCCAAAGTGGATGAGTTGAGTAATGGGTGGGGTAGAAAGTTTATAAATAAACTATATAAATAAATAGTTGAACCACCCACAATGCACCTGGCAAATGATCAGGCTCACTGTGACTTGTTCTCTTCCTTCTCCCTTCAATCCTTGAATGCATGCCCCAGGTAAAAACTCATCTTATCTCCCCACCCCCACTTTGCTAGTCTCTCATTTACTGCCCATTTCCCCTCAAAAAGTGAAAGTGGGGCTGTAGGAAAAAAAAACCCAGCCCCTGAAAACAGCACATTCTTTATTTCGTCCTGTTCAGTTGCACAAGTATGCACTTACAGCTACACAATACATATAGTCTTTCCAGTCTATTTCCTTGTCTGTTTCATTTATCAAAGGGAGAACAAGGTGACACAGCAGATAGGTACCAGTCAATTGTCTGCTCTTAACTGAAAAGAACCAGTAAAGGGGAAGAAGCAGGGAAAGTAGGTGCACCAAAGGGGGTGGCAGCAATATCACCAAGTTTGCAACGTAATCCTCTAACAGTTCAAATACTCCCCACTTTTTCAATATATTCCAAGCCGGCAGTACTCCAAAAAGGAGAGATGCTCTCCCATACAGGTGATACTGGGAAAAGTGGGAAAAGGTGGAGAGCACTGAGAAACATCAGATCACGCCTTAAAATCAATAGGATTACATTGCCAAATGAGTGATAATCCCCCTGCTCTCTTTTGGTATATCTTCTTTCTCCACTTTTTCTCCTTTACCAGTGCTCTTCCATTGACAGCAAAGCACTTGGTCCCTGGCAAATGTGTGCAAGCAGCCTACATGCAAGCTTGCCTTGCATCAGATAGCCATAAATATATACTTGCATACACACAAAAAAAGTGGCCAAGGGTGGGTGTGTGTGTGTGTGGGTGGGTGTTTTTAGAAAGGTGCAATTCCCATGATCTGGGGGGGGGGGGAACCCAATGCCAACTGTGCTTTCTAAAATTTAAAAAAAAAGCTGAGCTGTTTGAACTCAGTGGAAGGGCCATCACTAGCAGATTGTGAAGTGAGTAGCAAAGATTTTTTTCCATTCTTACCAAGTGGTTCTAGAACCATTTGCAACAACCCAAGATAAAATTGCTCACCCAGGCTCACACAGCATGGGTTGAACAACCCCTAGAATGGGCTGTGGATTCTTGGGCCTACAGAAACTGTGTCAGTTTCAGACAAAATGGTGTATTGTCATACCATGAGAACCATGTCTGAAGCTTCTGATACCAGGACATCTGGCACCTCCTCTCAGACTCCATCCCCTCCTTCCAAGGTAGACAACCTTAAGGAGAAAGACGTAACACTGGTTCATCTTTCTAAGAACTCCTACTGGGCACTCTGGCTCTATAGACTGTAGAGTTCTTGGGGATGGGTGTGTTGACTCATCTGTTTCCTGCATGCTGATTGACCAGGTACACTCATCTCTTCTCTTGATTAAATTTCAATTAAGCTCAGACTGGGGATACACTTGGGTCAGTTGTCATATGATGTGTGGAATGGCCTGTACTGACAAATCCCAATTAGCCCTTAATGTATTGATTCAGAAGCACCCCATCGAGATGTTATTTTTTTAATGCTCATTCCTACAGACTTACCAAATATAGAATCTCATTCCAGTTCTGGAACCTGGGCTGGAATCTACATGCTCTGTGGAACTTTTGAACTACTTTTGAAGCTCAGGGGAATTTCAAAACGAGTGTGTGGCCATGGTGGCCAGTTGACCAAAGACAGTATGTACAAATAAAAAGCAGCTTAAGGTGACTCTCTCAGTCCTTCAAAGCCTAATACTGTTCATGAACTAGGGCTGGCTTTCTGGTTCTTCAGAAAATGAAGAGATCATCCAGTCTCTGTAAAAGTGCTGATTTCCTTTTCATGAACTGCCTCCAATAAGTACACTCAGGCATGTGCTTTTTAAATTAAAAAGATAGTTGGCAAGGAGGAAGGGAACATTCCTGAGCTGTGATCCTAAGAGCACCTATTTGAAAATACATCCCACTGAAGTTATTAAGGATTGCTTCAAAGTGAACATGATCGGGAGGGCTCAGAGTGTTTGAAACAAGGCTCTTGCCCAAGAGCAGAAGGTGACAGATGGAAAATATTGCAGGATAGTTCATATGGTATAGTGGTTAGGTGTGCTGGACTGGAACTAAGGAAACCCTAGTTCCAAACCCTCTTCAGCCATGAAGCTCACCGGGTGACTTTGGGCTAGTCGTTAACTCACAGCCTAACAGACCTCACACGGTTCTTGTTGTGATGATAAAATGGAGAGAACTCTGTAGGCCACCTTGGGTTCTTTGCAAGACGAAGAAAGGAAGCATTATTATTATTATTAATAATAATAATTAGTAGTAGTAGTAGTTGTAGGAGGAGGAGGAGGTCTGGATTCCATTTAATTTGGCTTCAAAAATATTCTAAGATAAAAAGAAAAATATTCTTGAGGTAAGTCAGCTTGGGTTTGCACTAATATCTTCCTGAGGAGTGATATTCTCTTCCTGGTAACTACTTACACTCCACTAATGTTGAGATATATTAGAACACCTAAGTTTTAATCTTTTTGAGATGTCCACATTTATAATTTTCCATTTCTTTCTTGTTTTTCCTTATCAAATGTCAACAGAATGAACCCACAGAGCTTTTATTGCTTACGGAATTTTTATGCCATGAAGAGACTGCAATACTTTTTTAAATCTCACTCTGTCTGTCATAAAGAATATTGCTATTTACTGGAAGGCAATAATGGGACTGGACATATACAGTCAATACATTTAACATTCAGCAGAACAGCAGTGGAATTGCAGGCTCAAAAGTGAAATTATACTAGAACATATCACTGTGAAATGAGGGTGGGGGGACGACAAAAGAGAAATACAAGATTACACTAAGAGATGAAGAACTGATATTACGCCAAACCAGCCACCAAAATATATGTAAAATCCAGTTTAAAACAATTCTAAATAATTTATCAGTCCCTAAAGATCTACAGTCTAGAGGTAGGTACAGTCGAACAATCACAGCACAACATGCATGGATTCTATGAAATGCTGTAAAAGTATGCAGTTGTCTTCCTTCAGGCCTCTTTTCATGTCTTCTCTACTGCTCCTCATTGTCAGAGTTCTAAATATTATTTTGCCGGTTATCGACTACATCTGCTCAGCATCTGTCATCACAGATGCTGATCTGAATGCAAACCAGCTCCAAATATCAGGAAATCTGAGAGTTGCCGCCGTTCCATTCTCCAAGACAGAAGAGCAGAGATACAACCCCGCTTTGGAGATCACACTTACTTCACATTAAAGCAGCACTAAATCAGCCCAGGGTGTTCCAATGACATCATACATTTAATCATAGTAGATCTTCAGACATTCTTTTAATGCAGTTTAGGAAATGACACATACAGGGTCTAGGGAGACATCACTAGGAACAGATGGATGCAGCATCCAACCAAATCAGGGCCAGAGAAGACACAATGACACAGAAAAGCCATGATATGGATCTCCTCTTTTTGGGTTTTACTCACACAGCTGCTTTGAAGACCAAAATGACGCTAGAGGAGTGGGCATTTAACCCTTTCTTCCCAAGCCATTTCCTCAATATAGAACACACACACCTCAACTGTTATTAGACATCTGGGGGAAATAGCAGCACTGATTTCAGTTAGGGAAACAGGATGGGATGGAGGGAAAGAGTTCATTCAAGGCCATGTTGGCACCCAGCATAACTGGGCGACAGCCACAGGCCTGAACCACCTGCTCCTTTAATTTCTCTCAGTTTTGGGACACTGTGGGAAATTGTAAATGGCAGGCAATGTAGATGGAGAGTCATCTTGCCCAGGAGCCTTCAAACATGGGGAGAACCCTAGAGAAAATATCCTCTTCCCCAGTGCTCTTCGCTGATCTTTAAAACACCTGCTCATGACTTAAAAAAGAGGATCCTGATCACCAGTCTCCCAAAACATTATGCTTGAACCTGTATACACACCTTTGTGTCCAGGGAGAGAAGAGTAGGGAGCACAGGTGAATGGGAAGGTAGAAGCAGCCCCACAACCAAGATGTGCTCCTACACATTTGGCATCAAAAGGTAACGTTGAACCCCACCCACAGCCTGAGCAACAAGTTTAGTGCAGGTGTGGGGGGGGGAGGATGACAGCAAAAGGGACAAGTTGAAAATAGTGAACACAGTGGTGGCTCTTTCTGCAGTGACTAAGCTTTAGTAGAGGAGCACCAAGCTATATGACTGGCAAAAAACTGCACAAGCAAAGAAACCACAAAACAATTGGAAGTCCGAGGGAGAGGGTGGGGGAAGGGAACAGAGCTATCTCAGGAGTCGTGGAAGACCCAGTCTGGCCCCCATACCTGTACCTCAGCACCTCTGCTTCATTCAGACAGAGACTTGACTTACATGTTAAAAAGGGTTTCACTGGTTCACCCACAACAATGATGCGGTTTCAATAAAAATTCAGGCAAAACTGAAAATGGTGGAAAGGGCAAAAGCATCTCCATCATCTTGATCTCCTTGGAAGCAGGATGGAACACAAATATGAAAGGAAGGGTCACGCATTACAGATGTTCCAGTTTTGCAGATGTGGACAGGAACGGGATGTTGTAGCTGTGACTTTCGGAGCAAACTATTTTGTCCCTTCCATCTATAGACCCAGAAGCATTTTAAAACGATGAGGTCTGCAAAATCTTTCCATGCTGGCTTGTGAACTATTAACTTCTCTGCACCTTGTTCTGCTCTTGCCCAGTTTTCATAATCCCATGGCGCAGTTAGTCATGGGATGCATTACTAGAGCATGTTCCCAGGAAATTAGGCCATCCTCCCTAAGTCTGGCAGACACAAGCAGCCATGTTTGGGGACAGCACTTACCCTCATACAAAAGCTGTTTATTTGTACTTCTAGCAACTGGCAAGTGAAAATGCACAAGCCCAGCTAAGACCCTTTCTCAAGTATCTTTTTAAAGCCTTGTTTGTTTTAATGGGGTGGGGAGGGAAGAGTCAGCCAAAAAGAACTTGAACACACCAATAGTTCCCAAGCATGTTAAAGGCATTTAAGTACACATTGTAACAAATGATGGGCTGGGGACACAGTCAGAAGTCTCCTGACACAGCAACTTGAATGAAGCTTTGAAGACTGGCTTTGATCAATGCCTGGATGGGTACCTGGGTACCCCTTGGACACTCCTCGGAGCTCCTTGGAAGAAGGTGCAGTATAAATTCCAATGTTCCACCACCATCATATGCATGGGTGTCTAGGACATATGGGGGGAGCATTCTCCGCCCTAGGACAGAACAGGCAACGTTGGAGACTGCCTTGGCATCTCCACAAGACAGCTGTCACAGAGGGCTTGCCTGCCTGCAAAAGTCAAGTCAGAAGTGGGATCTGAGAACAACTTCATTCAAACCACTCCCGACACCACCACGTGCTGCACCAAGACAA
Source organism: Varanus komodoensis (assembly GCF_004798865.1). Classification (NCBI taxonomy): domain Eukaryota; kingdom Metazoa; phylum Chordata; class Lepidosauria; order Squamata; family Varanidae; genus Varanus; species Varanus komodoensis. The sequence continues at coordinate 56,774,806 of NW_025335568.1, forward strand.
ACCTGCTGCCTGCATATCTTGCTGTCCGTCATCCCACATCATTCTCTTTGCCTTTCCCTCAGCTTCCCAGAGAGCGGCAACTCTTTTGTTCCCTTCCCTCCTTCCTGGGGTGTGAGTGGACTGAGCATGTGCCAGAGCCACCTGCCAGATTAATTTTCTAAGGCTGCCTCTCAGCCCCACATGCAACCCAGAGGTATTATGGGAAATTAAGATGGCAACTGCTAGAGGCTCATTTTGAAGCAACCCCAGCTGCCATTAAGGCAACGCATTTTAAAAATATCAATTGGGAGAAGAAGAGCACCTTGATGGGCAGAGGTAAGTGTCCAAGGACAGGCTGGTACATGGGGCTGCCCCGTTGCCTAGCCCTGGACTAAGGTACCAGCTCAGATCCTGCTTTAATGGGCTTCAGGGTGTCTTGCCCTGCTTTCTCATGAGTTCTCGTTCCCTTGATTCATTTGAAATCTTACTTTCCCCAGAGCAGTTTCATAGCTCAGATAGTTGTTGATCGTTTCCATGTCAGATTGGTTTTATGTTTGGATACCATTGGGCAGCCTGTGCTCTTTTAGAAATACCTTAACCTATCAAAACAAAAGAGAGTCTGTGCCCACCTGTCCATTACTGTTATCACCAGGACCATGGAATGCAGATGTCCAAAATGCCGCATGCACACTCAGGGGACCCTAGCAGTGAGCTATTTCAAGGTTATGTTTTACAAACAAACAACCAATACCCTATTAATTGCAATTAATTGTCCTTGTGGTTGAAGGCTCCAGCCACTTATTCTATTTCATTTTATTCTATACTGCCTAATAGCCAAAGCTTTTTGGACAATGTGCAACAGCTGATAAATACAAGAATAATGGTAAAAACATCATAACATTACACTAACATTTTAAAACAGATTTTAACTATTTAAGCAACTGGGACAAATCTATACCCGCTTGGCCGGCTGAAAACAACTGGCAATACTCCCCCCGCACCCACATCAACAGCCACTGGGGGCAGGCTTCCCTAATGAGAGCAGTCTTTACCATTTAAAGCCCATGGATGAGAGCAGTCAAGAGACAGAGTTATGCCTGCCCACTCCCCATTGCTGTGGAGCAGCCGCCCCCTTGTCAGGGTAACAGCATGGACAAAAGGAGACGAGAGGGATACTTTATGGCAGGGCCGTGCCCAGGGCTGCAACCAGGCATGGCTTCACTCAGACAGGATGGGTACAATGCATGCCATCTCAACAGCCATGCACATTTGCTCAAATGCTTTGCTGTATAACACAAAGGGCTATTTCAACCCATGCAAAACTGGATCTATTCACTAGTATATAAATACAGACTAATGTATGTATTTGCAGGCCCACGGTAAGAGTGAATTTTAGCAATCCACCAGTGCTAGACTTCACAGATCTTGGTATATATTAATTTTTACAGTGTTTCTTGTTGCTGTAAAGGTTCTTCTGACTGCTCCATCTTGGTTGTAGGTGATGGGAGTTGGCACCCTCCAGAAGTGTGGATCACAAGTTGGGAAAGGCTGGGTTACAAAAATGGAATGAATGAGACCCAACTAAGAAAAAGTCCGCTCCCAAGGTCAGTTGAGAACCCGCGTCAGGAATCCAATGGTTTACACCATGAAATTTTACCAGGATTTTTTAGACAACTTCTCACCGTGCTGAATGAACACTCTGTTACCAGTGCTATCCTTGGATGAAGGGAGTCAATCAGCACAAACCAAAGATGTATCTATGGATTGGCTTTCTCTGTTGAAACGAATAAGGATGGGTGGGTGACTTCCCAACACACCCTGGAATTCCAACATCTCTAAACAATAAATAAATACACCCATTGGTATACCCTGCCACTGCTGGGAGGAGACAAACATGGGGTGGGAGAATGTGTCCCACCTTCGGTATGACACAATTAAAAATTATACAGAGCAGAACAAAGGAACCACACAATTGGTCTTTCCAAAATTCTTCCTCCCAGTAAAGAAATGCAAGTGTGACAAGAATGTTCCAATCAAGGCACATGTCTAAATCATTTCCCCAAAACACTTCTTACCAGGTTCAAATGTCAAACAAGGTCTTATCAAAACGCTAATTCTAGCACATCCTACCAAAAGTACTAAATAGCTTCCGATTTGCAGGCTGACTTAATTTACTTGCCGAAGAATGAATTGCACTTAATCAAATGGGACAGTCCAATGGGGCTAGAGAAGGAAGAGGCTTCCACTGAAGAGAGCATTGCATGACAGCAGCAAGGATAATGCTGAAACCCATGAAATGCAGAGTGACACAAACACAAAAAGATGAGTTATGTAAAATCAGGTGCTCAAACTGGTTTCCTTCCTGAGATCCCATGTGGTTTCCTTCATGCCAGGAATGCTCCCACTGCTGGAGGTGAAGGAATTTCTTGTACCCATTCCTCTTCTACCTCCAGCTCCCCATCCCTCAAAAATCTGTGCTGGACAGTTAATTAGCCCTCATAAACAGTGAAGAAGATGGCCCAGAAGTCTGAGGGGGAAATCAGTAAATATCATCTCTCCCCTTTTCTGCCAACATAAATTCTTTTCCTCCTGCTGGATCCCGGGCCCTTTTGGAATGGAGGAACCAAGGCATGAGGGTAGATATAAATTTTGGCGTGCTTCTAAGAAACATTAAACAAGTGGACTTGCCTGCATGAATAGAAAATTATTTCTAGAAAATAAGAGGGAGATGTCTACAGTGGAAGAAACCACAGCATCCAATATGTCCGTCAACACCAAAACAAGCAGCTACAAAGAAGAACTTCCTGCATTGTTTTGCAAGGCTAGATTATCATTCTGACCACAGACAGTCTTCTTGCAGCCTGTCTAGGTGGTTCTCAGGGGTCTCCATACCCACAACCTCTTGTGGGCACAGGTGAGTCAATATGGCCCTAAGAGGAAGAATAAATTCAGAAGCTAGACTCAAGAAGAAAATGCCAGTTTTGCTCAGAAAGTCTCCCGCGGAGGACTAATGTTATCAATACCAAGACAGTAAAATAAATATATTGTAGAGACTGGTTATTTATTTATAAACCATACCTTTGCTATAATAAAATGATTAAGACATTTGAATACAAAATATGATACAAAATATAGTATAACGAATAAACAGTTACAACATACAACAAAGAAATCAGAAAGAAAACAATAAAACAGAGCAGCAGCATTAATTACAAACCAGGGAATGCTTGCGTAAGGAGAAAGTTTTCAAAAGGCATTCAAAATCCCCCACATTTTCTGCCTCCAAAAATACACAGTATAGTGTATTTCAGAGTGCTGCTAGTCAGAAGGCCCATGCTTCTGATGTTACATGTCACTCTCCTGATTGCTAGTTTTCTCTCTCTCTCTCGCTTGCACACACACGCACACTTACTCCATATGGAATTAAACACTTACAGAAACACTACATTGCTGGAGGTACAGAGGGGCAAAGGGGGCTCTTCTGAAGGTGAATTGCACACATTTTTAAAAGCAGTTTTATCGTGCTGCCTGACCAAGTGCTTGTTATGTTCTGGGACTTCCTCCTCCTTTTGACTATAAAGAATATTTGGGAGGATCTCATTTCCCGAAGTATAAAATGTCAACTGTGTCAAAACTACATGGATACAGTTTGTAATGCAATCAAGTGCATAGGAATGTAACTGATATAAACAGTTTGTCGTAAGGTCCATGAGGAATAGGGTAGCCCTGGCCTCCTAGATTGCAAGAGTGCACACAATGAATTTGCATTAAGCATGTTGAAAACAGAGACTGGCTATAGCAGGCAAAGAAGTCCCAAGCCATTCATGGGTATTAAGGGCTGAAAAGAATAGAGGGAAAAAGCCAGCTGTTCTCCAGAATGAGGGACCAACCATCACCCTCCCCTCCACATACAGTTGCTGTATCAGCTGGAACTCGTACATGCTATCCGTTCAATGTCCCAAGTCCACTGAGAGGTATGATTTTGCTTTATTACAGCTGG